>NC_138867.1:3000000-3340000 GCF_965194805.1 Balaenoptera borealis
CAGTAACTATTTCACCCAATTACTGCCTTTCTTTTCCACGTTTATTGCACAGAGCTTATGTGTGTTGAGCTGTGAGACAGGTGGTCATGGGCGTCTTCTTCAGAAGAAGTTAATGTCCACATTTGGGAAGGGCGGGGGGTTCACAGTTGGCTGAGTCAGAGCTCCTAGGATGGTGCCTGCAGTCAGAGAACAGATGAGAACTGCACACCCAAGACCTCCATGGCAAATCCGGGGTCACATTCAGCGAGAGGGTCCCAGTGCAGGGAGGTTGAGTCTGGGCAGAGCTGGGTGTCAGCTGGATGCAGAAAAGACCCTTAAGACATTCCTACTCAGGCACAGTTACCAAAAGGCCTGGATAAAATGGTTTGATAATAGAGTTTCATTTTTTATAGTTGGAAGAGTTTTCAAATCACGGAGTGTACAGATCCAAGGACCATCAAGTTGCTTCTGGCCCGACCGTGTTAGAGAAGGAGACCATGGACCACAAAAGCCTAGGACTTTTTCTGAGGTCAGTTGGCAGTGCTGAAATGGAGCCTACCCAGGACCCCGTTCTCCCCCATTGGGGTCCAGGGACACCTTTTCTTCCCTGTGGCTCCTGGGGGCGGCAGTCATGGGCTGTCCATCTCACCGCTCTTCTGTGGAACTTTCCAAGTGTTTCCCCAAGTGCTCCAATGAGCTCCACCGGACAGGGACCTCCAGCTTTGGAGATCAAAGCCTGACCTTTCAAGGATGGTCACTGACAGATTGTAGACCAAACTGCTCCTTGCTGCCCCTGGGCAGAACCCTGCTTTAAACCTGCAGGGAATCCTGCTGGTCCTAGCCTTGGGGGCAGTTTCCATCCCTGCAATGGCCAGCCCAAGTGGCACACAGCACCTGCACCCTCCCCCACGCCCAGACCATGCCCTCAACATCTGTCCTCCATTCCCCACTTCAATCCCCACTTTTGAGGTGAGTTTTAAAGGAGGAAATGCATATAAAGTGTAGACCATGCTTCTGAGGCAGAGCAGGTATGCAATAGAAGGTGGTAGGTGCTGTTATTTGTGTTGCTAACTTTATCATCACCATCATAACGCTAAGTCTTACTAACCCTTGGTCCCCTGAATCTTGGGGGGTGAATTTCCTCACTTAAACTGGGCTGCTGGCCCCTCTCACATGGCACACACCCCTCTTCTGACTCTTCATGTACAGGTAGGCATCCTGACCCCATTTCTTGAATTAGAAGCGTCTTGAGGGAGAACCTCCTTTAAAACACAATGTCTCGGGGCTTCCCCGGTGGTGCAGTGGTTAAGAACCCACCTGCCAATGCTGGAGACACTGGTTCGAGCCCTGGTCCGGGAAGATCCCACATGCTGCAGAGCAGCTAAGTCCTTGTGCCACAAGTACTGACGCCCGCACACCCTAGAGCCCACGAGTCACAACTACTGAGCCCACATGCCACAGCTACTGAGGCCGCATGCCACAACTACTGAGCCTGTGCTCTAGAGCCTGCGGGCCACAACTACTGAGCCCACGTGCCACAGCTCCTGAAGCCCGTGCACCTAGAGCCCATGATCCACAGCAAGAGAAGCCGCCACAATGAGAAGCCTGTGCACCACAAGGAAGAGTAGCCCCTGCTTGCTACAACCAGAGAAAGCCTGTGCGCAGCAACAAAGACCCAATGCAGCCAAAATAAATAAATAAATAAATTTATTTAAAAAAAAAATGTTTAAAAAAGTAAAACACACACACACACACACACACAATATCTCCAGCTAGCAGGACCAAGCTGTTCTACTGCAGCGTCTGGGTTAAAACTATAAAGAAATAGATATTAATAGTGATGATCGATCTGTTGCTGAAGGAAATAAAATATGTTCTGCAACGGACCGAGTGAGAGATCAAAATAAAGAGCCAGGTCTGAAAGGAGAGGCTGGGCTAAGTGTTGGACTTGGCTGTGAGGAGGTGAGCTTCTGGGGCAGTCCTGGAGGCTGGGGTTCAGTTCAGGCCCAGGATCGCGGACTATGGCCTGTGGGCCGGACGCAGCCCCGGCTGTGTCTGCAGATAAAGTGTCACTGGACCTCAGGGTGCTCACCGCCCAGGGATGCCCCCACACCAGGCAGAGCTGAGTCCTGGCTTCAGGAACCATATGTGGCCCCCAAACTGGAAATATTTACTATCTGACCCTTTAAAGACAAAGTTTGCCAACCTGCTTCAGACCCATACACAGATACCCTAGAACAATCGCAGACACTTGGACATTGTTAGTGTCGAGGGGAGGACGGGTTCTGAGTGACCCCATGAGAACCACAGCCCTAGGGTCCTTGTAGCCACAACTATGATTCCCCTAAAACAACCATACAAGACACTTACCCTTTGGGTCAAAGTGTCATCACCCATGAAATGTGGGGTCTGCCCCTGATTTCCTGGGTCTGCTGTCCACTCTCTCAGGTGGGGTTGCAGCCATTTTTTAACAAAACTTTGAGAAGCCCAACTTTGAGGCTTACATTAAAACACTGATACTGCGGCCAGTTTTTGTCCCAAACCCAGGAGTCTCCCCCAATCCCAAATGCACTGGTCCAAGATCAGAGTTTCACCTTTTTGAAGAAATTTTACTCATAGGGTTTGGGGAGAGTCTAGATCATTTAAGTGAGTATATACCCATTTTGAATGCTAAACCCGATTCTCATAACAGAGACAGTGCTGGTGAAACCAAATTAGAAGCTTCCTCTTCCTGCGGGTCCTGGCTTGGATGTCTTTGAGCATTTTTGCTCTGAACTTTAGTCCTGAGAAAGGACCAGCACTCTTCATTTCACTTAAGGTGTTTAAGGGTCCACATCCCGTGTGGACGGGACACAGAGCAGGGCTCAGCAGGTGGTTTGTGTGTAAGGACCAGAGAAGGAGACACAGAAAGGGAAGATGCCCACCAACACCCACTCAGTCAGGCGAGCAACGTGTTCACATCCTGAACTGAAGGCTCGTGGCGTGTTACGATGAAAACACACGTCTGCGTGGAAGACCGTCCCCGTAGATGGTGACAGGACTTTGAGGCGGATTCTTAAGACTCTGTCAGTAGTATCTCGGGGGGAAGGCACACGGTTCAGACCTGCTACCACCTGGCTGGGACCGCGGGCCCTCACCTTGGCTGCCCTGCCCTCTTACATCCTGTACGTTGGGGAAATTTGTGCTCTGGAATGGTTCATTTATTTTAAAATTGATTTGATTTTGTGTTTTGAATATTCTAGCTTGTTGGCCAGTGTGATAATGTGTAGAACAGAAACGTGTTTTTTAATGAGAAAGAGCTAGTCTTGGATATGGCCTAGGTTCACTTAAAACTAGATTTGGTTATCAAGTCAACCCAGGATGATATCTTAGCTCAGTTTTGTTTTCATTTTTAAGTAGAATAATGTAGACTCTTCTGTAGGAGACTGGTCGCACTCTAAAGCGAACCATAGCTCTGTGGCAGCCGTTCTGTGTCTGCATCGTAACCCAATTGTCTAGGTCTCCCCTTTCATTCTGAGAATCCTGACACTGCCCTTGCAGTGGATTCCTAAGTATTTTTAAGGCAGTCCTCTCACTTGCTCCTTCCATTTGTCGTAGTTGGACACATGCATCCCGTGGAGAACACCTCTCCCTCTGGAAAGGCGGTCCCAGCCCTTGGAAGACAGGCTGGAGGCTCCCAGAGCATCCAAGCCAAGTGTGGTTTTAGCTTGCAATGTTTCCTCACTTCCATGGTCAGAAGGAGAACTCCCAGTTCCTTTTTCCTAAATAAATGCCTCAGACAGTAACATGGGGTAGGGAGGGGGGGGGCAGAGGTCAAAGTTCTCACTAGGGGTCAAGAAAGAGCCTTTCTGAACTCAAGACCGTCCTTGGCTCTTGTGAGTTGTGACAACGCAGGGCAGGGTTTGCCCACCACCGTCCCTCCTCCCTGGCTATTCTGTTCCAGGGAATATTGGATCTTCAGAACACGCCTGTGGTCAGTGGACCTCTTATCTCCAACACTGTCACTAAGTTGTTCCTATGTTTCAACAAACATCAACAAAATCCAACCAGGAGGGACTTCCCTGGTGGTCCAGTGGGTAAGACTCCTCAATCCCAGTGCAGGGGGCCCAGGTTCGATCCCTGGTATGGGAACTAGATCCCGCATGCATGCCACAACTAAGAAGCCTGCATGCTGCAACTATGAAATCCGCATGCCACAACTAAAACGATCCCTCATGCTGCAACTAAGATCTCGCGTAGCCAAAAAAAAAAAAAAAGAAATCCAACCAGGACAAAGTGGGGAAGCATCGGACTGACTTTACCATGTGTTGGCCGAGAACTCGTCCTCACTCTTGTCTACCCGTTCCTCCCCACCCAAGGGGCCTGGCTTCTCCTCAAGGAGCACAAGTAGAGACCTGGGTCTGAAATTGCTTAGGGTCACAACACTCCACCTGCCTGTGGCTCAGCACCGCTTTGTAATGAACAAACTGAGCACTTCACGTGCTCCCCTGAGCTCCATCCCGAATCTATGCTATTCCTTCTGGCTGAAATCTGCAGAAGGTAAGTGATGTTTGCAAGATGCCCTTGAGGGACAGGTAAACCATGCATTGCTCACGGTGTGTTTCTATGGGTAGAAATACTTTTATAGTTTATTTATAATTATTTTTATATATTTATAATTTATTCAATCTTTTAACTCTTGAAGAAAAGATTTCATTCCCTTTTACTGTTTTTATAAATCCTTGCACCTGTACATACATGGTTTGATTGTAGGTACTGTGTAAATTTCAAGGTAATAAGTGAGCATATAACAGCAAATTGCAAACCATAGATAATAGTTTATGTTTAAAAAGTGGAAAATAATTACAACATTCTTTAATGTTAATTACTATTTCAAAAAGTATTTATTTTTTATGAAGTTTGGTCTAATTTTATTTTTTTCTTTCAATTTTGGCCTTTTAAATACTTCCTCTGGAATTATATTTCCAAAGATTTAGGAATTCATCACATTTCTAAACTTAAAAATAACAAAAGTAGATCATTGCTTTGGGTGGCGGGAACCTGCCACAGGGAAAAGGAGCAGGTAAAGGGCACTTGGCGCTCCATAGCTGGGAGAGCTTCATGGAGGTGTCCTCCACGTTCTACGTTGAGAGATGGACACATGAGGCCCCATCAGGCTCCACGGCAGGTCCAGGTCCCCTCAGGGTCGAGACTCAGATGTCCGGACGTTAGACCGTGCGAGAACATAAACATATTTCCAATACCGTAGGAAAGTGGAACATGAAAGATTCCTTTGTCCGGTGTAAGTTTAAACTTGAATTCTCCGCTCCATGAGATACCCACACGCAGACGTCATCCATCCAGTCCCACACTGAACAGGTCTTCGTGAACAAAACAGTGGTGGGGAAAATTTTCCCCAACCCCAGTGAGCGCCCAAGATACACAGGAAACCGACTCAAGCCCGGGGGCTGCTTGTAATCATCATTTGGCCCTAGTTTCCCACTTGAGACACCTTTTTCCTGATGAAGACATATTCTCCTGCCACCTTCATGCTGTTTGGGACCATGCATTAGTATCTCCTGAAACAAAATCCTGCCTCAGACCCTCACATGCCTCTAGAATCAGCCCTGTTTCCTAGGGACAGGTAACTGTGCAACTAGTTCTTGGTATTCTTAACCAGGCACCGGCAGTTCATTAGTATTTAAATATATGCTAATTTCATCAAGGTGTGAAAAGATCTTCTTCTTGCATATACATGAAAGAACTATATTACTATTCAACTAGATTTTTTTTTTCTTTTTTTTAACCCAATAAAATCTTGTTGTGATTTAAGAAAAGGCAAGGAAGAAATGATTTAAAAAAAAACACAATCTAGAAAAAGTCAGAAGGGAAACTTGTTTATTTCTCGTTGTAAACATATGCGTAGCACACAGGGACTAATCACTGCACTTGTGTGTGTCCACGGGGATCACAGCCAGATACCTGCACCCTTAGGACTCCAAAATAACATCCAAATGTGACCCGTGTTATGGCGGCTGCCTTTTTATGGTTTAGATTTCTCTAGATGACACGATAGAATGCTACGTAGATGACACGATAGAATGCTACGTAGATGACACGATAGAATGCTACGTAGATGACACGATAGAATGCTACGTAGTACCCAAAGGCATTTCCCAACCCTGGTGTGTTACTATTTGTCTACTATGTATAAAAAACCCTGCAGAATTGGTCGACATGTAGGTACGTCACGATAACACCCAATGAATTTGCAACATGCGTGTGATGACTACCGGCGTCTGAAAGCCATGGCCCTGGAGAATCCCCGGCCAGGTGGACGCGGCGGAGGCTGCGTGGCCTTCCCGGACAGGCAGGCTGCCGCAGGCTCGCCCGAGAGCCCTTAAACGGCTCTACAAGACTCGTAATAAAGGCCTCTTCCCACGCGCTCATCGTGATCCAGTTCAGTGGTGTCTAAGGCAGCCTGGTGTGCGCGTGTCGTGATGGTAGATTGCCGGCCCGTATGGATTTACTGTCATTCTGCAGGCGCCTCATACGTGACAGGGGCGGAGTGAGCGCAGCGGGCGCGCGAGGCTCGCGGGGTTAAGTGTCCTGCCGCGCGGCTCGCCTCGCACCCCAGGCGGGCGGGGGGGGGTGTGCCGCCGCCCCTCGCGGTGCTGATGACATGATGGATTACCCGTGTCACTATGGGTCCAGTCAGCGTCACTCTGCTACCGATAAGACGGCCGCTCTCCTCCACGCAGAGAAGGCAGCTATTTTTCTCCCTGATTTTAGGGTGAGAGCTCTTACAGGTGTTTGCAGCTGAGTTTGAGAAGGTGTCTTACTTGGGCAGACGCATCAGATCCCTCAAAACGAACTCATTTCACTCCTTTGGGTTGGAAATATACTCTCTGCCCATTTTACTGACACATGTCAACATTTCTAAAAAGTAGCTTTCAAATTTTGCAGCCTGAAAGGAAAACGTTTAGAGGGTAACCTTTCCAGATTCTTGTGAACTCTTAAAACAGGCTCCCAAGCATGCAGTCTGGACAGCCGCCTGCCTTTGCTTCATGTGTTTTGTCTCAGGATTAAAGCTGTCACATACTCTTTTAGAATGAGCTGAATAAATAGAGTTATCTCAGCAGAACCTACTCTAACTTTTATCTTGCTGGAGTTCATGTGCAAACTACTTGTCTCATCTATGAAACTTTCTGCTCATGGAAGAAATAGTCATGTTTTTCCCCAAACATGGAGGGTAATCATGAGAAGATTGCAGAGTGTAACCATGTTGCCTTTTTCCTTACAGGAGACCTGGATTTCTCTTGCTGCCTTGCAGTAACAGGACTGTCATTGATCAACACGATGGCCCAGGTGAGGGTATGGGCACTGGGCTCAAAGGGCCATGGAGAGTGAGTGTTCCCTGCAGCTAAAGTGGCCGATATTAACGTGAGAAATTTTATTCTCTCGCTGTGCTGATGCTATTTAAGGGAAAGAGGCGAATTTAACTTCTAGGCCTTGCTGTGTCTGCATAAGCAGACTCTACTCTGCAAAGGGTTATCAACACCTCCTTTAATATATTCAACAGTTCCGAAGATGGGCTGGGACTTAGGCCCCCACTGCTGGAGGTCTCCGACAAGCCCATTAAGCTCCCCAGAGCTTAATGGTCACCCCCATCACTTAGCGACAACAACAAAAATCGTTCTACTGATGTTTCCAACCAGCTTTGTTTTGAAGTTTTAATCAGGCCTAAATGGAAAGTTATTGTGGAGAACAGTGTGGTCTGCATTTTAATCCCTGGGCCTGCCCCCGTTTCCCCCCTACTACCCCCACCCCGCCCCCTGCCCCCAACTCTCCAGCTTTGTTGCGTGTGGTGGTGTGGCCTTGGATTGCAGTGTTTCTAACATACATAATGAGCTCAGTGTCAAACTGCCGGGGCTTTTGTCTTTAACAATAAGTGTTTAGCTCAACTAAATGAATAGAAATTGCTTTAGTGAATTACAAAAGCCAAGGTCTTTTTAATGCATGAACGCTGACATTAATTATTTTCAATATAGTCTTATTTTGCAAACATAGTGATTTAAGATTGGACTTAAAATGTAGTAAATGAATTTATTGTTTAAACTAAAAAAAAAAAAGAAATCAGAAAATCAAAGTGTCTGCTGATGGTGGTAAAAATCCTCTTCTGATTTAAAAAAAGTACACAGGGACTTCCTTGGGGGCGCAGTGGTTAAGAATCTGTCTACCAGTGCAGCAGACACAGGTTGGAGCCCTGGTCTGGGAAGATCCCACATGCTGCGGAGCAACTAATCCCGTGCGTCACAACTACTGAGCCTGCACTCTAGAGCCTGCATGTCACAACTACTGAAGCTTGTGTGCCTAGAGCCCGTGGTCCGCAACAAGAGAAGCCCCCGCTCGCCGCAACTAGAGAAAGCCTGCGCGCAGCAACAAAGATCCAACACAGCCAAAAATAAATAAATAAATAAATAATTTAAAAAGTATACAATCTTACTAAGTGCATTATTGCATTCCTTTGATTACGAGTCTAAAATAGTGTCACAATGTCTACCGCTGTCGATCAGCTGGCCGAGGTGTAAGGAGCTCATGATCTCCTTGACGTGGGACAGGTTCGCCAAGTCAGCAAACAAGAGCCAACCTCCTGCCCTTCACCCTCATTCTGCAGTTGCCGCGAGAGATCTGAACGCTTTTCCTAAATCTGTGCAATCCAATAAGCTTTTGTGTTTAGCGGCTTGTTTTGAAACCTGCATCTCATACACCCGCTTGCAGGCAGGTGAAAGCCCGAGGGCCCGATCGTTATTCAAGGCAAGAGGCCTGCTCGGCCCCAACCAGAATGTAATTTGGAATTAACTGTCATTTACTTCTGTCTGCATTGACTTGTTCAGAAGCCGATGTAACAGGGCTGGTCACTCCTCTCTCTCTGTTGTGGATATAATGTGGCACTGATGAAGCCCAGGGCTTACTCTCCTGAAACCAGAAGGAGAGGGAGAATTCACCGAAATAAATCCAACACCAATAATTTGCTATTCCGAGGCACATCAAACATGCTGCTCGATGAAATGGGATAAACCATCTTACAGAAGAACCACAGACAGTCTGAGCCACATAATTCAAATGACCTGAGTGAACGTTCATTCTCCCAAGCACATCTTCTAACATGCGATCAGTTCTGGAGCTGTAGACTCTAATTTATGCCTGCTTTTCAGTTTAATTATTTGCTTGTCACACTTCTCTTTAGGAGAAAAATAAACAGAATGTGTGCAGAGGCCTTGGATCGGGCGTCTGTGTTCCCAAGATTGGCAAATAATTCCAAGTTTGACTACTTGGAAATTAACAAAGCTTGGAGTCCATTTGGACGGAAGAGACTGTGAACGTATTAAGAGGTTTTAAAAGAAAAACATCCGTCCTTTTTTGCAATTAGATCCCTAACGAGTATGCTGCTCATTTCTTCACATGTTGGGGAGCTCACAATGGTCTTGAGGGAGAGTAACTAAATCAGCTGAAATGTTTAAAATTTTCACTGAGAAATCTCCAATCGCACTGCAGACAGGGATGCCTCAGGTTTTACCTGCTCCATGATGCTTTTTTTTTCACGCTGAGGGTGCTATACGGCATCTAGCATCAGGCTGGTCATGATGAAGGGTGTCATTGTGTGTTTGTGAATAGAACCCACGCCCTGAGTCCTCGTCCCCTGAAAGCCAAGCTCTTGACCTACGCCAGTTCTCCTGTCATCACAAGGTCCAAAGGCTTAAAATTGCCTGCTTATCTTGGAAATCCTGGAGCTGTCTCAATGAGGGGTTAGGGGTCCCTACTACATGATTTTCAAATGCATCAAGCGAATGAGGTCCAGGCACAAAGACGAGGTCAGGCTGTGATGATGGGCAGGACGTCCCATTAATTTCAGCCTAGAGCTCAGAAAGGTGCGTTGGTCACCCTTTGACTTACTGTTTCCTGGTCACTTAGAACCCTTGAGACCTCCAAGCCCAGCCCTTATATCTATAGATACAGAGCATCCCCACGTGGGCATGTACTGTGTGTCTGGGTCTGGGTCTGGACCAGGAGATCCAGCGGAGGAGGGAGAGAGAGGTTTTGTCCAGACCATGAGTAATGGAACATCAGCCCCAGGAATCCGCCCGGGGAGGGTGCTTCGTGACACCCCAGGGGCCACCCGAGGGGAAACGTCACTGAGGTGGCCCAGCCTGGCCACTCCAGCGGATCAGAATGCATTTCACACTCGGCTTCTTCAAAATGGCAGAGCTCAGATTTACACGACATTTTTAAAATTATTATTATTGTTGTTATTTATTATTGGTTTTGGCCATGCTGAGCTGCATGTGGGATTTTATCAATATTTCCCCGACCGGAGAGCGAACCCACCACCCCCCTGCAGAGGAAGCTCAGAGTCTTAACTAGTGGACCGCCAGGGAAGTCCCACATTTACACCTTATCTGATGCTCTTTTCCCTGCTAATAATTGGTAAAGGGAGCCCTGACCCATCCGATTGGGGCTACCAGCCTCTAAATGCCCAGGTCTGCTAACCTGTCCCGCGGGACAGCCTGGCAGTGGCTCTCCACAGCCAACCTCTCTTGTTCTTTCGCCTTTTTTCCTCCCTTAGCTTTCTTGCCTTTGGTTTACATCCAAGTTGCCCAGAAATAAGAGATGACAGTTATTACAGATATGCTGGTTTAATTACTTGTCAGCTTATGGCTGGTATCTCGGGCAGCCGACACAGAAGCTTAACTTTCTTCTAGTAGCTTAAAAGCTGACCAACTGCTACAGCTTTCGTATTTAGCCCTACAACTCTGGATACATTTAAGATAAAAAAGAAAATAGCTGAGCAGTCTTTCTGATTTGCTGGCAAAAGCCATCAGCCTTCAGTGCCCCTGATTCCACGTAGATGTCAAGTGATGGGAGATTCCGTGGCCACGCTGACATTTAGGGGAGCACGGATGTGGTTTAATTCTGTTTTATAATTTCCTTGAGACTACACTAATATGCCCTTGTGCTCATACAGTGCGAATGAGAGAGCACACATCATATTCACCATAAGGTGGAATTAGAGTCAGGAGGATATAAATAAAATAAAGGGATCTCTCTGGCCCTAATCCCAACCCTTCCCAGGTCTAAAGAAGAGTCTGATCATATGATACTGCTCATATGTGGAATCTAATTTAAAAAAAAAACGATACAAATGAACTTATTTACAAAACAGAAACAGACCTCATAGATTTCGAAAACAAACCTATGGTTGCCAAAGGGGAAACATGGGGGAGGGATAAATTAGGAGCTTGGGATGAACATACACACACTACTGTATATCAAACAGATAACCAACAAGTTCCTGCTGTAGAGCACAGGGAACTCTACTCAATACTCTGTAATAACCTAAATGGGAAGAGAATCTGAAAAAGAATGAATATATGCATATGTATAACTGAATCACTTTGCTGTACACCTGAAACTAATACAACATTGTAAATCAACTATGCTCTAATAAAATTTAAAAAAATAAAAAACAATAAAATGTAGCTTGAAGGGGAAAAAAAGAAAAATCTGGATGCAATTGTAATTAAATGTCCTTGTCTGCCTGGATACTCCGCTGATTCCCTGTATGTAACTTCAGCTCTTCCGTTTCATGTTGGATTAATTACGCAGCATCTCTGCTTTAAACCTCTCACGGGCCCTGCATCCTTTGCTCCTGGCCTCTGTGTGTGCTGGGCCCTCGAGGTCCCCAGAGAAAGGTTAGAACTTAGGTCTGGTGCTGGGTCAGAGTCCGCGTGGAGCTCAGCAGCACCCCAGCCCCTCCCCACCCCCGCTGTCCTCCAGCAGGTTTTAGGGTCGCTGACCGTAAGTGGATTATTGGTTCCTGTAATTCCCCTACAGCTCAGTGCAGCACAAGCCAAGCACAGTGGGCTGCCAGGTCCAGTGGGGACCCGGGGAACTAAGGGACGCCCTCCCCGGTCTTCACTCTGAGACATTCCCGGCTTGTTAGATACACAATGGAGGGCTAGGTTCCCGTTTCCACTTAAACTCCGGGTCTCCAGTTTACTTTAGAAATTAAGTGAAGGCCTCTCAGACACGCCATCCTCTGTAGATCTACTTTGGTGGAAGCCAGAGGCTGTGGGTTGAGGACCCGGAGGTCCAAGCCCGGGGCAGCACCACCCTTCTCCTGCCTGGGTCCTGCGCCCAAGGGAGCTCTTTTCTGTCTGGCACGAAAGAAAGTGTGCTGTCCCTTTCCAATGCTTTGCAAAGACATCCTCCGGGCTCTTATCCCCTGGTAAAACTGCCCCCCTCCCAGGATTTTGAAGGGAAGATGGGAAATCCACATCAGGAGAGCTGGGAAGGACATCTTCCGCGAGAGAACATCGAGAAGCTGGCTTCTGAGCACTTTGGCACCCCGACTGTATTCATGAGCGTGGAGAGGCCCAGGCGGTGCGCGGGCATTAGCGCAGAGGCTTTGTGCGGGGGACGCCAAGTTCACATTCAACCGAGGATGGCTGAGAGAAAAGTTAATGTGATGTGAGAGCCGAAAAAGTCACATGTTCTGTTCGGGTCTTTGCACAGCTTCCTCTTAACCAGCGGCCCCCGCCCGTGGGGCTGGGCGTCTCCTCGGCCGTGTTCCCCGCTGAAGGAAGTGGAACTGGACCAGGGCTGCATTCTGCACGATCCACGGTGACACCCCAGAGCCAGCACAGCAGGACCGCGCTGTTTGGAGTGCACAGGGGTCCCCTTGCCAGCTCACCTCTGGCTTGGAATGCTCCCTCTGGCATCTCGTGTTTACAGACAAAATAAAAACAGCACAAAGAGAAAACCAACCAAAATAAATCGAAAGGGAAAACTCAGGAGAGGTGAAATGATACCATCCGTGGTAAAAAGTACCACCTTGCTCTCCACTGTTATTTGACATTGCTGAAGGTTCGTCTTGATTACCTTCAATAAAATTCAAAGTAAGGATGACTGTCTTGGCTCACTAAGCAACAAGGCTTTATCACTAATTACAATCCTTTATTACCAGTAGTTTAATAGGTTTATGATAGGTCATAAAACAATTCAGCACGGGAGTACATAAAGGGGATGGCTTATACAGCTGTGACATCCTAATAGCTATTCATTGTAATCATTTTATGATCTTTAATGGTAGTATTTTTTATTAAAATATGTACATATGCCTTTACATGGGCTGTGTTGCCACCAAAACTGGGAGGCAAAGTGAAAAATCACATAAATATATACTAAAATACTTAATGAGGCATCTTGAAAACTTCTATTGTCGAAAGCACATCAACTACATCACATGTGTGGAGTCTCATTATGGGTAATTATAATAAAATTATAAGTGCTATAATAATTCTAACCTTGAAGGCACAATAAAGGGTGGTTATATTTGCCTTCCTAGCCCACACATCTGAGGCATTTTCTTCATTAATTATATTTCACATAGGAAGAATTATGCTGCATCAGACTGAAGTTCCAAGGCATCTGCTAGATTCTGTGAACTCCAGCCTTCCTCCAGTGAGCTTTCCTGGGCTTAATTACGTTACCACCTAAACTTATATTCCGAGAGAGGCAACATGTAATTTACGTGGCTTGAAGGAGGGTGTTTGTTGTTAGTCTGAATTTTATTTTGTAACCCAATTAGCAAACTAAATACATTGGGAAAAGACGAGCTTCTCGGCTGAGTTCGCAGCAGGGCTGTGTCTCCACAGCAAAGCGAGCCCCCCCTACTGCCCCTCCTTCTCACCGAGCCGCTCACCACCCCACACACCCCCGGCCCCGCCCTACCACCCCCGGCACTGCCTTTCAGAACTCAGGGCCTTGGAACTGCCAGTCAGGGGGCGGGGCAGCTGGAGAGGTAGGGCAGACCCAACTTCCTATCGTTCTGTCGCTATTCGAAAAATCTGTGTGCTTGTGCAGTTATAACCTACATATTTGATTTCACTTATTTCTGGCCCAGGGACCATCAGAACCCTGGATCCGAGGGAAAATCCTTGATCTGAATATGGATTGTGACTTCAGATGGTAAACGATGGGGGAATTTAAAACTTGCACCAGGATGACAAGTTTATTAATTGTACAAAATATGTATCAATATTTATCAAGCTTATTAGGCCTCTTTAGTTGAGAGATGGGGTGATATGGACTGATCACTCTTTTCTGAGTGCACACACACCACCCTTAACTGCAAAAAATTCTCGTAAAATCTAGTTCCAGTTGCAGCGTGGTGACTGGATGCTCGGAGTCTCAGAGTCCCCGTTCCCTCCCTTTGCTCCGTCAAGCCAGTTCCACCACTTCTACTGAGAATTTTCTTTTAGGGAGAAGCATTTTCTGAGCATCTTAGAATCGCATTAGAATGCAAGAGAAAAAAGTGACAAAAGCTGCAGTGAAATTTTACTAATTTAAGTTAATTAGACAAAGCCCATTTAAATTATAAAGCATGTTGGGACACACATTTTGTAACTTTCAAGTATAATAGTAACCTACCCAGGCCAAAAAAAAAAAAAAAAAAAAAATAGAGAAAGAAAGAAAAAAAAAAAAAAGCCCAGCTGAGTTTCTCAAGGGAATTACTTTAGTGAATAGACCGGAATGATTTGTAATTAGCATATAAATTGTATGCATGTAAATGATGCTTCTAAAAGATATCTGAAAAGTTTATTTTCTTAAGTATTTCGAATCAGACCCCCTGCAACCTTGTTTACAGTACTGATTTGCACTTTCATGCAAAAGATTTGCAGTGAAAAAGAAAAAAAAAACAAAAAAACTTCAGTCAGGGTTCTCCCTTCTTCCCCCACCTCCCTCCCCTAGTTTGTGCTTTATCACAAATTACAAATTAGTGGCATAGAAATTAATGAGGTTTTTACACTACTCAGTCAAATCATGCAATAAAAAGCTTTAATTCAAACACTGGAGCTTGATTATTATAATTTATTTAAATGCAATGCACTGTTTGCTAAATTTCGTAGGACTGGAATCAATGTGTAATTTAAAGTTCATTTTAATACAGAGGAACAGAAGCGCCTGGCTCTCCAGTTGGGTGGCTGTCTGCTCCACCTTTCCAGAGGAAATAGCAAGTTGGTGCTTTATAGAAACACAGCCTTTAAAGTGACGGAGACCAGCCAGCTCTGAGTACAGGAAGCATAGATGTAGAGTCAGATTTGCAGGACCCCGAGGTGTGGACTAGACCACGTGGGAGCTTTGAGCCTTGCAAAAGCACCTGCTCAGGTAAACATCACTCAGTACCTGTGTAGTCGCCGGGCCTGTCTTCTGTGCTTACAGGGGATGAGCAGTGACAATGCCTTCCTGTTAATAACCTACTGCATCCTGCCTATGGGTGACACACGTGAGGCACCCGGCTGTCTTTCTAGTCCTAGGGGCTTTGCTGTGTGTGGGAAAGTGACACAGTTCCTTTATGCAAGAGATGCAGGCTTTGGAGCAAGATCCTTTACTGGGTGGGGAGAAGGCCACCCTTTTTCTTTGCTGCAGTGACCTGCCATGACACGCCAGCCTGCCCATCCTGATTTGAGGGACAAGGACACAACTTTTGCTGGTGCCATTGGTGTTCCGTGTGGAACCACTTTGGGAATACTGATGTGAGGCTGTCTTCATCCATCCATGAGCCATTGGTCCCCTTCACTATTCATTTGGTTTGATTTGCCTTTTTTAATTAATTCATTTTTAAAGTAAAAGAAAGAAATCCACATGATCAAAGGAAAGTAATTCAGAATGTCTCCCCTCTCTCCAGGGATGATCACTCTTGAACAATTTCTCTCCAGAGAAGCAGTGTATCCACACCCGGAACCTTATCCTTCTACTACCTAAGCGGAGATATGGGTGCAACCACCCTGTTTAATAACATTTAAGGTCTCATCAGGGGACTTGTCCTCCCCTGATGGCTCACACACTCCTGGGGTCCTTATCTTCCCAGCGGTTCCCTGGGGTCCTGCCCACACCTTAATTTATTCAGCCATTCCCATGGTAATAGACAATTTTAGTTGTTTCCAATTTTGTTTTGTTTTGTTTTTGAAAACTGTTGTGAATCTCCTTATACGTACTGTTTTTTGTATGACTTCAGGGCAAATTTCTAATAGTGCAGCAGTCCGCAACCTTTTTGGCACCAGGGACCAGTTTCATGGGGGACAGTTTATCCACAGACGGGGCGGGGGGGGGCAGGTTCAGGCGGTAATGAGAGTGATGAGGAGCGGCAGAGGAAGCTTCACTCGCTAGACCACCGCTCACCTCCTGCTGTGCGGCCTGGGGGTTGGGGACCCCTGCAATAGTGGAATTCTACCACCAGCAAGTTGGTAGCATTAAAATGTGTTAGCTAGTACCAAATTCTCCCCAGGAAACACTGTATCAAATGTATACGCCCAACCACATAGGAGAGAGAGGATCTCTTTTATATCCTGGCTGATGGTGGGGTTTTAAAACTTTTCATTAATTTTTTTTTTCCCAAATGGAAAGTGGGTAGCCAAATATTATTTTGATTTACATTTTTAAAATATGAGTAAAATTGAGCCTTTTGCTTAGATATTTATTGGCTTTTTTATATTTTTTTCCTGTGAACTCTAAGTTCATATCTTTTCATCTTCCCACCACCTCTCCCCACCCCCACCCTGTAAATTGTATACGTTTTTCTTGGTGATTGCTAAGAATTCTTTATCATACCAGAAAAATAGCCCTTTGTCCATGGTATTGGCAAATTGGTGAAATGAGGAACAATGACATGGAGTTTTAGGGGAGATTAAATGAGCAAAGTGGTAGAATATGGCCTGGGACAGAGCTGGGCTCAGCAGAGGCAGACATAGTGATTTTCCTGAATTGATGATTTTTTTTTTTAATTGTCTTTCTACAGTGACATCTGGGTTGGGTGTCCTTTGAACATCTAACCCTCTGTGAGGCAATACATAAATAAATTCAGTTACGTCCACTTAGAATTCATGTGGAGATTCTCATGGAATAGATTATTGTCATGGAGTAGATTATTATTCAGATCCATGGTTGCCTTGAAATGTCCCTCATATTTTGTGACAATCAGTATAAAAATTGAGTGAGTTTAATGTCCCCTGATAAAAAGAGTATGAGAAAGCCAAAATTAGACAAATGCTCATCTGTCTTTCACCTCAACGCAATAAGCAAATGATTCTATTTTCCTTTCAACACAAAAATCAGAAATTGTACAGTTTTACCACTGCTTTTTCTTATGCTTATTAATGGACCATACGGAGAAGTTTTTAAGGTCCTCCAGGAAGAGAGACACTCCAACCTCTTTCCTTACCAAGTGGTTAGGTGATGAAGACAAAGTGGTGGATCCCACGTCCTTCTGGATCCATGGTCCCAACTGGGGGCTACCTTGGCACCCATGGGACAGTTGGCAATGTCTGTAGACATTTTTGGTTACTACAACGGGGAGGGGGCTGCTCCTGACATCTGGTGCTGGTGGTGGCCAGGGATTCTGCTGAACAACCTTCAAAGCACAGAACAGACCCTAACACAAAGAGATGTCCTGCCTGAAATGTCCAAAGTGCTGAGGTTAGGAAAGGCCATCCTGGATGAAGACCTGCATTGGGACAAGAGGAGGTGCCATTCCAACCCTAGACTCCCCCGATCTCAGATGACCTTGGCCTGCAGTGGCTTGAAGCAGGCTTTCGGTTCCAGGCCAGAGATTGAGGTCAGGCCGTGGCAGGGAGAACGCTGAATCCTAGCTGCTTGACCAGGGGCCAGTGACAAGACCCTGGCCCTTTGGCTTTGTAGAAGTGAATTCCCACAAAGTCGGAAAGTAGTGAAACGAGTAAAGTGTTTATTAGGAGGAAAAAGAGTATGTGTGGATAGACACACAGGTGGGCTCAGAGAGAGAGTTGAGCCCTCGTGGTAGTCTCACTTATATGGGGCATTTCTTCCGGGTTTCCTTTGGCCAATCATCTTGCTTTGCCTGGTTCTGAGTCCGTATTTGGTTTATCTCAGGGTCCTCCGCTGTGTGCGTGTGCTCTCTTAGCCAAGATGGATTCCAGCACAGAGGCCTATGGGTAGGTTGACATCACCTACTACGGGGTGGTGCCCCTTCCCTTTTGACCTTCAAGGAGCCTTTCTGTGCGTGTTTAGTTGAGAAGGTCTCCTTGACCTTGAGAATGAGGAATATGTGGTCTTTTCTCTCTTATCTGGGCAGGGCCCAGCTCCTCTCTCGCTCCTGCTATTTTGGAGTATCTGTCCACAGGGGACCGACCCCAGGTGCTCCGCCTGGGGCCCATCTATCTCCTGCCTCACCCCTCACTCCTGCCAGCTGCCTGCAGGCTCAAGCCTCTTTCCTGGGGCCTCACGCCCCACAGCACAGGAGGTCCTGCGGCCACAGCACTCCTTCCCTCCACGTGGACCTGTCCCGCCATCCCCGCCTCCGGGACCAAGTGTGCACGAAGCCCTCTCCCCTGCACTTTACAGCCTCACCCCTCGCGTCCCCCAAAGAACCAAATGAGGCGTCTCAAGACTGCTCTCAATAGTAATGAATTATAACCCCAATCATTCTCTTAAGAGCTTGTATGACTCAGATGGGCATTCTTGTTTGTCTCCCTTTAGTATTAAAACGGGTTTACATTTTTAATTACATTTTAAATATTAATATTTTAAATATATGTGTAAATACACATTAAAACTCTCAAACAGAAAACTTTTGGAAGCACACAGGCTGTGCCAGCCATCCTGATTCATCACATGACATTTTTTTTTTTCCCTGAAATTTCAAGGTATCATGATGGACAAAAGGTTTCCTCTTAGGAGTGACTCAGGTTGTCACCCGGCTTCTGAGCCATGGGGAAAGAGTGTCAGGGCCACCAAAAGTTCTGGTGGTAAGACGGTTCGACATTTTTAGTAAAACCTCTATTTTGATGTTAAGACTAGTGATTCGGCAACTCCGTGGTCTGGATACTCTTGATTCTTTGCCTGTAGTGTGGTCAACAGACTAAAAATAGAAGAGGATGAGGTCACAAGAAGAGGATGTGTGATGCAGAGAAAGGGTGCAAAATGATGAAAGATGGACAAGGGCATCAGTTCAGAAAAACCCACGCAATCTCCACAGGCTCAGGCATTCCTGTGGGGGGCAAAGTACAGGAACAGTGCTCATGTCATTGACAACCTGAGTCCCTGGGAAGAGGACAAATAGCCCTCAGTCTTCTCCACCAACAGACATGGGAACTGTGTCAAAGCTCTTAGAAATAGTTTTACCCACGTAGTTAAACGGAAAGAAAAATTGTTTCTGAAAAGAGTAAATTGCAGGGATCTAGATAATCCACTCATTCAGGGAACTTTATTTATCAGCCAGAGTGAACACATGAGGAGATGCATCTGGAGTTGGGGGGAAATCATCTGAATTCAGGGCAGATAGCACTGGCCGGAATCACCCATCACTGGACACCGCTGGCTGCAAGAGAGCAGATCACTTCCAGAAGCCGGCGTGTGCCCGGGCTGAGGGCTGGTCTCCCCTGCGCCTTGTCAGGAGGAAAGCCACCAAGTGGAACTCAGCCGCGGAAGAGGGAATTCCAGTCCAGAGGAAGGCCACCGGTGTCCAAAAGACGGAGAGAGTATCTTTGTGCATCTCCCTTTTCTAGAATATTCAAACATGCTTCCTATTTCATACACGAGCATCTGTGCCACACCGAGTTAGTGATCCTGGAGGAATAAAGAAATGAAAACACCACATGGCAGAATATGCTTTTGGGGACAGAGGAGGCAGGAGTGAAGGGTTGAGGAAGGATTCTGGTTACATTCTAGTCATGTTGGCTAAACGTTTCCAGCAGGTGCATATTTAACTATTCTTGTTTAGGCTTTTATATTTCTCACAAATGCTTCTTAAACCATGGTCTTGTAAATTAGGGAATAACGGTAAATCAGCCATCAGTAGAGCTTTATGAAACACTTCGTTCAAGAGATTTGCTTTTGGAAGGAAAAAAAACTTATTTGAAAAGTATATTTACTTAAAATAAGTTATAAATCAGGAGATTAGCTCTTAAATTAGAACTCAGTACAGTTTTTCCGTCTTTTCTTTCTCTTTAGTGTACAAATGTGTAAATATGTAAATATAATGCAAATAGATATATAAATCAGTGTTGATGTGTCCATTTATATACATAAATAGACATACATGAATTGTAAACATTGATGTATGAATTAAGATTCTGATGATATTTCTCTCTAGAAATAAGTTTTAGAATAATTAGTGCTCTTGTCATACTCATGAAGTGTATGGAAAATTGTTGACTGAGCTGGCTGTTGTGGATAATATAATAGGACATAAAAGGCAACATATAAAATAATTTCAGGCATTTTTGTCTGGGGGGACCCCAAGTGAAGCCTCCTTGTATGTGTGCCTATAGCCATGATAAATCAATGGACATAACCTCTTCTGTTTATATTGTTTATGTAAATAATGTATTTTATAGATTGATTGACTGTTTATGTGTTTGTTTTCAGGTGCAATCTTCCAGGGTCACCCACTACGCAGCCTTGTCTAAGCTATTCCCAGAGGTTGATAAGAATGTTAAACCTTACATCTGTGGTGTGATTCAAGCTTTCTGAAAGAGCATGCATATTTCCGTATGGATTGCATAATGGAATCCACACTGTGGCGTTTGTTTTCCAGAGACGTTGGTGGAGAGAAGTCTAAGGAGCTGCCTTCACCGGTGGGTAAAGAGCAGCGCTGCTTGCTGACTGCCGCTGGAGGTCTGCGGCCCCTACCCCACTCACGCCACGACACACTATACCCTCGTCCCCACAGAACTTCATTGCTTTCAGCTTCCGTTTGTCTGTCTCTAAATATTGAGCACGTTGTGCAGAGTGTCTTTGCTTTAGAGACTTTGAAGGATGGGGCTGAGGGAGACATTTGCTGGGGACCAGGGGGAATATAGGATCCCAGATGCCTGGAAGTTCCAAAGGGCCTTGGAAACTGGTCAATAAGGTTTAGATATTAAACAAACAAAAAAGCAAAACAACACTGGGGAAATGATTTTTGCATTTTTAAACACCAGTGAATTCTTAGAGTTCATTCAGTGCCTAGGGTTATGTCTCTTTCAACAATTAATGTAAAAAACATTTACTCTGTGCCACAAAATGTAAGTACCACAGATACAGAAACACTCAGGGCGCGGTCACTGCTGTCCTGTACTGTACAGGTCTCAGTCTTATTGGGAAAGGAGGGCGTGATGGTTACTTCTATGTGTTGTCTTGTCCAGATTTTGATGTCCACTTGTCTGGTCAAACACCAGACCTGATGTTACTGGGAAGGTATTTTTTTAGATGCAATTAACATTTGACATTTAAACCAGTGGACTTTGAGTAAAGCAGCTGACCCTCCATCATGTGGGTGCGCCTCACCCACTCAGTTGAAGACCTTACGAGCAAAAACTGAAGCTTCCCAAAGAAGAAGCAATTCTGCCTCAAGACGGCACATAGAAAACCTGCCTGAGTCTCCAGGCTCCTGCCCTGGGGAGATCAGATACAAGACTGCAGCCTCGACTCTCCCCGCAAGTGTACAGACCGCTGTCTGCTTACAGGTTTTGGACATCGAACATGCCAGCTCCCACAGTCATTGTGAGTCAATTCCTAAATATAAATCTCCCTCTCATTCTCCAGTGATCATTAGAGCGCGAGAGAGCCCTGCCTCTCCTGTTCCCCTGCAGGACCTGAGCTGTGCAGAGTGTCACCGGGAAGCAGCAGCAGTGTGATGTGATTGAGAGAACTGTCGATTAGAGATGAAATCTCTGTGGAAACTCCAATGCAACGGGAAGGAAGACTCTTACAGAGATGCTAAGCGTTCGTTGGACACACGCTGAGCTGTGAGCAGGACTAGCCACACCGGCCACAGGGGGTGCCCTCCGGGCAAAGGGAACAGCCTGGGTGCAAAGGTCGGAAACAGAGGCATCACGATGTCTTCAGGCGCCGGGACTGTTTCCAGCGGGGAACGTGAGGCTGGAAGCTGGAGGGTCAGGACTCAGAGTGTCTGAGGTCAAGGTCCGGGGCATCCTCTTCCTGTCAATGGTGAAGCAGTGGCACCATCAGATGTGCACGAAAAACACACAAAACCAACGCATGACAGCAAACTGGCCACAGTGCAGAGAAGGCCAGTGCCACACGACACCTTTGCAGGTGGCAGACGACTCTGAATCTGAGGACAGTGAGGGCGCTACCCCCGACAAGTGCACCTATGCACACACGTCACACACCTGCAATTCTGGGAAGTTCCCGTGAGCCCCTGGTCCAGGCACGGCCTGCCTGCTACGATGCCAGCGTGACCAGGACTCCAGCCCTCAACCTTGTAACCAGTGCTCAGCCAGAGGTTGGGATTCCAGAATCAGGACCTTAGGTGCTGCAGAGGCCACCTGAGTGCCTTGGAAGCAGATGCCTGGGTCCGCCGTTGGCTCCCGTCAAGGTCAACTGAGCCAGGGAGCCCGTGGTGTGACCCCACGCCTGGCAGGGCCCTCGCTCTGCAGGGGCGCCTGGACCAGTGAACTCGACTTTGCGTCCAGGCTCCCGGCCCACGTGCTGACGGCAGAGGCCTCACTTCTGCCCTGGGAGCCCCCAAAGCCCTCAGAGCCCCGGGGAGGGGTGGGTCAGGGAAAGGCTGTGTCTCAGGAAACCCGGGCCTCGAGGAGGAGGCGTTGGCAGTGGCCTGTGGACCACGGGACCCTCCAACGGGAGCTAGGCGTCTTCTCCCATGTGGGACTTTCTCTCCCAAGAGGCACTCACTCCCCCTGCTCGTGTTCCTGGAGCTTCTGCAAAGGGCAGCAGGAAGAGACTCTGGGGACCCCGTGACCTCACAGAGATCAAAGTCTCTGCCCTGGAAGTGGTGCCCTGAGCGGTGTGTGATGCTCTACGTCGGGGTCGGGGTGGATTGTCCGTTTCTCTCGGCGAGTCCAGAACCTTGCAAATCCCTCACCCAGGCCCGGATTAAGCGGTCTGACTGGAACCAGAGCGGCTTTCAATCCCACAGCCCCTCGGTTTCCAGTTCCCCTCTCCTTGGCCCACCCAGGAGGCGCCATCAGAATAATCTTTCACGTCGTCTACCCCTGTATCACTCAGATCCGTATTCCGGGCAGTTTTCTCAGATCATACAGTACAGGTTTTTCCATCGCTGGGGAGCTGGCAGCCCAAGTCAGGCCTGACGTAGGTGGTCCTTCCCGTGGTGGGGGTGAGTCTGCCGGTGTGTGAGGTGTAGGCCCTCAGGGCTCCAGGGAGAAGCTGAGGTGTACAGGGGGTCAGGGAAGGGCAGCCGACGGTGACGGAGTCCCGGGTGCGCCGGTGTGTGCCGCAGTACCGGGGATTCCTGGTCACCGTTAGCCAGCAGTGGGCGTGGAGTACTCTGTGAACCACATCTTAGTAAAAGAAGGGGCCTCTGTGCTTTTACATTTCGTCTTGGAGACATGTGGGCCCCGTCCCATATCAGTCCTTGGAAAGAAAGGACGTTGGTTCTAAAGAGCCATTAAAATTTTGGTGAGTCAATCATTAGGTGCCTGGAGATTCCAGTGCTATTGGAGGTTCCGTGTCACCACTGGTAAACCACGGCGGGCACACTGAATCCCACTCTATTTTCTCAGCCTACGTCCATAATGACCTCATGTGTCCATCCGGCCACCGAGACACCAAATCCAGTCTGGCAAAAGTGACTCAAAGCTCAGTGTTTGTTGCAGAGTTATCACTTCCCTCATTCAGGTGTTCCGTCCTTGTGTCATGAGGTTCTGGAAAGTCTGAAACCAAGAGAGTGGGTAACACCGGACAGAACTGGATCTCATGTTCCTGAGTCTCAGAGTCTGTCTCAGAGTCTGTTCACTGGTCACTGAACAGCGATTCAAGGTCTACTGAAGTCTCTTCCCTTGATTTCCAAGTGCTGCTCGTGGAAGTCAGAGCCTGCCCTGGGTCCTGGGTCCTGGGGCCCCCTCGGTGGAGAAGCCATGTGCCAGGAGGGACGGATCTGAGCCGCTCCCTTGTCCCACCCACCTGACCCGGTCCACCCAGACCCTGGGGGCTGGGACGGCCAGCGTCAGGCACAATTGGGGCTCGCGTGGGGCTTGGTTACATCACAGGGGATGCGGCGCTCTTGGGGTTCAGGACGTCAGCTGCCCTCTGTGCCGGCTTCTCCCCACAAGCAGCCATCACCACCCACTCCAACCCCTCCTCCGCCTGGCCCTGGACAAGATCTTCCCAGGCACTTTCCTGCTTCATTTTTGTTTTCGGGTGGCGCAGGATGGCTAGCGCGACTGGGGTTAATGTTTCCCTTTCCTCAGGTCAGTTGGGCTCTGATAAAAGCCCAGCGGGTCAGGCTCCAGTCAGAAGTTTAGTATGAGGACAGGCCTTGTTAAGAATGGATAATCCTGGGCATATTTCAAACTGGCCACCTTCCCCTCCCCTCCCCACACAGCGGAGCACCAGGAATGATTCTCTGCTCTGCCCAGGACCAGGTAGAGGCCCTGGAGGGAAAGCTCACAGAAGTGGGGTGCCCGCCCTGCTCCCACCCCGTGACTGGGTCCCCCTGGAGCTTTTATTGCTCAGACAGACCTGCCCGCACTGAGCTTCCGGGAACTTGTCACGTACACTTTAGTTTCTCTCACTCGATGCCGGTTCCTGTCGGCACTTCTGCTTGTGGGTTTCTGCTCGTGCTTCTCTGTATCTGCCCGTCTCTCCAGTTTCGGGGGCAGCGAATTGCCCTGTGACCTCACTTTTCTGACAATCTAAGAAAAGTTGTTGACTTTCAGTGTGTTTAGCCTTTGTCTTGCTGCGCAGATGGGAAGGTGCACGTCCTTTACTTTACTCACCAGCCCAGAAACCGGAAGTCGCTTGCTTCTTCTTGTCTGTCCCCAAAACCTCGTTCTCAGGAAAGGACACCCTGTTTGTTTCTCCTGCACGTGCTTCCTGGGTTCACCTGGAGTGGGGCTCCGGAGCGCACAGGATGCTGACCCCAAGAGAAGATGCGAGCAGAGACGGTGCCCAGCGCGGTCTTGTGTGAAGGCTGGGAGGAAGCTGGGCCGGAGGGGCAGGCAGCAGCCTGTGATAACAGCCAGTGAATCCCTGGCTGACCAACAGAACCCTGACTGGTAAGTGCGTTTGTGCGGGGTACCACATCTCAAACTAAAAGAATTGGTTACAAATAAAATGAAGCAGTAGGGGAGCTATTTTCAGGGATGGGGTAGGAGGGGAATCTTTCCCAGGTCTTCTAAGGGGCTTGGCCTTCAGATGCATGCCCACTGACCTGTGGGTATGTTTCAGGACTCCTTTTTGAATATGAGTGACCCCCATGGGCAAAAACAGGGCTGGAGAATGTTCTTTTGGCAGGAGGCCCCAACTGCAGGGCGTCTGTGGAAATCAAATTTTGCCCACTTTCCTTGCCTCTCCCACTGAGAACTGAGAAGATTTCTTTATTCTCAAAGAGAGAAGAGGCCAGTGTGTAATCACACCCTTGCTGGGTGTGATCTTTTTTGAATGAAAATGTCAGAATCTCTAAGTGGGTGCTGGTCCCCATCACTATTAGCTTAATTTACACGCGTGTGGTTAAGTTTCCAAATCTCCATTTAATTGATTCTTTTCAGGTTGGCCTGGATTTTACTCCGTGTTCCTGTCAACTTTTTGTAAGTTTCTGGCAATTATGACCCGGTAGCCAGTTTGCAGAGTCCATTCGGTTACTCTGTGTTGCTCATAAGCAGATGTCATGGAAACTACAACACATACAATGAGGTCACTATTTAGTATTGATACTGCTTGTATGTTAGCACTTTATCCATTGCATTAAATAATTCTAGCCTGTAAGCAATCTAGTTTCATTGAAATGATAGTGTTTCCCAACATCTAGCTTCCCCCCAGGGTACAAGAAAGGAGTTGGAAGATTATTGGGCACACACAGTAGTGAATCTACACCATTCAGATTGCATGATAATCCCAATGACTGCCAGCCAGCCGGCCTTGCACAGTGGTTTTTGGTCCAGAATGACTGTGGATGTGTTGGAAATAGGTGGTGGCTGTTTAGTGCTTCTCTACTCCTTTGGCTCCAGGGGCTGAACTTGCAGTAGATGGAGAGAAAGCTCCTTTCTAACCAACCCAGGAGGGAACAGAACTCAGGCCTTGAGTTTCCACCATCAGGTTGTAATGTTCCTTCACTTATGTAGGGAATTTATGTAAATATAGTCTATATGTTCTGTTTTATGTATAATACATGTTATGCCTTTTATGCATAATAGACATATAATTTTGCTTCTAAGAGCCATCTTATTTGCATATCATGGGATAAGTTGATGATTTATGTAAATATATCCCCAATTTATCCAATGAGATGCAAATAAGAGGGCCCTTAGGAACAAAATTATATGTTTATTATACATGGGCTACTTCAGAAATAATGTGGAAAATTGCCAATAGGATCTATTAGGAGGGATCAATGTTTCCTTTCTTATTAAGTCCAGTTTCTTGTATTTTGACTTTTCTACTTGACCTTTCATTCAAAATATTCCGTTGTTCCATCAGATTTTAACCCTCTATTCACTGTTCTCGAGGTATTTTAAGAGGGTGTGCCTGTAACTTTCAGAAAAGTTTTCATTTTTAAGAGGGTGAAGTGTATAGCATCAAGATATCAATACAGCTACAAAGTAATCACTTTGGCTTGATTTAGGGCCCAGGAAAATGAATCCTTCCAGTAACCCAGGACAATAGGAACAGCAGCAAGATGGCAATCTGGGGACACAACACATCCTTTAAAGTTTTCTCAGCGGTGTTAGTTCAAAATCTCATGACTCTTTCACTCCTCACCAAGTTCACGTGGATTTTAGAAAATTGTAAGACTTGTTGCCTTTTTACTTTATGACCAAACATTTAAAATGCAACTTTAAGTTGTGTAAAAAAGGTAGAAAATAGAACCTGCAGCTATAACCATAAAGCTTTTATGGTTATATATATATTTATATCACATAAATATACGATGCTTATATATTTGTATGTTTTTAAAATGACCTGAGGGTGGGGACACAGGTTGATTGAAATGCAACACAAGGACGTTTTGGGAGGATGGGAATGTTCTAAACCTTGATTATAGTGATTACCTGAGTGTATATTGGGTTGGCCATAAAGTTAATTTGGGTTTTTCCATAACATCTTACAGAAAAACCTGAATGAACTTTTTGGCCAACCCAATACATTTGTCAAAACTCCTCTAATTGGGGACTTCCCTGGTGGTGCAGTGGTTAAGAATCTGTCTGCCAGTGCAGGGGACACAGGTTCAATTCATGGTCTGGGAAGATCCCACATGCTGCGGAGCAACTAATCCCTTGCGCCACAACTACTGAGCCCACGTGCCACAACTACAGAAGCCCACACGCCTAGAGCCCTTGCTCCGCAACAAGAGAAGCCACCGCAGTGAGAAGCCCGAGCACCACAACGAAGATTAGCCCCTGCTCGCCGCAACTAGAGAAAGCCTGCATGCAGCAACGAAGACCCAACGCAGCCAAAACGAACAAACAAGCAAGAAAAACAAAACTCCTCTAATCGGACACTTAAAATGGGTCCATTTTGTTATATGCAAATTATAGCTCAAGATGTTGATTTTTAAAAATCTCAATGGCTGTCTAGTTGATTTTTGAAACTTCCTGAAAGTAATTTTACAAAAGACTCCAAAATTTAGCAAAATTGAAACTCAGGTTTTTTTCGAAGGAAAGCTTTACTTAGAGTTTAAAGCCCACCAATGAGATCGAGTCATTTATATCAACAGCATTTGGCATTTCCTGCTCTGGCTCCATGCCCTGAACGGGGGAAGGAAGAAGGGTTGGGGAAAATCAACTCTGATGAGAATACCTCCTGTTTTGCCTGCAAATGCCTGCCTTTCAGGGGCCCTGTCAAGGTCAGAAAATCTGGTTTTCCCATCAGACGCAGAGAACAATGCTCTGGAGGGGATGAATCCCAGCAACTGGCCTCTGATCACCGGGGTGAGGCTGGGAGCCCTGGACGCTGGGTGGCGAGGCTGGTAGCTCCAGCAGACCAGGATGCGGGCCCTGGGAGCTGGCAGCTAGTGTTCTTGAACTCATCCCAACAAACAGGCCCCTTGGGGTTCCTCTGGGCACTGCTTCCACCTCACACCCCCTGCTCCCCGCCCTGCCTGGCCCGGCCCAGGGAAGCAGGGTCCTCCATCCCTGGGCCTGGCCTTCTGCTTCAAAGATGCTTTTCTGACCTTGACACCAAGCAGCAGCCCCATCCCTCCCTGGCTCAAGTCCTACTTGACCTTGACTGATCTCTAACCAACCACTTCTCCTAATCCACGCCTCCTTTAACCCAACTGCTATCTCTGTCTGATGTCTGTTCATCACATGCCGACTGACAGCTAAGGCCCTAAAAGGTTTCTGGAAGTTTGTCCTGACCCACGTGCTGGAAGGCCCGACACATGGGGAAAACTGAGTCATCGTCCACCAAGTTTATCCAGGGGGGTAAGAAGGCAGTGCTCCTCCCTCCTATTCTGTTGCATGTCAAGCTAACCCCTCCTTGCCTAACCCATGCCCAAGTCACCACCTTCCTGTGCTTGGATGAAACAGGCTTCTAAACTGTTTCTCTGCTTTCAACCAACATCCCCTTCCTTTCTTCTCCATGCCCAGACCAGAGGGATATTTCCAGAATGAGATTCTGAGCTTTGCTTTCTCTTGGTTAAAAATTCTTCCACCGGTCTCCATGGCCCTTGGAAAAAGCTAAAGAGCTGGGTTGACTTTCAGTTGGCCTTGGGCGATCTGGCCCCTTCTCAGCTCTCTCACCTCTTCTCAGATCACTCCCCTCTTTAAATGATGGCTTAGCCTCACGAGCCCCTCCCCACCTGCTCGGCACCTGGTCTAGGTCCCTCTGCCTCAGGGCGTTTGCACACAACCAGCAGAAAGAAAGAGTTGCTTTCTCACCCTCCAGGTCTCAGTTTGAATATCAGGTCCTCAGGGAAGGCTTCTTGGTCCCCAGCCCAGGCGAAGTACGCCTTCCTCACGGCCTTCATTGAAGTGCTGTGCACAACCCTGCTTCATTCACTGTGTGTGCGACGGCTGGTTCCCGGCCTGTCCGTCCTGCTGTTCCCGCCACTGCAGGAGCCCTTCCCCTTATGTCCAGCGACAAAGTGCGCTACTTCTTAGAATCTGTTGAATGGATAGAGTATGACGGTTCTTTTGCAGCAACACTTGAAATTTGGCTAGGCTGTTGCAACATTTTTGTCAGTTTTAACAAGCTTTTTGCTACTTTTTGAGAGTTTTATTACTTTCCTGACCAGGAAATAACTTGAAGCTTTATTCTGATTGGTGGTTGAATGCAAAAACCGTGAGACAAAAATCTCACGGCTAGGCTTGTTGCTGCTTGAAACTGAAATCTCTCGAAATTCACTGGGAGCAGATGTTCCACCTCAGCACCATTGTCATTTGAGGCTGGATCGTGTGTCCTAGGGGCGGCTCTGGAGGACACCTGCCAGCATCCCTGACTTCCACCCACTAGATGTCAGCTATCACCACCAAAAATGTCTCCATCCAGGTAGGGCCAAGGGTCCCCTGGTGGGCAAAGTTGCCCCAGGATGAGAACCGCTGATGTGGAATTCCATCCTAGCAGCTCGTTTCTGGCATATCAAGCCCCATACCTCTCCCACCTACACAGGCATTGACCCACTCTGTGTCCACTGCACACACAGACACACGCTTTTTAAGTGTCACCTTGTTGGATTTTCTGCACTCCTACTAAATATCAGGGATTATACCTTATACGTTTTTCTCGCTGGTGTACTTGAATGCTTCTAAATGTACACAGCTTGGAAACTCATATCCTGAAGGAGCCATAAATCCTTCCCCGAGGCAGCTGGTACTGTTGTGTCTATATTGCTGCATTATTTCTGTGTTACCGTGATGGCCCAAGAACTTTTGAAACTACTCTTCCATTGCTGTTTTCACTACTGATTATCCAAAATGACTTTTTGAACGTTGGGGAATACGGCACTTGTTTGGAAAGGAAGGGGTTTAAGGAGATAAACCTTTAAAATAACGAAGGAGAGGGCATGGATGAGAGACTAGGGGACCTGTCAGGACTCTCTGATAAATGGGGGGATTGGAGGGCCTCGATGTTTGTTTAGCGCTCTTGTTCTGCTTCAACCGTGCACAAAACCGGCATGGAAGTGTCTGCCGTGAAAACATAACACAGCCTGGCCACGGTCAGCCCACAGGGCCCGGCCTGGGGAAGGCCTTGTTGTTCTTCCGTGCCTGGGCCCCGGCTGTGTCCTGAGAGGGGCTGCAGAGCGAGGCCTGGGGAGACTTTCCAGGATGTTAGGAAAGGATGTGTGGCTGCTTCCCATCCACACTGTCCAGCCCGAGAGTGTCAGGTGGGGACGCTTGGCCCAGCTCCCTCAGCCTGCAACTTGGTCTTTCTTTTTCCTCCTAAAACCCAGAGAAAGTGGCCCAGCACTTACTTGACCTGAAAGTAAGTGGGTCTGAAAATGGTGGGCGAACCTCTGTGGCTGTTCACTTTGAGTGTCTGCGTGTGGCCGGCGTCAGAGCTCTTTTCTCCCCAATCCAGGAGTAACCGTGACCTTGCAAAAGGCTGGCCTTTAGGTTTTCAGGCCACTCTGGCCCCCGAGCCCCAGACTGTTGGCTCATGGTCTTGAAGTGCTCTTTCTACGCCTAAGGAGAAGGAACATTTCAAATGTCACCAGAGGTACTTAACTAATGTTATATTTTAAACAGAGGCAACTAGGGAAATCAATATAAAGTTACTGCATGAGACGCCGATCAAAGGATTGAAGATTTCTGTGGATAAACAACACGTAGGACCTTCATGGATTTTCGCAAATTTTACTCTGTGAATATCCTGTGTTTGGGTTGTAATTGGATTATGTGAATATCCCAGGGATCGATTTTCCACCACTTTCAACACCGTTTCCACCTCTTATGATTTTTTTTAAGACCTTGACATCTTTATTATTATTACTATTATTTTTATTATTATTACTATTAAATTTTATGACGTAAAATTTACCCTTTTAACCATTTCTCCATGTACAGGTCAGTGGTATTAGGTGCCTTCACATTGTCGGGCAACCATCACCCCCTCAATCTCCGGAACCCACCTTATTTTGCACAATTGAAACTCTGCCCCATCGTTGAGATTTCCTATTTTTTTCCCCATTTGTTTCAAAGGTGCTTTTAGTTGTTGAAGCAATGTTATGATGACTGCTCTAAAATCCTTGTCAGATAATTCTAGTGTCCCTATCATCTTGATGTTGGGATCTATTGGTTATATTTTTCATTCAGTTTGGGGGCTTCCTGGTTCTTGGCCTGATGGATGAGTTTTGACTGAGACCTGAGCATTTGGGTATTTTGTTATGAGACTCTGAATCTCAGTTAAACCTTCTAGGTGGGTTGTTCTCACACAGCTCTGGCCAGACAAGCGTGGGCTCTGCCATCATTCTGCCAGGTGGGTGTTGTCCAGCTTCCCCACGTGGGTTCCCAGGACACCTGAGGCGAGGCTTCCTAGAGGGAGTCCTGGGTCCCCAGCTGGCGTCCCCTGATGCATCCCCACAGAGGGCGAGAAGCAGTATCTCATTTCTGACCCCCACATGGGCTCCACTGACATGTCGGGAGGGGTCATTGCCACCCGGGGTGAGGGTGGGGAGTCCTGGCTCGGCCACCACTGCCTCGTTGCAGTCTCCCAGGCTCTGACCTTTACCTGCACGGGTGCGGATGGGCCACAGATTTATTTCTCTTGTGTTTGGCTGGATGGAGTGACTATTGTCTAAATGTTGTCTCTCCTGCTAGGATGTTCCTCTCCTGGCTCAGTGGCCAGAGAGAGAGGCTTTTGCTAAGTTTTCTTTGTCTGCAGCCCCTGGCATTTCCATCCCGAGCTCCTCTGTCCCCAAGCCTGGGGTGTATGAGGCAGAAAGAAACCCAGCGAGCTCACCTCTGTGTCTTCCCTTGGTGCCCAGGACTCGAGCTGGGTTGCAGTCTTCTCTCTGTCTTCAGTATCTTCTTGTTAATCTTATGTGTAATAAATATCCAGGGTTTTCAGTTGTGTTCAGAGGGAGGAATAGGAATAAGTATATCTATTCCATGACTCTAGAAGCAGAAAAGACATTTTATTTTTAAGTTTCATAATGTCCATTTTTTCTCAGACCTACACATTCAGCAGGTGTCCACATTTTGCCTCATTTGCTTTATCATATTCTCTATCTGCATATATGCAGTACTTTTCCTGAACTATGTGCAAGTAAGTTCTAGATATTGTGACCTTTTACTTACAAATACCTCAATGTCTATTTCTTATTCTCTTACACAACTACAGGATATTTTTCAAAATCAGGAAATTTAACATTGATGCAATGCTAGAATTTAATCCTAATTCATATTAAAAATTTCACTAATTGTCTCAATGGTGTCTTTTATAGCTTTTAAACTTTCATTATTTTTTTTAAAGAACAGGATATTCTTGAGAGTGAAAGGGAGCACAAACAAGGCACACACAAGAATCATCAGGGCAAACTCAGGTGTAGTGTTACTCCCATTTCAGGACCCAGGAGGGAGCTGGCCTCAGCTAGGAGGAGAGAGCCCATCACAGGGCCAGGAGGAAGGGCAGAGAAGGAGACACGGATGCTTACAGCCTGGAAGGTTTGGTGGTGGGAGGGCACAGTTGCTCTCTTCTGCCTGCTCAGAGTTTCTTAGAGACACAAGAAGCAAGGTGATCAGTGGAGAGAGGAGCAAGCCAGGAGGTATCAGGAGGGCACAGGAGACTTGCCCAGGGGGACGGAGGGTTCCCTGCCACGCCTGCTCACTGTCTGGCTGGCATCAGAATTCTTTATCTTTTCTTTCTGAAACCATTAAGTGTTTTCGAGCAGAACTAGCATGGTAAAATTTTCCACTAATTAATTTGTCTTGCCAGACTGTAAATCCAACTATCAATTTGGATTTGTCTTAGGTTTTAAAAATCCTTGTTCCACTGTTATTGAATGCCTGGTCTGTGTCTGGCACTGGGGGTGCATCAGCCAGCAGAACTGACCAAGTCCCTGCCCTCAGGGAGTTAATAGTCTGCAAGGGGAGACAGACCACAAGTAGGAAACCAACTAGATCAGTAAATTATGTACAAGTAAGAACACGGCAAACGCTTTGGAGAAAAAATGGAGCAGGACTGAGGTGGGTAAGGAGGGTTGGGGGCCTTCGATTGCAATATTAAAAGGTCCGGGCAGGGCAGAGATTCTGGAAAGGATGGCTTGTGAGAGCAAAGTTGAAGCAGGAGAGAAAGTGAGTCATGCTCGCAGGGCATCTCCGTGAAGAGCGTTCTCGGCGGAGGGAATGGCCGGGGCGAAGACCCTGAGGTGGGAACATGTCTGGCGTATTGGAGAAACTATGGAACCAGAGTGGCTGGTGTGGAGCTAGTGGTGGATGGGAGGTGGGAGATGATGTCAGGGAGGAAATCGGGCTGACAGGCCACCCTGGGACCTGACATTCACCCTGGGTGCTGTGGGAGCCTTGAGCGGAGCAGGGCTGGCCGGCTGGTGTGGTAGAAGGTCACAGCGGTTGGGTTTCTGGGTGACAGGAGGCCACGAGGGGCCCTCACCTAGACGGGGAGCCCGGGATAGTCGTTAGGGCCACAGGTAGTGGCTTCTTCCACGTGTCAGCAGTGGAGGGTAGAGAAGTAGTTGGATTCAGGAAAATCTTGGACATAAAGCTGAAAGAATTTGTTGAGGAATTGTGTGGGGTTTTGGGATTTGGTCTGAGACATGGAGAGGGTGCAGTTTTCAACCCTGAGACGGGGGAATCTGAGATGGTCCAGGGTAGGCCCTGTAGACATGGTTGTCTCAGGGGTCGATTAGCCGTCCACGTGGGCACATAAATGCTCAGCTGGGGTTGAGGAGGGAGGTCTGGGCTAAAGAGACACGTTTGAGAGTCATCAGCTCATGGAAGGCGCTTACAACCACGAGACTGGAGCAGGGCTCTTATGCCGGCTCCAAAGTGTGGACAGTGGAGCCTGTTAGAGCTTTGGGATGAACATACGCACACTACTATATATAAAATTGATAACCAACAAGGACCTACCGTATAGCACAGGGAACTCTACTCAATATTTTATAATAACCTATAAGGGAAAAGAATCTAAAAAAAATATGTATGACTGAATTACTTTTCTGTACACCTGAAACTAACACAACATTGTACATCAACTATACCCCAATATAATAATTTTTTTTTTTTTAAAGTGTGCATAAAAAGAAAAAAAAGAAACACCAGATACGGCGGCCCCCTGGCTGTCCTGAGCTCCGAATCCCTGGAAGAACTTCACGTGAAACAGTCAGTAAATATTTGTGGGACTCCTATTTAAACCCCTAGCTGTCCTGAGCTCCGAAAAGAAAGAAACACCTGAGGGGGGCTCAGGCCCCCCTCCCCCTACACCAGGTCCTGCTGAATCAGAACTCACATTTTAACAAGCTCCCTGCTGCCCATTAGGGTTTGAGGAGCCCTGGCCTAAGGCTTCTGTGTAGACAGAGAAGAGAAGAGGGCCCTTGGATCGTCCAAGCTCAGGAGAAGACCAGGCACGAATGTAGGAGATTGTGGAGGAATGTTTAACAAGATTGGGAATAACAAAACAGAAAACAAAACCATAAGAGCAGAGTCCTTGCAGCCAACAGGACAGAGTGGACGAGGGCCAGGGCGGGACCAGCATGAGGGATGCTGTTTCCAGGACAGAGAGTGGGAAGATTTCAGACCAAGGGGTAAACTGTAGGAAACAGGAGGGGGGAGAAATCAGAGGCGGCTGGGATAGCCCATGCTTGGAGAAGTCTGGCTGCAGGATGGAGCAGAGAAATGGGGGTGAATGCTGGCGGGCCAAGTGAGGTCTAAGGAAATTCGGGGGTTTTCTTGGGCCGTGCCTCACAGCTTTCGGGATCTCAGTTCCCTGACCAGGGATTGAACCTGGGCCATGGCAGTGAAAGCCTGAAATCCTAACCACCAGGCCACCAGGGAACTCCTTAAGGAAATTCTTTTTACACTGTTTGTGTTTTATTTTATTTTAGAATGAGGAAAGCAGTGTGCTTCTAGGCTGATGGAATGACCCTGTAGAGAGGAGAAAAGGGAAGCTGCAAATCTGTCACGTGACCCGTGTTAGGATGGCCGGTGTTTGTGTAACGTGCCCATGGTTGACGGTGGCCCCCTGGCTGTCCTGAGCTCCGAATCCCTGGGAGAACTTCACGTGAAACAGTCAGTAAATATTTGTGGGGCTCCTATTTAAACCACGGCGCCCTTCAAGTGCGAGCGTCAGAACCGATGTGCATGTTGCAGAAAGAACTTGGGTAAGAGAGGATAACAGCGTGGGGATCCTGGCCAACGTGAGTCCAAGGAAGAGCTCAGAGCTGAGGACTTCAGACGTGGGAGGGGCAGCCAGGAGGTGACTTTAGGTGGCCGGAAGTCCCAGGACATGTACGGAATATACTAACCCCAGGAGCTGTCTGAGAGGTAGGCTTATTCTCGCTGGCCTGACGTGTGATCTCAGCACACCCTCACCCAACATCAAAAGGCAGGCGTGGCGAGGATTGTTAACACTCCAGTAGTTTCCCTGGGTGAAGCTGGTTTGAGATTTGCGTACCATCAACGACCAGTCCTCTGCGAGAGTTCATGGTGCCTCGCCATTGCTTTGGACAGAGGGACATGGTCTTAACCTTTGGAAAATTCATTTTCTCCTTTATTGGCGAGCACATTTAGCCACAGGCCCATAGAACTGGGCTGAGCAGAGGTATCCAGTGGTCCTGTGCGTTGTCACGAGTTCATGAAAGAGTCATTAGCCGGCTGCCCTTCCTCGGTCTCTGTCTCACAATAGTGTCATAAATATTATCACTGGTCCAGCAGGAGAGCAATCCATCGGGTGGCCCCCACTTCCTGTCTCAGACCATATGTTCCTGTTATTTATGTCAAGAAAGTGGCATTTACATGCCGGATTCCAGTTGTCTATAGAAGTTGGGCTCCTCTGATAGAGCTTGGTGTGTGCCTGGGCTCAGCCCACAGATAATACATGAGCTGGTGCATCTGAAAGTGTGTTTCCACCCACCCGATGGAGGGGACAGGCCAGAGCTGGCAGCACCAGCCGTGCAGCGGCTGGGTGGGATGGGGGCCCACAGCATCCCCTACGCCTACTGCATTTAGTTGAGATGCTACTATGGCTGTGGTCTCCTTCCAGAGGTTCACAGGTGAAGACCTTCTATAGGAGGGCTTCCAGGAGCCTTGGTATCTGACCAGGGGGTCTCTCTATTCAAAGATGCCTAGCATGGCCCCTTCTCATGGGGGTTTGCGTCTGTCTATCTGTTTGCCAGTGGAGTTGGCAATGATTTTTCTGGTCAGTGGATCTTCTTTGAATTCAAAGCAGTGGGCTTGACTGGCCCATGATTGATGTCTCCTGGATTAAGCTCACACTTTGGCTCCATTTTCTATAGATACAAACACACAAAGTGGGAAAGACACACATGACATCAAACTTGGAAACAAGATGTAGCGAAATTGTTGATCTCAGATTTTTTAACAAGATTAGGATATCAAGAGTTATTTTTCAATTACTAGAGCATCACACAAGGCTGAGATTTCATGTGCAATTTTCATATTGTTAAATATGTTCATTACACACACACCACACACACACAGGCACACACATGCACATTCATCTTTTCCTGGTAACCACCCGCCATTTCGTGCTGACTTACCTCAAATGCCTTTATTTCATTTGGTAGCTCAGAAATTACTTTGATCTCTTTGAAAATAAAATAACTTAATCCTCAAGCAGCAGTCCTGTTCATGATTTCTGTTCATAACAACGATGGCACGCTTAGGCAATTTCACTATAACATTATAAAATGGGAGAAAGTAACCATCTAATTTTTTTAAAACTGAGCCTCAAAAGCCTGTATAATTTTTGTTAGTGTTATTTATCTTAGTTCGACAATGTGGAGCAACTCCAATTTAGCGTCTACGGCAAGTTGGACCAAAATTGAATATAGATCAGATCTCAAGCTTGGCAGTGGAACAAATCGGTCTGATTATGTGGGATTACATGGTGCATGAATTTTTAAATTAAATAGTTTCTTGCCCTATTAAATAATGTCAACAGTATTATTGTGGGGCCTTATTTTCATTTCTTGTCTACTTTCATATACATATATATTTTTTCTTGTATTAACCAATATTCCTTTATTTAGATTCGATAACACCCAGGACGTCACCTCTCTCTCTGGAGACTCTATTCATGTCAAGTACAATATCAGAGCAATTCATTTTTTTCCTTTTAGTATGTTTTATCACATCATTCTCTGGAATTCTCTTTGGTTTTGTTAGAAAGTCAGATTTTGTCTTTTTACTGCAGCAAATCAATGCAGAGACTTTCTTCTTTGGGGCTCCTGCTAATATTTACTGACTGTTTTTTTGTCTGTGATCCAGCTTCAGATGATGTCCTATTTGCCACTGATGTTCGCAGTGCCCGTGTCCATCCAGGAATCTGAGATTCTGAGAACCAGGGGCAGCAGGCCCCTGGCCCGGAAGAGCCACGGGTGGGAGGCGACCAGCCCGAGAACCCAGCTCACGCCCTCTCCCTGTGGCCACACGCAGCTTCAAATGCCAAAACATGTTGTCTTGAGCCCCAGGCTGTAAGCTGCGATCTTATCCTTCTGCAGGGGAAACACAGTTTGGCAAAACTACATACTTTGACTTCAGTGTATTCAGAGTGAGTGTAGCCAGAGGAGACAGCTTAACTCAGCAGGGCCATGGGTGGCCTCCTCCATCACTACTAAATGTCTTTACTGCTGTTTTTCCTTGCTTTCCCTTTCCTATGTGTGAGCACACTTAAGGAATAATTACTCCCGTTTGTGTATTCTCTTCTCAAAATCGGCCTATGCCATCTCAAGGACCATGGTAATATTTTAGTCCACGTGCTTCCACGGCACACCACGTGAAGATGGTTACTTGGGGTCTCTTGGGGTGCCACTCAAAGTCCTCTCAGGGGCCAGCAGCTGCTCTCCCTGGAGGGACACCATCAAGCTGAAGCAGGCTGAGAGGTCCTGCAGACCAGGACGTGGCCATTGGCGACCAGACGCCGGTTCTGTCTCCCATGGGGTTTTGGACTCGCCTCAGGCACCTGGCCCATGAGCCACATGGGATGTACCAGGTGCTCGTAGGGCTTGGAGATCATCACAGTGTTGCCGGCTCAGAGTGGACACCAGCCCTGGTCCAGTGTCCTTCCCCTTCATCTCCACCTTTCCAATTGGACCTTCAGGACCAAACGTCACCTCCTTGGTGGGACCTCTCCCCTGTCCCCCTGCCCCCTCTGCACCCATATCTCGATTTTGCTGGGGTAATAAGAACACAATGCTGGTGGTGATGTGAGCAGAGCTGTACCGGGCATGTCCCACGTCCCCTCCACATCCACAGCATGTAAGTCTTGGTGGTGTCCTACCCATCCACAGCCCAAAGCATGCTCTGTGAGCTCACAGTGATGCCACTGTGGGCTAGGGGATGCCACGTACTCAGGGCCAGATTCTTCATTCTAACTTTAACTGTTCTTGTATCAGGCATGTGACAGTGACTTTGGAATTTGTCACATTACTTTGACATGGTGATCACATAAATGTTGTGTGTGGGACGGTAGGGCTTTAGGGAAGAGCAGATTCCAGAATTTCTATGCAGACACGACTTAGTGATCACAATTTGCTTGGAAGAGTTTTGGGGGAATTAGTCATAAAACTGTTTTCATATTAGTTAGCAGGTATACTGCTTCCTTATTTGGGTTGGCTTGGAGAAAAAACTGCAAAGATAGGAAAATGCAATTTAGAAATTGTGTGTGTTTGTGTTTAGTCGAAGTTAATATAAATATGATTAACTACACCTATATACAAATACTTTTCAAAATGGGTACACAAAATATGGACTTAAATATCTATTTCATCTAAAGTCGTTTCTCTTTTTAGGATCAAAGGATTTGTCTTCAGTAAGGAGATGGATGAGAAGGTCTCTTGGAAAGACAGGAAAGAGAGACCCTTTTCCTTGGTGCATCCACCAAGGACATTTAGCCCTTGTGATGCAACCTCTGCCATCCCCGCCTAGCCAGGGTTTCTGTCTCAGTTCCTCTCTGTATTGTCCATTCTGCCCACAATATTTCGGTGTAAATAGTGAATGCACAGATAGTTTGGCCCCGTGAGTGTTGACAACTGTGTGCCCATGTGACCCACACCCAAATCAAGAAAAGGAGTGTTTCATCACCTAAGAATGTAATTGCTGGTCCGTGAAGGAAGTATATGTTTGATTTTATTTTTAAAAATGTCAAATATTTTTCCAAAGTGGAATTTATAAGAATTTCAAAAGTATTGGGGAGTTCAATTGCTCCACTGTCCTCACGTTTTTAAGAGTGTTGTAAGACTTCTTCAATTTACCTGCTCCACTGGGTGTGAAATGGCTTCTCATTGTGGCTGTAATTTGCATTTTCCTGTTGACTAATTATATTGAACGCCTTTGCATGTCATTTGGCCACACCACGAGGCATGTGGGATCTTAGTTCAGTGGCTAGGGATTGAACCCGGGCTCCCTATAGCAGAAGTGCAGAGTCTTAACCACTGGGCTGCCAGCGAAGTCCCATGTATCTTTCTTTTTGAAGTGTATCTTCAAGTAATTTGCCTGCTTGTGTTAGGTTGTGTGTCTGTTTATCATTAAGTTGAAAAGTTTGCGTATACATTCTGGGTACTAGTCATTAGTCAGATATAGGTGTTTGCTCTGTTCTGTGGCTTGCCTTTTGATTTTCTTAATGGTGTCTTCAATGTCACCCATTTTTAATTTTGATAAAGGCAATTTGTCAATTTTTTCTTTTATTGCTAATACATTTTGTGTCTTATCCAAGAAATCTTTACCAACTTCACAGTTGTGAAGATTTCCTTCTGTATGTCCTTCTAAAAGCTTTATAGATTTAGCTATTATATTGATTGTATTTAGCTAATATATCCACTTCAGATTAATTATTGAGTATTGTAGGAGGTAAGGGATGAGGTTTATTTGGGCTTTTGTTTTTTTTTTTTCCATATGGATATGCACTTGTTTCAACACTATTTGTTGAAAAGACTTTTCTTCATCTATTGAATTCCCTTGATGCCATTGCAGATGTGGGACCATTTCAGGACCCTCTCCTCTTCCCTTCATCTGTTAGGCTCCCATTACTTCTATATCACACTGCCTTGGTTATTGCAGATTTATAGTCATTTCTAAAATAAAAAAAGTGTAAATCCTACAGCTGTATTTTTCTAGTTCAAGTTTGTCTTGGCTAGTCTAGGTTCTTTTTTTTTTTTTTTTTTTTGGCTGCACTGTGCAGCTTGTGGGATCTTAATTCCCCCACCAGGGATGGAACCCGGGCCCTCAGCAATGAGAGCCTGGAGTCCTAACCACTGGACTGCCAGGGAATTGGCTAGGTTCTTTTCCTTTCAGTATATATTGCAGAATCAACTTGTCAATTCCTTCATAAAAAACCTGCTGAGTTTTGCATTCTCAGCATATAAATTAAACTTCTTATTAAAATTTTCTGTTGTTATTCTGGTGTCTCACCAAACATATATGGCATCACCTTACCTCTGAGTTGGTCTAGCCTAGAATTCAATTTGGTCCACGATTTGCAACACGAAATTATTGTTCCAGAGAGATTGTTCTATTTGTTATTCAAGCACATTATTAAATATGTTTGTACTTTCCAATCTCTGTTTCTCACTTCCTGACTGTCCTTCTTTATCATAGCTCCAGACTAAAGTGTTCCCTCTCTCTCAAGGGTGACATCTAGTCTCAGCTCCTCTGCACAGGTCCTCACTCACTGGGAACCACCTTCAGACCCACTTTTCCCTCTGTAACTGGAACACCCCCACTGGATCCACGCATCACGAGGATGTCCCACATTTTGCTTACCTGTGGCCATGGCTCACCTATGTAGTGATATTTTAAACTACTAAGGTCTAGAGACCGTATTTTAACAGAACAGTGCTTCCCAAACTTGTAAAAGATATATCACAAGTAGGAAATGTTAAATATGTAGACAGTAAACTTGTACAATGTCTGTGGACTTTAGTAAAATATTTATCACTTTAAAAATTTAGATAAAAGAAAAAATAACTAGATAGTATGTCACATTTTGGATTTGTGTATAATTTCAAATAGAATTTTGTAATTTCATTGGTAATGAGAAATTTGTTGTTATTTTCTTTTATTTTAATTTTTATTGGAGTAGAGCTGATTTACAATGTTGTGTTAGTTTCAGGTGTACAGCAAAGTGAATCAGTTATTCATATACATACATCTATTCTTTTTCTGATTCTTCTTCCATATAGGTTATTATTCTTCTCCCATATTAAAATATTTCAGATTCTTTTCCTAAGATTACAGAATATTGAGTAGAGTTCCCTATGCTCTACAGTAGGTCCTTGTTACTTATCTATTTCATATACAGTAGTGTGTATACGTTAATCCCAACTGATAACTCACTCCACAAGGATGCTGAAAGAGTTGCCAGTGAGACTGAAGTCACCTTTGTTCCTTTCCCTTTCTTCCTGACTCACTTAACACCAGCTTCTTAGGACAACATCCCAAACAAACGACCTCACCCTGGTCCCTGGCTCAGGGTCTGTTTTTGATGGAACCCAAACCTAAGACATCCACCTCAACAGGGAATGCCTCCTTTTTCATCACGGAGAACAAAAACCCTCATCATTCCTCGGAGAGGAAGAAAAGGCTCACCTCAACACAGAAAGGCTGGGAAAGTCTTTTCTTGAGGCATAGAACTAGGAGCTGGACACCTGTCTATCTTTCCCCCCTCCCCCAACCTCCCTAGTCCCTGACAACCACTTTTCTACTCTCTGTTTCTATGGGTTTGACTTTTTCTTTTTTAACATCTTTATTGGAGTATAATTACTTTACAATGGGGTGTTAGTTCCTGCTTTATAACAAAGTGAATCAGCTATACATATACATATATCCCCATATCTCCTCTGTCTTGTGTCTCCCTCCCACCCTCCCTATCCCACCCCTCTAGGTGGTCACAAATCACTGAGCTGATCTCCCTGTGCTATGAGGCTGCTTCCCACTAACTATCTATTTTACATTTGGTAGTGTATATATGTCCATGCCACTCTCTCATTTTGTCCCAGCGTACCCTGCCCCCTCCCCGTGTCCTCAAGTCCATTCTGTACATCTGCATCTTTATTCCTGTCCTGCCCTTAGGTTCTTCAGAACCATTTTTTTTTTAAATTCCATATACATGTGTTAGCATACGGTGTTTGTTTTTCTCTTTCTGACTTACTTCACTCTGTATGACGGGCTGTAGGTCCATCCACCTCACTACAAATAACTCAGTTTCGTTTCTTTTTATGGCTGAGTAATATTCCATTGTATATATGTGCCACATCTTCTTTATCCATTCATCTGTCGATGGACACCTAGGTTGCTTCCATGTCCTGGCTATTGTAAATAGAGCTGCAATGAATACTATGGTACATCACTCTTTCTGAATTATGGTTTTCTCAGGGTATATGCCCAGTAGTGGGATTGCTGTGCCGTACAGTAGTTCTATTGTTAGTTTTTTAAGGAACCTCCATACTGTTCTCCATAGTGGTTGTATCAATTTACATTCCCACCAACAGTGAAAGAGGTTTCCCTTTTCTCCACACCCTCTCCAGCATTTATTGTTTGTAGATTTTTTGATGATGGCCATTCTGAGTGGTGTGAGGTGATACCTCACTGTACTTTTGATTTGCATTTCTCTAATCATCAGTGATGTTGAGCATCCTTTCATGTGTTTCTTGGCAATCTGTATATCTTCTTTGGAGAAATGTCTGTTTAGGTCTTTGGCCCATTTTTGGATTGGGTTGTTTGTTTCTTGATATTGAGCTGCATAAGCTGCTTGTAAATTTTGGAGATTAATCCTTTGTCAGTTGCATCATTTGCAAATATTTTCTCCTATTCTGAGGGTTGTCTTTTCATCTTGTTTCTGGCTTCCTTTGCTGTGCAAAAGCTTTTAAGTTTCATTAGGTCCCATTTGTTTATTTTTGTTTTTATTTTCATTTCTCTAGGATGTGGGTCAAAAAGGACCTTGCTGTGATATATGTCATAGTGTTCTGCCTATGGTTTCCTCTAAGAGTTTAATACTGTCTGACCTTACATTTAGGTCTTTAATCCATTTTGAGTTTATTTTTGTGTATGGTATTAGGCTGAGTTCTACTTTCATTCTTTTACATGTAGCTGTCCAGTTTTCCCACCACCACTTATTGAAGAGACTGTGTTTTCTTCATTGTATATTCTTGTTTCCTTTATCATAGATTAGTTGACCATAGGTGTGTGGGTTTATCTCTGGGCTTTCTATCCTGTTCCATTGATCTATATTTCTGTTTTGTGCCAGTACCATACTGTCTTGATTACTGTACCTTTGTAGTATAGCCTGTAGTCCGGGAGCCTGATTGCTCCAGCTCCATTTTTCTGTCTCAAGATTGCTTTGGCTATTCGGGGTCTTTTGCGTTTCCATACGAATTGTGAAATTTTTTTGTTCTAGTTCTGTGAAAAATACCATTGGTAGTTTGATAGAGATTGCATTGAATCTGTAGATTACTTTGGGTAGCATAGTCATTTTCCTAGTGTTTATTCTTCCAACCCAACAACATGGTATATCTCTCCATCTGTTTGTATCATCTTTAATTTCTTTCATCAGTGTCTTATAGTTTTCTGCATACAGGTCTTTTGTCTCCTTAGGTAGGTTTATTCCTAGGTATTTTATTCTTCTTGTTGCAGTGGTAAATGGGAGTGTTTCCTTAATTTCTCTTTCAGATTTTTCATCATTAGTGTATAGGAATGCAAGAGATTTCTGTGCATTAATTTTATATCTTGCTACTTTACCAAATTCATTGATTAGCTCTAGGAGTTTTCTGGTAGCATCTTTAGGATTATCTATGTATAGTATCATGTCATCTGCAAAGAGTGACAGTTTTATTTCTTCTTTTCTGATTTGGATTCCTTTTATTTCTTTTTCTTATCTGATTGCTGTGGCTTAAACTTCCAAAACTATGTTGAATAATAGTGGTGAGAGTGGACAAACTTGTTTTGTTCCTGAACTTAGAGGAAATGGTTTCAGTTTTTCACCATTGAGAACGATGTTGGCTGTGGGTTTGTCATATATGGCTTTTATTATGTTGAGGTAAGTTCCCTCTATGCCTGCTTTCTGGAGGGTTTTTATCATAAATTGGTGTTGAATTTTGTCGAAAGCTTTTTCTGCATCTATTTAGATGATCATGTGGTTTTTCTCCTTCAACTTGTTAATATGCTTTATCACATTGATTGATTTGCATATATTGAAGAATCCTTGCATTCTTGGGATAAACATTTGATCATAGTGTATAATCCTTTTAATGTGCTGTTGGATTCTGTTTGCTAGTATTTTGTTGAGGATTTTTGCATCTATGTTCATCAGTGATATTGGCCTGTAGTTTTCTTTCTTTGTGACATCTTTGTCTGGTTTTGGTATCAGGGTGATGGTGGCCTCGTAGAATGAGTTTGGGAGTGTTCTTCCCTCTGCTATATTTTGGAAGAGTTTGAGAAGGATAGGTGTTAGCTCTTCTCTAAATGTTTGATAGAAGTCACCTATGAAACCATCTGGTCCTGGGCTTTTGTTTGTTGGAAGATTTTTAATCACAGTCTCAATTTCAGTGCTTGTGATTGGTCTGTTTATATTTTCTATTTCTTCCTGGTTCAGTCTCGGAAGGTTGTGCTTTTTTAAGAATTTGTCCATTTCTTCCATGTTTTCCATTTTACTGGCATAGAATTGCTTGTAGTAATCTCTCATGATCGTTTGTATTTCTGCAGTGTCAGTTGTTACTTCTCCTTTTTCATTTCTAATTCTATTGATTTGAGTCTTCTCCCTTTTTTTCTTGATGAGTCTGGCTAATGCTTTATCAATTTTGTTTATCTTCTCAAAGAACCAGCTTTTAGTTTTAGTCATCTTTGCTATTGTTTCCTTCATTTCTTTTTCATTTATTTCTGCTCTGATCTTCATGATGTCTTTCCTTCTGCTAACTTTGGGGTTTTTTTGTTCTTCTTTCTCTAATTGCTTTAGGTGTAAGGTTAGGTTGTTTATTTGAGATGTTTCTTGTTTCTTGAGGTAGGATTGTGTTGCTATAAACTTCCCGCTTAGGACTGCTTTTGATGCATCCCATAGGTTTTGGGTCATTGTGTTTCCACTGTCATTTGTTTCTAAGTATTTTTTGATTTCCTTTTTGATTTCTTCAGTGATCTCTTGGTTATTTAGTAGTGTAGTGTTTAGCCTTCATATGTTTGTATTTTTTACAGATTTTTTCCTGTAATTGATACCTCGTCTCATAGTGTTGTTGTCCAAAAAGATACTTGATATGATTTCAATTTTCTTAAATTTACCAAGGCTTGATTTGTGACCCAAGATATGATCTATCCTGGTGAATGTTCCATGAGCACTTGAGAAGAAAGTGTATTCAGTTGTTTTTGGATGGATTGTCCAATAAATATCAATTAAGTCCATCTTGTTTAATGTATCATTTAAAGCTTGTGTTTCCTTATTTATTTTCATTTTGGATGATCTGTCCATTGGTGAAAGTGGGGCGTTAAAGTCCCCTACTATGATTGTGTTACTGTCGATTTCCCCTTTTATGGCTGTTACCATTTGTCTTATGTATTGAGGTGCTCCTATGTTGGATGCATAAATATTTACAATTGTTATATCTTCTTCTTGCTTTGATCCCTTGATCATTATGTAGTGTCCTTCTTTGCCTCTCGTAATGGTCTTTATTTTAACGTGTGTTTTGTCTGACATGAGAATTGCTACTCCAGCTTTCTTTTGATTTCCATTTGCATGGAATATCTTTTTCCATCCCCTCACTTTCAGTCTGTATGTTTCCCTAGGTCTGAAGTGGGTCTCTTGTAGACAGCATATGTATGGGTCTTGTTTTTGTATCCATTCAGTGAGCCTGTGTCTTTTGGTTGGAGCATTTAATCCATTTACATTTAAGGTAGTTATTGATATGTATGTTCCTATTACCTTTTTCTTAATTGTTTTGCGTTTGTTATTGTAGGTCTTTTCCTTCTCCTGTGTTTCCCTTCCTAGAAAAGTTCCTTTAGCACTTGTTGTAAAGCTGGTTTGGTGGTGCTGAATTCTCTTAGCTTTTGCTTCTCTGTAAAGATTTTAATTTCTTCACCAAATATGAATGAGATCCTTGCTGGGTAGAGTAATCTTGGTTGTAGGTTTTCCCCTTTCATCACTTTAAATATGTTCTGGCACTCCCTTCTGGCTTGCAGAGTTTCTGCTGAAAGATCAGCTGTTAATCTTATTGAGATTCCCTTGTATGTTATTTGTTGCTTTTCCCTTGCTGCTTTTAATATTTTTTATTTGTATTTAATTTTTGATAGTTTGATTAATATGTGTCTTGGCATGTTTCTCCTTGGATTTATCCTGTATGGGACTCTCTGTGCTTCTTGGACTTGATTATTTCCTTTCCCATATTAAGGAAGTTTTCAACTATAATCTCTTCATATATTTTCTCAGTTGCTTTCTTTTTCTCTTCTTCTGCGACCCCTATAATTCAAATATTGGCACGTTTAATGTTGTCCCAGAGGTCTCTGAGACTGTCCTCAATTCTTTTCATTCTTTTTTCTTTATTCTGCTCTGCGATAGTTTTTTCACTATCTTATCTTCCAGGTCACTTATCCATTCTTCTTCCTCAGTTATTCTGCTATTGATTCCTTTTAGAGAATTTTTAATTTCATTTATAGTGTTGTTCACCATTGTTTGTTTGCTCTTTAGTTCTTCTAGGTCCTTGTTAAACGTTTCTTGAATTTTCTCCATTCTTTTTCCAAGATTTTGGATCATCTTTACTATAATTTCTCTGAATTCTTTTTCAGGTAGACTGCCTATTTCCTCTTCATTTGTTTGGTCTTGTGGGTTTTTACCTTGCTCCTTCATCTGCTGTGTGTTTCTCTGTCTCCTCATTTTGCTTAACTTACTGTGTTTGGTGTCTCCTTTTCCCAGGCTGCAGGTTCATAGTTCCCATTGTTTTTGGTGTCTGCCCTCAGTGGCTAGGTTTGTTTTGGTGGGTTGTGTAGGCTTCCTGGTGGAGGGGACTGGTGCCTGTGTTCTGGTGGATGAGGCTGGATCTTGTCTCTCTGGTGGGCAGGACCACGTCCAGTGGTGTGTTTTGGGGTGTCTGTGACCGTATTATGATTTTAGGCAGCCTCTGTGCTAATGGATGGGGTTGTGTTCCTGTCTTGCTAATTGTTTGGCATGGGGTGTCCAGCACTGCAGCTTGCTTGTCGTTGAGTGGAGTTGGGTCTTAGCATTGAGATGGAGATCTCTGGGAGAACTTTTGTTGTTTGATATTATGTGGACCCAGGAGGTCTCTGATGGACCAATGTCCTGAACTCAGCTCTCCCACCTCAGGAGCACAGGCCTGACACCCAGCCGGAGCACCAAGACCCTGTCAGCCACACGGCTCAGAAAAAATGGGAGAAAAAAAGAAAGAAAGAATGAATGAATGAAATGAAATTTAAAAGTTATTAAAATAAAAAATTATTAAAAATAAAGAAAAAATTAAAAAGTAATTAAAAAAAGAAAGAAAGAAAGAAGAGAGCAACCAAACCAAAAAACAAATCCACCAATGATAACAAGCGCTAAAAAACTATAGTAAAACAAAACAAAACAAAAAAATGGACAGACAGAACCCTAGGACAAATGGTAAAAGCAAAGGTATACAGAGAAAATCACACAAAGTCCACCGCCCCAATTTTGGGATGATTCATTGTCTATTCAGGTATTCCACAGATGCAGGTACATCAAGTTGATTGTGGAGATTTAATCCACTGCTACTGAGGCTACTGGGAGAGATTTCTCTTTGTCTTATTTGTTGGAACATCTCCTGGGGTTCAGCTTTGGATTTGGCCCTGCCTCTGCCTCTTCGCTCAGAGAGTATGGGGTTAAAGTATCAGCTGATTAGGGGGCTCTGGCTCACTCAGGCCGGGGAGAGGGAGGGGTGTGGAATGTGGGGTGAGCCTGCAGCGGCAGAGACTGGCATGACGTTGCAACAGCCTGAGGCATGCCCTGTGTTCTCCCAGGGATGTTGTCCCTGGATCACGGGACCCTGGCAGTGGTGGGCTGCACAGGCCACCCAGAGGGGAGGTGTGGATAGTGACCTCTGCTTGCCCACAGGCTTCTTGGTGGCTGCAGCAGCAGCCTTAGCGTCTCATGCCCGTCTCTGGTGTCTGCAGTGATAGCCGTGGCTTGCACCCTTCTCTGGAGCTCGTTTAGGCAGTGCTCTGAACCCCCTCTCCTCGTGCACCCTGAAACAATGGTCTCTTGCCTCTTCAGCAGGTCCAGACTCTTTTCCAGACTCCCTCCAGTCTAGCTGTGGCGCACTAGCCCCCTTCAGGCTGTGTTCATGCAGCCAACCCCAGTCGTCTCCCTGGGGTCTGACCTCCGAAGGCTGAGCCTCAGCTCCCAGCCCCCATCTGTCCTTGTGGGTGAGCAGACAAGCCTCTCGGGCTGGTGAGTGTTGGTCGGCAGCGATCCACTGTGTGAGAATCTCTCCACTTTGCCCTCTGAACCCCTGTTGCTGCGCTCTCCTCCGTGGCTCCGAAGCTTCCTCCCACCCCACCACCCGCAGTCTCCGCCAGTGAAGGGGCTTCCTAGTGTGTGGAAACATTTCCTCCTTCACAGCTCCCTCCCCGAGGTGCAGGTCCCATCCGTATTCTTATTTCTCTGTTTTTCCTTTCTGCTTTTGCCCTACCCAGGTACGTGGGGAGCTTCTTGCCTTTTCAGAAGTCTGAGGTCTTCTGGCAGTGTTCAGTAGGTGTTCTGTAGGAGTTGTTCCACGTGTAAATGTATTTCTGTTGCATTTGTGGGGAGGATGGTGATCTCCACGTCTTACTCCTTTGCCATCTTGAAGCTCTCCTGTTGTTATTTTCAACAAACATATTTTTAAAATCAAGTTTCTTGCTTGGAATGGCTACCCACAGTTTATTTTCATGGACTGGTGACGAGTTTTTCAGATTATTGATTGTTATTAAGGAGAAATTTGCTTTGCACAAATAGGTACACAACTTTGAAAATTAAGTTTTTGAAATCGACTACCCCAAAATTTACAACAGTTGGAATTACATCCGAAGTACCTAAGAACTCTTCTTTACCCTTCATGGATAAATGTAACAAGATTTTATTCTGAGATGATGCGAGTCTGATCTCATGGCCATCTTTAATTGCAAAGTGTGCCAGCCACTCTTTGCCCACAGGGTGTTGTGTGCACGCAGGTGGAGAGGTACCCAGTGTGGATAGCTCGCCTGGACCCTGGTCTGTGGTGGGTAGCGTGGCACTTGTAGTGGCTGCAAAAGGACAAAGACAGCCAGGAGTATGACTGGGGGCAGAGAGTGAGGGGATCGGACTGTCCTCACCTGGAGAGACATGCAGGAGTTTCCCCTGGGAAAGTGGACCTGTCCTGAGGGCCCAGCACACCTGGCCGCCCAGTTGACCCAGCCTGGACCTGCTGACCTGCAGTCTCCATGTTAACTCAGGGAACTCAGCCCCTGCAGGTCAGTGGGAACCTCTGCCCAGGTGGCCTGGAACCAAGTCGTCCTGTGATAAATAGCTTTGATTAATCGAAGCACATTTTCTGCATTAGTAAGAGGAAGAGGAGAGGAAGGGGGGAGGTTATGATCTATGTTCAGGTTCAGAATTAGGCTTTGCTTCTCTTTCCATTGGTGATGCTCGTTTAGGTGCTGTACTGTCTGCAGGATGCAAATGGGCTGGAGGTGTGGAATGGAGTTGATGGGCTGGCTGTTCTCCCTACAGCATGCCCTGTCACTAGGAGAGCAATCGCTTCCAGTCGATCACTCCTGATGGAGCCATGGAATTAAGGGGTGTCTGCAGATTGTCCTCTGGGCCCAGGCTTGGGACCTGCTGAGACCCAAAAGATGTGCAAATTCTGGCTGGTGCCAAGGCTTTCCTCTCTCTCTGGCTGGGGGGTGGGGTATCTATCATTTGAATAAGGAGGTCAGGGATATGGACCTCTCCTCTCCTCCGGGGAGGGGTATAGGATTGGTTTTAGATGTTCTGGGTTTGAGAAACTTAGGGTGTTCCTAAGATGAAATGCTGGCTGTTCCATCACTCTTGAGATAATTGATGTGACTCTGGGTACATTTCTTAACTCCTCCTCATCTGTGAAATGTGAACACCCACATCAAAAATATTTGACTGTTAAATGTGTCAAAGTACAGAAGGCATTTCTCAAGTCTGGCACAAAATCAGGACTTGAAAAATGTTAGCTATGATAAAGATAGAAACGTTAAAATTAAAAAGCCACTGTATTTGGAATAAATAAGCTGCTAGATATTGTGTGTGTGTATGTGTGTGTGTGTGTGTGTGTATGTGTGTGTTTGTGTGTGTGTGTGTGTACCCTCTATACATAGAATGATTACATTAATGCAGAGTTGATAGAACCATATTCTCAAGAGCGAGGCTTTCAGAAGCTAAGCTTTTGATGATAATTTTTTTTTTTTTTTTTTTTTTTTTAGTTTTTCAGATTTATCTTACGGAACACAACCTTGCCTTCACTCAATATAGACTGAGGATTACAGACGTGGTGATGGATAGATTTCTTATCTTTTATAGATGTCATCGGATGTGTGGCTCCAGTCTCCCGAGCATCAGCAGCAGAGATGGAGACAGAAGTGGTTCAATAAATAGTTACGGCATTGGCTCAAGTCAATCGCCATTTGCAGAGAGAGAATGAATTCAGATCACTTTAGGCGCGAGAACCTTCTGCAGGTGATCTTCTTCCGTCAGTCCTGCAAACACTGTGAGAATATTCTTGCTCTTCTCTTAACTTATGTTTCTCCTCTGCTGTATAGAAACATCACAATAAAATTTCACTTTATTGGAAACCCACAGCACTAACAAATTGACCTGTAGAGAGCATGACCAAGAGTCAGAAAGCAAATGTGAACATTTTATGCACAGATGTACAGGGATCACGGCACCGAGAGGCGACTGTCCTGCACGTTACATGGGAAGCCCTCAGGCTGCTCTTGAAGGACACCTGCTCTGTGCACAAGTTTCACAAGCTCACAGACCATTTCCCAAACCCACTGCGGGCACAGGAAGGAAGAGGGGGGTACCCCTGCAGGGGAGGGGAGAGCTGCGCAGTGATCGGTGTTGGGTGTGTGGGTCAGATGGTCTGCCCAGCCCTCATCACCCCTGGATTCTCCCATAGTTTTGCCCCTGCTTCGTGGAGCCTGACTCTATCCACAGCCCAAGGACCCAGGTTCTCCACTACCAGTGCAGGCTCCTTCTTGAGCTCCAAACCCACAGATCCAGCTGCCTCCTGCCACCCCTTCTTAGATGACCCACAAGAGCATCACAGAGTCGAAGAGTCCAAAGCCCGACTCACAAGCCCCACCCCACCTTCAATGTGCTGTTTCTCCTTCTTTTCCTAACTGGCTGTTCAAACCATAACCCTCTCTTTCTACAGCACGCCGTTCAGCCTGTCACCACAAATCCGCAGTAGTGTGTCCCCATGCTGTCCGTTTTCCTCCACCCCCACAGCCCTATTCCAGTCAAGACATCCATCTCAGTTTGCCTGGGTCCCCGCACCAGACTTCCACTTGCCTTTCTCTCTCACGCGTCACTGGCCTCCAATCCCTGCCCCACTGTAGACAGAGCCGTCATGCTCAGCATCATGTCTAGTCGTGTCACCCTTCCCCATGTTTCTCTTTTTTCTAAGCACAGAATCCCGACTGTAACAGGTCCCCAAGACTCTTCGTGACATTTCCTCTGGCTAACTCTGCCCCCTAATGTCCCCACAGCCCCCTCTGCCCTGACCTGTGCCTCTCCAACCCGCCAGGAAGCAGCCAAATTTCATTCTGTTCTTCCAGGTTCAATCTCCCCCACTTTTGAATATGTCTGGCAGAAACAGTCTTTGCTCCTTCCCACACTTTGCCCTCACTAATGCCCACACTATCCTTTGGTTTCTGGGATGGATGCCACTTCCTCCCTGACGTCTTCCTAGATCTCCAAAACATGGGATAGACGCCTTGTGCCACATGTTTTCTTGGTCCCAGTGGTAAGCCCACTGCCCTCGTCCTTACGATAAAATATTATAGCTGCTTGTTGAATTGCTTTCTTCTCCCTTAGTCTGCAGGAAGAGAAGGAGAAGTTATGATAAGTGGGCATCATGCTGAGTGGTTTGCATATGTTTTCTCATTGAGTCCTCAGGCAATTTTCTAAAATCAGTACTGTTATCAACCCCACTTTACCGATGAGAACACTGAGATTAAGAAGGAAGAAATAATTTTTCCAGAGTTATCTAGTGTGGTGGGGCTAATGTTCAAGCCCAGGCACTGGGTGAGATTCCTACCTGATTCTGACTTTCTTCTGTGGGGACCTGGACCCTTCTCACTCCCACTCATCCTGTGTCCCCAGGTCTTAGCACCATACATGACACAGAAGCCACACTCAGATTTCTTGGGGTGTTAGCAAATGAACAGACAGTGGCCACAAAAGCCTACAGAGGACCTGCTAGAAGAGAAGCAGCTGTCTCATGGAAGAGCCCGTCTTGAAGGGCAGGATCTGGGGCAGAGACTGATTCTCAGGGAGCAGCTGCTCACAAACAGCATCACTGGGGCTGCTTCCTGTGAGAGGCAGCCCCACTGCATTTACTGCCCTTGCAGACTCCACCCAGGACTCAAGTCCTTGTGAGGAGAGCATCTGGGGACCTGACTTGTGTGCCGTCGCAGAGTGACGGACAGTCTCCCCAGAACTCTGCAGCTGGGGGAGGGGGTGTACCAGTCATCTCTACACGATGGTGCTACACAGCTTACAGACTCTCGGGGCAGACAGGCAAACACCGACTTGGTCCTGAGTCAGACTAGCCTAGGGAATGCTGACCTCACTGGCATGGGCATCGGTGGTCAGGGGCACGTGGTTAGGTGGTTTTGCAATGTTGGGGCTGTGCTTGCCCACCAGCAGGCTGATCTAGGATGGTCTGGCTGGGACATGGGTGATTCAGCTCTGTTGCATGTGTGTCGTCCTCCAGCTGGCCAGACTGGTCGTGTCCTTACTGCAGGGAGCAAAGAGGAAGCCAAAATCCCCACCCCCGCACCCCCGGTGCTTTGCAAGCCTCTGCATCTGTCACACCTACATTCTATCAGCTGAAGCAACCCACATGCTGAACTCAGAATCCAGAAGCAGTGAAATGAACTCCACTTCTTCATGGAGGACTTGCAGGGCACGCATACAGGGAAGGGCAAAGATGGGGTCATCCACGCAGATAATCTAACTCAAAGAGATTCCTCCCCAAACCAGGATGTCGCTTTTGGAAAGAAGGCACCAAGTGCTAGGTTTTTCTAGGGCTTCGACCAAACATGGTGACCACGGGGGACACAGACGCCCAGCCACACACCGGGAACGTGGAGCTCTGTGGTCGCCGCCACATTAACAGCAAAATCATCTGGTCACTTTGGAGAAGCAAGTCTGGAATTATAATAAATTACCAAAAAATAGTTTCTTTCAAAAGTTGTTATGATGCTTGACTTGGCTAAATAATAAATACATACATACATACATACATACATTGCTGATAAATGAGGTCTTACATTTTATTATCTCAATAAGTAGATAAATATAATTTATAATTAGTATATATTTTGGGGGGTAAATTTTCACTTGTTGATTTCTACAGAATACACTTCACTGTACATATATATCTTGAGAATCATATTTTTAAAATAAATCCTTTGGTTTACAACGATTAATTTAGAAGAAGGATTCAATACTATTCCCATAAATATATGCATATAGAATTATGACTTAACTTATGCACATAGATATTACACAAATTAAAGTAGTGTAAGCAATTTTGTGAAACTCTTGTTCATATACGTACATTTTTTACATATATGTAAAAAATATGTGTAATTTTTTTTACAGTTGGATAGAAATTTCATCTTGCTCCACACTAATAGCCAAACACTCCACAACTGAGGCTTCCAGGAGATGTATTTTAACATAGGACGGCTCTGGATTTCCAAGAGAAAATTGAACAAAGGAGATTAAAACAATGAGTCAATACGTTTAAAGGGAAAATTAAAATTTCAGAAGTTCCTACTATGAGAGTGGCTGTCAGGGCGCATACTCTGCTTTATCAGCAGTCTCTGCAGCCAAACTGTGGGCTTCAAGTGGGAGATGTTCTTATATGTACCAACACAAAGTCCCGGATTGTCAGAAATCCAACATATTTGCATACTTGGATGTAATACATGGACTTACAAAACAAAACAAAAGAAAAAACCAAAACAATATGTGTGATCTGGCATCATGAGTTTACTTTTGATTCTTAGGACACTATTATAAGAAGACAGAAATCCTGTTGGTGGACTGTGTCTTGGAGAGACCAATGGTCTTCGCGGTGGGTGGCCTCGGCTGGTGCACCATCAATAAAGGGGACAGTTGGTCAGCAGGTGTGCTGGGAGTGTGGTAACTGATGGGAGGGAAGGTGGGTGCTGCAACCAGGGGTTAAGCAGTAAAAAACAATTCTCCGAAGTTGCAGCACATTTGATTAGAAAATGCATTTCCATTTTTGTGCATTGGCAATAATGATTTCACTTTCTTTCTGGTTGTTTTATTCACAAGAAATAAAGTCAGGGTAGTAACCTGGGAAATGATGGGTTGATCTATTTAAACAAATACAGACTCCTCCAAAAGTTTTTGCTGCTATTAGGAAAAAATAAAAATAAGAAGAAGAAAGAAGTTGAGTAAATTTGGCATTTATCTATCAGAGCCTGATGTCTTCTTTGCTAAAATGCCGCTGAAATCATCAAGATGATACACAAGGAGACAGTTAAAACAAAGGGAGACTGTAAACCCATTCTGCATGGATTTCCATTCTTGTGTCATTAGCTGCATGGATTTGATGGATTTGTGACATCCTGTCCCAAAGATCCCACCTTCTTGCCCAGAGCAGCCTGGAGGGATGTGCTTATCCAAACACCTCCTCTGAAACCTGATTCCTGGACATGGCCCTGCCCAGAAGACAGGCGGCTGCCCACCCCTCTTTTCTCCCAGGACTATGTCCTGGAGCAGTCTGGGTCCTGCTCTCCACCCCCCACCCCCCAAGACCAGCACAGCAGGTGTGTACACAGGATGCGATCAGCCTTGCCTTGCGCAACGTTGGGTGGGGGTGGGGCAGAGGAAGGCGTGGTTCTTTGTGTACCATGTGTACACATACATGATTCTCCAGGGTCGTAAGGAAAACACGTTAGAATAGGAATAGATTTCACTTCAAGCCATCAGGGTCCCCAGTGGAGAGAACACCTTTAAGGCACTGAAACTGGTTTAGGTTCTTGGTTATATGTGAAGTGTGGAGCCCGCCCAGTGGACAGACGGGGCAGAGTGTGCACCACGCCCCCTGCAGGTGAGCAGAAGACCGTCTTCAATCCACCTACTGATGTTCAAAGAGGAGCAAACCCAATAAGAGGTCAACATGTGCTCCCTACAGGGGGCAGGCCGTATTCTCACAAAAATGGAGAGAAACAGCCACCTCTAAAATTGGTTTGCTGCAGGTAGCAGAAGGACACGTTACAGTTCTTTCCCCTGATTTTCCCATTTCCTTTAGGAGTGGGCAAAAGCTATAGTCGCTATGGTAGAGAGCAGGATGCCACAGGAGGAGAGAGGCCCAGTGAACAATGTGTATTAGAGAATCTAAATTAAAGGAGAAAAAAATAAAGGAAACCCCAAATTAATAATATAATTAAATTCTTATTCAAAGCATAAAGAAGAGAGCTTCTAGGACAGAATGCTGAATCAGCGATGTCAAGGATAAACTTAAAATTCTTCCAGGATATCGAGGGAAAAACTCCAAAGACTTGAGAAACAATAGATGACAAGGACAGAGCAAGGATTTCTACAATGGGGGTAATTGTGACTATTAGAAATAGTCACTTAACAAAGCACAGTAAGTTACCAACATATCAGTATTGATAACATTAATATCAATAATCAATAAATTATCTAGAAAACTTTCCTGGACTGAAAAAACGTTTTCTATCTTCAGAATAATTGTGTCAAAAGGAGAAGTAATATGTTTAGGCCTAATCATTTTCTGCTGTTTTATATTTTCAAGTATAGAGGAAAAAAATCCTATGAACTTCCAGAGAAAATTAAAAATAAAGGCCAAACTAGGCTGGTCTCAGACATCTCCCCAGATAATAACAGAAGTCAGGAGTGTTATGAATCCAGGGCCTTGGGAAAGAGGGTAAAGACAGTCTAAAAACTCAACAAAAGTGAACAATAAAGGATTTTTCCTTAAGAAATCTGTACTTGCTGGAGTCATGACTCAAATATAAAAGTAATATATATTCTCAAGTATGTAAAGAATTAGAAAATTCTATGTAATTATTGGAGAAAAAAATTCTTTGAAAGCACACTCCAGTTAACTATAAAAAGAATCAAAATTGCAAACTTAAGAACAGAATAATAAAAATACATTTATATAATAACATAATAATATATAATAATATTATTATTATTGTAAAGAATAAATGGCTAAACACAAGTGACTATGACCACTATGAATTCACAATTAAAGCAAGTGCCAACAATAATTCTTGAAAAAAAAATCATATATCAACAGGTAGTGTATAAAATACGATTAAATTAACAAAGACTAGGAAGTAGAGGAGATCATAGAATAAAATGGGATTAAAAAAGTCAAACTTGTTACACAGTTTGAGCAATAAAAGTCCTACATATAAATGTGTTTAAATCTTGACAATTGATTTAAAAGATATTTTTCTTTATGACAAAATTCACCCAAATAATTTAGAAGGTGTATCATTTCTTTCTTTAGATACAAGTTGTTACATGTTCCAGGCTCCTGAAAGTGAAATCACTGAAATCCTTGTGGAATGTATAATGTATTTTACAGCATATCAGCAGTACCAGCCCCAGAGCTGTGCCTGTTTCCAGGCTGTGTACTCAGGAGACAGGGATTAGGGCAGTGAGTGTGGGATCACATGGTCCACCTCCATAGCAAGTTCGCTGGGAAGACACCCCAGCCACTTTGGACCCATCACCAAGGCGTGTGTACATTTCACACCAAATATCCATGACTGTAGAATAAACTGCTGTGCCAACAACTTCATCCTTGTGAAAATGATTTGCCTAACCTAGTGAGAGGAAAGTGTTCTTGCTGTTGGACATGAACGTCTCATTCTGGTGGATGAATTTTCCATAGCATTTCACCTCTCCAGCAAACCTGGAAAGGTGTCTTTCCCTACCTTCACCCCCACCCTGATCAGGGATGGCAACAACAAGAACTTAGTGAGCACCCACTTTGGACCAAGACCTCGGCAAGTCTATGCACTTGCGTCCACGGAGCATATTTTCTACTGTGGACACAGACAGAGGTCAGATGGAGAGTATAACTGGATAGCGCATCAGAGGGTGCAGGGGTCCAGAAAACAAAGCAGGAAGTGTCAGGGGAGAGCAGGATTCCATTGTAAAGTAGGGGCCAGAAAAAGGCTCATGGAGAAGGTGACACTTGAGCAAAGACAGAGGGAGATGGGGTGTCCTGTGGGTGCTGGTATACTGAGACTAAGGGGCTGGACCAAGGCTCAGAGGTGAGCGTGTCCCTCCTGATAAAGAAGAGAGAGAAATGGGGGAGGTGAATAACAGACAAGAGCAGAGAACAGGGCTGGATCTTTCTGTTATCATTTTTTAAATTAATATTTTTGGTATCAAAGAACATAATCTATATGATTTTAATTCCTTTAACTTTACTGAGTTAAATTTTGACAGTCTAGTATATCATTTATATGTAAAGAACGTGTATGCAACTGTTAATGAGTGGAATAGCCCATGATTATCAATTATGTCAAGTTGGTTAAAGGGTTCATTGCTGCTTTTTATCTACTTGTTCTGTTTGTTACTGAAAGATGACTATTGAAATTCACAAACTTAAAGGTTTCTTTATATCTCCCTTGAGTTCTGTCTGTCAGGGCTTCATGGATTTTTCAAAGCTGCTATTGAGTGCCTACTGTTTATGGTTGTTTTGTCTTCTTGATTAATTGTCCTTTTTAATCTTTGTAAAAATGTCTTTTTTATTCCTGTTAATATTTAGTTTTCCAAGTGTATTTTGTTTGCTATTAATATAGCCAAGCTACTCTCTTATGCTTAACGTTGACATGATATCTATTTACCATACTTTTACTTTTAAATTATATGTCATATTTACAGTAGATTTCTTGTGTAGAATAAATATTTGAGTACAATTGATCCTTGAACAAAAGTGGGGATGAAGGGTTCCATACACCCCCACTCCCACCCCACCATGCAGTTGAAAATCCAAGCACTGCTATCTCTGCCACAAAAACAAAGAAACTGATGAAAGACTCACCTAAGGGCAGGATGTTGAAACAGTCTGGATAGAATCAGGACTCAAATCCTAGTTCTTTTGATTCCACATATTATGATCTCTAATCAAACACAAACTTTCCCTGTACTTAAAGATCTGTAAAGTGAAAATACAAGTACTATACTTATTGAAAAAACTCCATGTAAAAGTGGACCTGGGCAGTTCAAACTGGTGTTGTTCAAGGGTCAACTATATTGCTCTTTTATGTGATATGGCAATCCCTGTCTTTTAATTAGAGATTAGATCATTTGTATTTAATGCAATTTTTATATCACTATATTTAAATCTGCTGCTTATTTTCTATATATCCTTACTATTCTTTGTCCCTATTTTATTCTTCTCCTGATTTCTTAGCTCCCCTTCCAACTTTCTTTCCCCCATTTTACAAATAAGGGTGTAACTCTTTCCCATCCTCAGTCTTACCTGTGGTACAACTGCAATTTAAATCCTCTAGATAAACAAACAAAGGAACACTTTGAAATACTAGTGTCTTTCATTGTCTCATGCCAAAGACAAAATTAGAAAGAGGGTGTTGGACGTCCCTGAAGTAAGAGAGAGAATAGTCATGATGATCAATATTTAATAATCTTACCCATTCTATCCACCATATTATTGTTAGGAACACAGTGCTGCTGGGGCCTTCCCATGCAAACACAGCTGATTGTGTCAATAAAAACAAGTAAAGGTTGTATAGAACCTTAATCCATCACAGCAAAAAACATATGGCAAGGTTTTGAACCCTGTCTACCTATGTTTATGTCTGTTTGTATATCATCTATCTATCTATCTATCTATCTATCTATCTATCTATCATCTATCTATCTATCTATCTATCATCTATCATCTATTTACTTACATTTATCCCATATTTAATTTAGAAGTATAATTTATATAAAGAATGCTCTGAAGAATCACTTTTTCTGTGAGTTGTCTCCCATTATTTTCTCCATATGTGACAATGAGAATCATATACCCCACCCCCCTGCTGTGCCATGCAGCATGTGGGATCTTACTTTCCCAACCAGCGATTGAATCCATGCTCCCTGCAGTAGAAACACAGAGTCTTAACCACTGGACCGCCAGGGAAGTCCTGAGAATCACATCTTGATGTGTGTCTCATCTGTACATTCTCTGTAATATCAAGAAACAGGAGGGACTTCCCTGGTGGTCCAATGGTTGGGACTTCACCTTCCAGTGCAGGGGGTGTGGGTTCGATCCCTGGTCAGGGAGCTAAGATCCCACAAGCCTCATGGCCCAAAAAACAAAAACATAAAACAGAAGCAATATTGTAACAAATTCAATAAAGACTTTAAAAATGGTCCACACCAAAATAAATAAATAAATAAAAGAATGTACTTAAAGAAATAGGAAATAAAAGTTTCCATATTATTTTCTGACAGAACAATGCCAGGATCATATATTGGAGGTAAGTCAGCATTTTCTGTTTTATTGAATATTGTCATCATTTTGTCTAAAGATTACTGGTTACTGTAAATTTATCACCTAGACCCTTACAAGTACAGAATATTTAAAATTTTTACCATCTATATATTTTGTAGTACTATATGATGGGGTGATTAATTTCCAACAAATAAATAATTAGCATAAATTTCTTAGGGGGAAGTGGAATAGAAATATAAATTCAAGGATTAAAAGAAACAGTAAAACATTTCTGAGAACTAGAGAGGTTTTTCATGTATTTTATTGTGGATGATGGTGGGTATCATATGATATTTGAATTTCATTAAACTTATTTAAAAATGAGTGTAACAATTTAATTTAGGAAATTTAATATTTATAATGCAACAGAAATGACTTTTTTTACAACAGTGTAAACATATCATAAAAAATTATAAATATGTACATAGGATTTTACAATTGTTTTAATGGGAACACAACAACAAAGTTTCAAAAACCATCAATCCAGAATGAATTCCTAGAAGTAGAATTGCTAGGTCATAGGTTATGGTCATTTTTTACTTTATTCCAAAGTGGGTTTGCTCACATACATGCCTACCAGCATTGATTTAAACTCTCACACCTCTTGCCAATTTGTGAATAAAATATTATTTATTGTAGTTTTACTTTGCATTACTCTAGTTAGTGAGGTTGAGCATCTGTTTATGTTTGTAAGATTTTTTCATCTATAAATTGCTTATATTTGTTTTAAAGTTTTAAAGCTTTTAATATTTTCTGGATGCAATTATTTTTGGCCAGAAAATAAATTTTATTAATATATAGCCTATATTTTAATTTTAATTATTTTTTTTTACCATGAAAAAGTTACAAATGATAATGGAGCCAGATTAATTATTTCCTCTATGATTTTTATATATATATATATATATTTTTTTTTTTTTTTTTCTCATTCAAGAAATTCTTCTCCATCTCAAGATTACCATGTATCTTGCTAGATTTTATTTGCAAACATTTTATTTAGGAATATATATACATATATAAAATATCAGTACATTAGGATATATAAAATATTAACATATTATAATATTGTATATAAAATATATTTTATAATAATATATGCAAGAATATATACTACAAGAGTGATTAGCCTATGCATTTTCTTTCCTCACATTTCCAGGTATGAGACCTTGGGCAAATTATTCAAACACTCTGCTTCAGTTGTCTCATAATTAAAATGGAGATTATAGTATTTATATCTGTGTTGATGTCAGTATTAAATGAGTTTATAAAAGTAAAGTGCTTAGAACAATATGGGGTGTATTAAAAAGCTGTTAAATTAGGTATTATTTTGTTATTACTTTTTTCACTGTTTTTTGGCTTTGGTGTGAAGGTTACAATGGCATTATAAAAGGGGATAAATTTTATTTTTGTGTGATTTTAAAAAATCTCTAGCTATATTTCACTTTACAATCAAAAAATTATTTAAATATGCATGTTTTCTTTACCAGCTATTTAAATGGTTATATGTCTTTATTACTCTTTTAATGAAAAGACTGGTTTTGTTCATGTTGTTTTTCTTGATGTTTTTATATTTAATTTATATTTATACTCATTTTTCAAAATCACCTTCTTTGAACTTTGCTATTACCCTATTTTTCTAACTTTTTGAGTTTATTAATGTTCACTCTATATCCTTTTGTAGTATATGAATGTAAGGTAATAACTTTCTTGCTAAATATTATGTTGGTATACCTTAATGTGTATTTATATCTGTGTTGATGTCAGTATTAAATGAGTTTATAAAAGTAAAGTGCTTAGAACAATATGGGGTGTATTAAAAAGCTATTAAATTAGGTATTATTTTGTTATCACTTTTTTCACTGTTTTTGTTTGAATTATTTCTAATTTATATTATAATTTCTTCTTTGAAACATAAATTATTAAGACCTGATTTTAATTTCTAAATGCTTTGGTTGGTTATTGTTTTGTGTTCCTTTCTAATGGTATTTTTTGTTGATGGAAAATAGCCTGATATAAAAATGTTTGACCTTTTAAATGCTTTTTTGAATTTCATTGCATATTAAGCTTTCAAAAGTTGAATATGGGCTTCCCGGGTGGCGCAGTGGTTGAGAATCTGCCTGCTAATGCAGGGGACATGGGTTCGAGCCCTGGTCTGGGAAGATCCCACATGCCACGGAGCAGCTGGGCCCGTGAGCCACAACTACTGAGCCTGCGCGTCTGGAGCCTGTGCCCCGCAATGGGAGGGGCCGTGATAGTGAAAGGCCCGCGCACCGCAATGAAGAGCGGTCCCCGCACCACGATGAAGAGTGACCCCCGCTTGCCGCAACTAGAGAAAGCCCTCGCATGAACCGAAGACCCAACACAGCCAAAAATAAATAAATAAATAAATAAATAAATAAATAAAAAAGAAAAATAACAAGTGACAAGTGTAAAAAAAAAAAAAAAAAGTTGAATATATTTAAAGAGTGAATGAGAATTTTCAGAATATTGAGTGCAGAGTTCTATGGATATTTATTTGATCAAGTTTTATAGTTTGTGTCATTCATTTTTTTTTATTATAACTAATTTTATTTGCTTGCTCTGTCCATTTTTAGGATATTTTTGTAAATTTATCAATTATGATGATGGATTTGTTCTTTTTTTTCCTTGTATTTATTTTGTCAGTATATATTCTGAGTCTGTGTTATATGTGCATATAATATAAGCACTTTTATAGTTTTTTGCTGAATTGCTCTTTTTATCATTAAGAAATTACCTTATTTTTAATTTTTTATTATTATTGTTTTTATTGATTAGCATTAGTACTATTATCTTTTATTGGTTAGTATCTTCTGTGTACATATCTTTTATTTTTATGATTTCCTCATCTTTAAACGGGATACTGAATTATTTTCTTTTGTTTCTCCCTGATAATATTTATCTTAAATAAGGCAATTTATTATTTTACATTAATTTTAATTACTACCATATTTGGGATAATTTCTGCCAAATTATGTTAAATTTTTCATTTACCATGTATTTTTTTCTTCTTTTATTGGGTCTACTTTTATTTTTTCCCATTATGCTAAATTAGATTTATTTATTCATTTCCCCCTTCTTGTTAATTTGGAAGCGTTGTGTTCTATTTATATAAAAAAATGAAAATGTTTACTTAGTGTATACAATCAATCGTTTTATGTTAATTTTATCATTAAATTCATTATCTATTTTACTAAGAAAAATTTAATGTTTAACTGATCAATTCTTCATCTTCAAAGGTATTTTGTTTGGTATGTTATTTCCATATTGTTTCCTAACTCACAAGTGACTAATTTTATAAATAATAATTAAATTAAATCGAAATAAATAACAATTTATCTATATATTCACAAATGTGTTTAACACTTTTTCCTATCACACTTCTTGTTTCTGTGTTCAAGTTTACTATATTGAAGTAATAAATATTAATATTCTCCTAGCTTTGGTGAGAGAATGTAAAGATTCTCAGTCTTGATTTTTTTTATTATATTCTTTAATCTCTCAATCTCTATTTTATACTCTTCATCTATTTATTTTTCTGGGATACCTTCTGAGTAATTTCCTTCTCCTGTCATCCAGTGTATTAATTCTCACTTACCCATACATGACCACTTATTTAATTCTTGATTGTACTTTAAAAATTCAACATTTATTACCATATATATATACAATATATTATTAGTATTACTATCTTTTATTGTACCAGTGATATAAATTTATATTTCATCACATTTATGACCTTTTTGAAATTCTTTTTTCCTTTCTGTTGTTCTCTCATTTCAGTTCATATTTCTTTTACCAAAAGAAACCTCTTCTTAGTATTTATTTTGTGTATGTCTACTGGTGGTAAATTTTTTATGTTCTCTATGTTTCTATGTTTATCTGTACCTATATTTATTTTAATTTGTGCAGGTCATTTTTGTTGGTTGCACAATTCTGATTCTGCAGTTATTTTTCTCCAGCAATTTATATGTACAATTCCATAGCCCTATATCTTCCATCATTTCTGTTGAATAGTCAGCTGTAGATCCTGTATCAAGATTTTTCTCTCTGAGTTCTTTTTGGCAGTGCTCCTATGGTATTCCCACGTATGGATTTTTTCATATTTATCCTGCCTGTTGTCCTTAGATATTTTGAATATGTGGACCCATATGTCTCATAAGTTTGACAAAAATGTTTAGCCATTATCTCTGCAAATATTTTTTTCTGCCTCATTTCTCTTTTCTCTTTCTACCTCTCCAATTACATGTATGTTAGTTTTTGTCACTGCATCTTGTTTGTAGTTTTATTCTTTTCTCTATTTTTTATCCCTCTTTCTCTGAGTTTTAGTGCAGGTACTTCCATTGACCCATCTTTTAGTTGTTGAACTCTCTTCTCTCCATTTAATCTGCTTTAAATTCATCAACTGAGTTTTAGTATCCAATACTGTGTTTTTAGTTATAAAATGTCTTCTCCTTTCTCTTTTTTTGAGATTCCAGTCTTCTAGTAAAATTTTCCATTTATTGATATTATTTTTTATCTTTAAAAAATTTTTGAAGATGTTATTGATAGTTATTTTACAGTCCCTAACTGACAACTTCAAGGTCTCAGTCATTTATGAGTCTTGTAAATTTTTTCTCATGCGTTTTGTTCATAACATTCATTTCCTGCATTCTTGATAATTTTTGAGTGAACACCAGAGCCTGTGAATTAAACATCATGGAGTTTCTGAATGATGTTACTTTTTTCTTTAAGAGAGTATTTCTTCTTTACTTTGATAGGCAGAGAGACCAAGGACTGGTCACCTTTATTCATTCAGGAACTTACTTAGAGTTGCCTTTATTATGTTTTTATTATCAAATATATTTTTCATTTCTAGAAGTTCTATCTGTTTTTTAAACTGTTTCTTTCCCTTTAGTGTCCTTTTTTTCAAGATTGTTCCATCCCTTCTTATATCTATAATAATTTTGAATATATTTATTTTATGTGTATATCTCTTTCAGGCTGCTTATTTATTGACACTACTAATTACTTTGGTATATCATTTGACTTTCAGCCATTTTTTTTTGTTTTATAATTTTTATTGTGAGTTTATCTTCCTCTTCCTCAGTGACAGCTTGGATGGTGGAAAAATCCTTATGGGACAATGGTGTGTTCACCTGGGGCTCTGAGAGTTGTAGCAGTATGGAAATATGTTTTCACTTTATCAGTTTGGGGATCTTGCACATAAAGAGTAGTATAAATTTGAACCTGCTACCCGCTTATTCATGATGACCACTTGGAATTTTTTTCTCTTGGGAGGACAGTGGTTCTAAGTAGTGCCAGAGGCAGTGATGAGCTTCCTTGCTGCTTTCCTGAAATAGTGAATTGGAGGTTTTTATTCCCTCCCCCTCCCCAACCTAGTCATTTAATGAATGGTCCTTTCATCATCCTGGTTTACGCTAGATTCTCCATTACACTTTCTTCCTTGCATGGTCTTTTCTCCTGTGCTGCTGGGTGGGTCAAATCCAAGCTCCTGGGCTCTGAACTGTATTGGAGTCTAATGCCTTCCTGGGTCAACTCCACAAGAGTCCCCCACTTATCTTTCTGGCTTTGCATTTTAATTTACTTTGTGTTTTCTGGAGATTTCAGTTTTTCTTTTTTAAGTCTGTCATTTGTTATGTCTGTCTATGTATCTATGTATCTATGTATCTATCTATCTGATTGTATTTCATCCATGCTTCACGTTTAGAATGAGAAGACATCAATTTTTTTTTTTTTTTGACTGCTTTTTTTGGTCAGAATCTGCAGTCTATTGTCTGTTGCATAAAATTTATGCCTCAGTACTTTGAAACTTAATCTTAAATTCTCAAAATCCAGGCTTTCCAAAATTAAGTTTTGACTTTTAGGACAACATTCTCTGCAATGTGACTCAAAAGTCTTAATATCCAAAAGATGGAAATGGTTTTATTTATTCCCTGGGTCTGCTGTGGCATCCCTTTCCTGAGACATGGAAATGGAAATTATAACATTATGGCTGGAACAGGTCACAGTATCCAGTGAATTGGAGGGGAGTGTGTATTAAACATTAACACTTCAATTTGTTATACTTCTAAATGTGCTTTGTTTATTTATCATTAAATTGCCATCAAACAATAATTCACATATTTATTGTCACTGATTTGAAGTCATACCTTGAAAGAAACAAACTGATAATACCCATTAATTATCAAGTAATCACTCAGTCTAATTTGTTTTATGCTAAAGCTCTCAGATTACAAAAATGTGTTTAAATACCTTAACAATTAGCCTTGGGCGGAAGTTATTACTTTTCAGCGCTATTCAACTCATGTTGATGTGTTAAATCCCCTTTATGAAGATAGTAACCATTCATTAAAATTAGAAAAAAAATTCTCCCATAATGGTAGTGTGAAATCATGTACAATTGATATTTGTAAGTTAATATCATTTATCCATATATTTTAATAGATATGTAATATCACAACCCAATTTCTTAGTGTACAGAGGCCTTGTTTTTTATTATAATATTGAATTAATCATTTGGGCCAGCAGAGTAAGTCAGGTCAACTGTAGTTGTATGTGACCTCCTGAAGATTTCTAAGATGTGGTCACACATGCAGAAGGGATTCCATTAAATCAAAATTAAACTAGAAATCTAGGTTTACTGTAAAAAACTTACATGTGGATGACAGAAATTGAAAATGATAGTGTATCAATAAATACCACAGATATACCTTCTGTTAAAATGATAAATATGTGTGTATAATATATGCATTAAAATATACACACATTTTGAAGAAAGGTGATCAAGGTATAGACTTTCTCTAATTGGCTTTTCCCACTCAATAGCCTGTCCAAAGCACTTAAAATATTTCTCAAAGTCTATCTCAAAAGGTGATTGAATAAAACCCAAGATAAGTAAAGACATGTGAGCTGTATTCAAGGAATACGTTTCGAGGGATAAACAACCTGCAAATATTTCTATCTATTAATTTGAAAACAAAATAAATAAAAAATTCAGTATAAATACACTTGATTTTTCTCTGCTGCATTTTATTTGTGGCAAATTCTCTAAATTTAAACTAGGCAGAGCTTTGAAAAATCTGTTTCATGCTTTTAAAATATAGTTTTATTTAAGAAACCTGGAAGTTCTTTAGAAATATAAATCAAAATTTCCCTGTACTTGAAATCGCTTCACTACTGGGTCTTGGCTACTATGAGCAGACTCTTGAGGGTGAGTAGATGTTTGTACTAGACCCAAATTCATTCCGTGTTGGGGAAGAGAATGGTCACTATTAAATGATCAATACTAAATCCAACTTAGGGATAAGGAAGTTAGGGGATGGCCTTCCCTGGATCAGAGTGTGAACCAGACCAGGACTGCTGCAGGTTTGTAAATGAGAGAGGAGAAGCCTGTAGGTCCAGTGGGCTGTGTGAGGGCACATGGGGAGCTCAGACTTTAGGGGTGTATTCTGGGAGGAACACAGGAGGAAAGCAAGGGGCTGGAGGCTGGTCCATGTGGTGGAGCTGAGTCTGGAGGTGGGGGAGGTTTTGCCCTGTGGAGTTGGGTGATGGGGCCCCATCCACACAGTCACTGGACCACACTGTAAAGTTAGAGGAAGGATCACGTCCTGGTCCGACCATGTGTTCCACACTCTCTGTACGTCCCCGGCAATCCTGAAAGCGAAGCCCCACTTTCTTCCTTTTAAAGATGGGAAAACAGGTTGCTCCAGGTGAGATCTCAGCTCACATCATCTGGACCCAAGTCCTGGGCTGTTCTCACTACCTCGCTCTTCCCACAGGGACTGCAAGTGGGGAAACTGAGAAAGGAAGGACTGGGGATGTGAGGAGGGGTGGGTGACAGAACCAGGGGCTCATTCCTACTGCCTGGCAGAGCCATCACCTTCCACAAAAAGCCACCGGGGGTCACGAAGTCCACGGTCAGGTTTGGCTTCCCAGACGCTGGGGCTCAGTTTCCTCTGCCCAAGGCTGTACTCACTGTTGGACCCCGGCTTGGCACTTAGGAGGCACTCCTTAAACCGGTGGTACTGGGGGACCACGAGGGCCCCTTAAAAGAGATTGAATTATGTCGTGTTTATTCTGGATTAATAGGAAGAAATCTGATAAGACATTTGAGAAGAAATGGGGGAGGGGAAGCGGCTGATATTCAGGGCTTGCCAGGCTTGAACATGCTTTCTCATCCTCCCCACCCTGAACTCTGTCTCTGAGCACACCCCACAGGCTCAGGGGAGCCCACACCTTGCCAGGCCACATGGCAGTGCTGGGGAGCAGTGCTTCTGTTAACGAGGCCTTTATTACGGAAATAAGGTGCAGGTAGGTTAGACCATCAGTTAACAGAGTTGCTAGATTGGAAATCTGATCTGCAAAATATCAAATTATCCAAAACCATAGTGAACACATGGCCAAGTTTTGCCTCATCAACACAAATCCCTTCTCATAAAAAGTCACCAACAGAGCTTTACCTACTCATCATTGTGTCAATGATCTAAAGACGGTGCGTCTTTGAATAAAGTCAAAACTCAGCTCCAGACTCTTTGTTTTACACACATCTTCAGACCTCATTCCAGACACTGAGCACTACTGTTCTTCACAGGAGAAGAAATATGTACACACACGCACATACACACATGCCCACACACATGTGTGCACACACATGTATGCACACACACTGTACAGGCTTAATCCTGTTCAGAGGATCAACTGCCTGAACAAAAGTGATTGGAAATTGAGGAGCAAAAAGGGGAAGAGAGAAGGAGGCACACAGCCCCTGGGAGGGAAGAAAGAAGTCGTTTAAGGAAGCATGTGTTCCTTTCCAGCCACCCCCTGCCTAAAGATAAGAGCAACAAAATGGTATCTATTTTGCCTTTGTTTTTCCCTCGAAGTGTTGAAGCTTTCACCATGGATGGATAGCAAACCCCTTGCCATAAGTTGCCTAAAGTGTCCTTAGAGCAAAGCATTATTTGTAACCAACACAATCCCTTTTCAGAGAAAGTGCTCCTGGCTGAGTGTCCCCTCTGGAGAGTCCTGGCCTGACTGTGTGTGTGATAAGCGTCTCCTGGGGGCATCTTTCATGGATGACAACAAACCCAAGGTACGTCTTGCTTCATGGACCCACTTCCAGCTAATTGAGCTGATGATCCCGAATCTCTGTTTGAGAAAACAGAGCACAGAGATGAAGTAAGAGGTAGATATCTTCCGGATGAGGTCAATATGGCGCCCCAGCTGGGATGTCTCCAAAGCACATCCAAGTCCAGTGCAAGGAGCTCCCCACCCCCGAACAGGCAGCCCCTTGGGAACACAATCTCACCTTCACCGTGAGTCAAGCTCTGCCTTAGGAGGCTGTGGTCATTGTCTTTGGAGCCAGCACCCCTCCCCTATAAGGGTAAAAGAGGACCATTAGGTCCTCTGTCCAACACGATTCTCTCTAACACAGTCCTGTCCACAGCCTCTGCTGGAGATTTGCAGGCCCTACACCCCAATGAAAGACCCCAGGTAATGCAGACGGGGTTCCCCATTGATCCTGTGTGATCGTTTAATAACTATGCAGTTGTGAAGCAGATAAGTGATGGGCGTCCTGATTTAATTAGAAACTCCCCTAACCAGCATCTTTCCCGCCAAGAGCAGATTTATCTGGTTTCCCTGCATTCATCGCACTGGTGAAATCTTTCCCGTATTTGCTTGCAAGCCTGCTGCAGCCGACACGTCGGGGGGTGTCAGCTTTTAATTGTAACTGTCTTGCAGAGCGGTGTTGTTTTAATATCCTGTATAGATTTTTATGTAATACACTCACTTGCAGGCAGCCCGAAGCAAGAATCAATTCTGTGAAGGGTTCTTCTTTTGTTAAAAGCCAATCTTGTTTTAATGATGCATGAAGAAATATTCGAGCATTGACATTTTTCTGTCAGGTTTCTTTTGAAAAATCAATTAAGATAATACTGCTTTGACCTAGTTATCTAGTTAATGCTTATTAGGAATGTAATATGATTTACTGTCAGCATAATAATTTTTGTATCTTATCCCATTAGCTTGTGCATATTTCAAAGTGTATTACACAATGGTCACTTCTTAAAATGTAATGTAGCAGAATACATTAATTAGATTGACTAGATCATTAGACAGAAACTATCTCATTGGAGCCTTGTATCAAATTTGTATACAATTTCTATCAAGATGTGGCTTTATTTACATGGCTAAAAACCCATTGTGTAATCAGAGTGGATGACCAAGTCCACTGTCTTGATGTCCATCGCCAACTATTCTTCCACAAGTGACAGATCGTAGATATTTTTGCTTAAAGTGGGTGGGTTTGGGATGACTCATTATGCGTGGAATTTAAGCAAAATAAATTTCAGACACATGGAAGCCCACACTCCTGGTTTCAGTGCTGGGTGGCCTGGGGTTAGGAAGGCAGGCTGCTGCCTTGAGAGTTACGAACTGTCCACAGAAAATGCAGAATCAGGTGCTATTTCAAAACAGACCTTGGGATTCTTTGTTGCCTTTGTATTAAGCGCTGTCGATGTCTCTGTCAGAAGGGAGTGCTCGAAGAGACCCTTCCGGGGAAATTATTGATTTCTGCCCATTCGGGATTCACTGCTGGCTTCCCCTTGCTAAGTAGAACCCCGATCAAACCTCTCCCTGCTTCCCTTAGAAGAGACAGCCCTGAAAGTCAGGTTCTCACCTGGTTAACAGGAATGTCCTTAGTGCTGGTGATCTGCCCGAAATGTCACAGGTGGCAAAGCGACGCGACATTCTGCCGAAAGGACGTTAGTGAGCTGAGGATGAATAATGTACCTTAAGGTATCGGGAGACAGAACATTACTTATGTCTTTTATCCTGATGGGCACCAGCCTCCATGCATATTTACCTGAGGAGTGAACGCTGCTCACTTTGTCTAATTCCTTCTTTACCTGCTTAGAGAGTTGCCTTTGGCACTTTTGTTAACACGGTCCTTAGGTCCTTACCCTCCCCCATCTGTCTCTCCCCATCTGTATCATTAACAGTCCACCAAATAATACATATCTAAACACATCCCAATCCACCCTGCCTTCCCGTCGCATTAGGGGGTAATCAAAATAAGCCCGTACAGTAGGAAAAAATTAGGGTGTCGATTAAAAGGATGTGGTGTCTAAAGAAGCTCTTACTTGATTTGTACCTTTTTGATTTTTAGATTCTCTCTTCTTTACGTAAATTTTACACTGAATCATGGGGGCCCAAAGATGCCCTTTTAAGTTATATGTCTGCCATACATCTTCAGATTTACCAGTGAAAGATTTGCACTTAACAAAAGTGACCTTGTTTTCCAGACAAACATGATGAATTTATGCAGGCAGCTTAGTGGAGCTGTTCATTCCCAGCCTGGTAACATTTTAATTAATTAAATTTTAAAAAAATCAATGGCCATAGATTCAGTTTTCTATAGGATATTTTACATTTTCTACTTTCCTATTTAAAATTCAAAGGGTTTTTTAAAAAATTAATTTTTTGGTTACAGAATCTCTTTTCTCTCTCTCTCTTTCTCTGTCTTAAAATGTATTTCTCCAGGGGCATTTAGGGTCCTAAAGGCTGCTGATTGTTCTTAGTGCAGACAGTATCTCAATCCTGTAGGTTCTCGATTTGAATAAAGTGAGGAGTGGTTGCACTAATGTGATGGCATCTGGAATTGCTAAGCGGGGATGAGGCTGAAAGCCCAGTATGGCCGCTGAGGGGCACGGGAACCGTGCACAAAGAAAAGCAGAAGGAAACAGGGAAGAATCCAAATACAGACTCAGTGGAAATTCCTTGTGGACGGGCAGGAGAGGGGCGGCCAGCGTGACGCTCCCACACATGTGCCCGCGTGCACACAGCTCCCGGCTGGGATGCGCGTCCCCTGGCTCTCTTTAGCACCCAATTAATTGACTTGAGTTCGGGGAGATTCCTCCTTTCAGAGAGATGCTCCGGCAGACAGGTCTTAATTACAGAAAATGTTAATCTCGGATTAAAATTGGAAACCTGGAATTATTGTTTCATCACCATCGATCAAACACGTAATCCAGATAAAGAAAATTAGGATGGTAGGCATGCGCGCAAGGACTTGGATTTTACATTATTATCTCCTGCCTAACTAGGCACTTTTCCTGGGTATCTGAACTCTTTTGCCTTTTAACTGTGCTTCCCGTTGCTATAGTGATGGCATAATTTTGTAATGGTCTAAAAATGACACTGGCATAGATACTGACAGATAGGAATTAATTCACTAACAAGTAATTATGTCGCGAAATGTTGACTGCCATACAGAGGGTGCACGGTGACACATTTTCTGTTTTTCTGGGATGGCAGTAACATTAGCGTTGGTCATTAGTGGTAGACATCTCAGTAGTGTTGGATACAGACTTATATGCAGACCTATTTAGTTACCTCTGTGACAGCCTTGTTCAGGACACCAGAAACAGCTGTCCTAGCCTGTATGAGCCAAAATAATTAGGCCTGTCATCTTCTCCCTCTGATTTCCCCTTCAACCTGCTCCACAAAATGCAAATATTTTGCTTTCATTGTCACATTCACCTTGACATGGGTATTGCTTTGGCGTGTAACTGGATAAGATGACTCAGAATTTGCATTGTTCATTCTAATAAATTTGCTTCCCCTCCATCGCATGGCAGGACCCATCAGATAAAGTCTCCCGGAGTGTCATCAATCACCCACCCTGACAGACGGCTTTTGCCTTCATTTGTTACATACGAGAACATGCTTAATTATTTGTCCTGTAATTAGTTGGGAAAATGTCAGGAAATGTCAACTCTCTGTTCGCTGTGGAAGGACTCGGCTTGAAAGCCAGGATGACTGAAGTGTCATTAATGCTGCCTAACTAGAGGAGGATCAGCTGGAAAGTGAACGCTTCTAAAAAAGTAATCACGGTGAGTTACGGAAAACGGAAAATCAGCCCCCAGAACACGATGGGAGTCCTATTAGCAAACAGTTATATTTTTTATCTGCTAGTCTCCACAATAAAATATGGGAGAGCAAACCTCAGAACAAGTATATGGGATTGATATCATTTGTGTCACATCCTCACCGGCATTCCCTAAGCCAGTCATGCTTAATGTATTACTATGGGGGCACCTAATATTTAATTTGCAGATTTAAAGCTTATCTTACCGTTCGAGCCACACAGCGCAAAATTCAGTGAATATGCAAAGGTGAATGGTTTTGCATTCATCTGGCAAAGTGATGGATTGAATATGTAAAATGAAAACTGTCATTCTGCTTTTAGAAGCCTTTGCTAATAAGGGCAAATTGCCATTAATCATCACTTGGCAACCCCAAACCTCAAACAAAAAATATATGTAAAAAGATGCAAGAAGGACGAAGACATGCAGGCAGTCTTGAGGCACAGAACAAGTTCGCTAGATAGATGTCTTGCCCACACCCAGAATGCCAAAAAGAGCTCTTTCTTAATTCCAGCAGTGGGATAGAAGGCCTTCACGCTATTTCCCAGCTAAATCAGAGAGAAACAGATGCATCGGGAAGAAAGAACAATTTTATCACATGACAGGCAATTTCATTTTGAAATGGATGCGCCCGGGTTTTTAATTGTACTCCGACATCCTGATATCTGACCGGGGTGCGTGCTCAGCTGCACTTTGTGAAGGGCCTGGTTGCCTCACCACTGTGTGCAGGACGCTGCATTTGTTCATAAAACGCCCCAGCAAATTCCACATCACAGGCGCCGCATTGTTGTCAAAATAACCTGCTCACGTGAGATCTTTCTTGACTTAATTACTGACATCATTTTGTATCTCCAGAACAAGTAAATTATTGTTAGCCCTCTCAAGAAAGAAGAATTAAGATGGCACTCTGCAGTTTAACAATTCACAACTTGTCACGAGTAGGGTTGGGCTAATTATCAAATGGTTAAACATTTATTCTGGGGGGACAATGAGAGCAGTTCCATGCAAGCAAACTGTGTTTAAGGGAAGGCCATCCCAGCCCACAGAAGCTTCAGAAAGCATGGAAAGTTTGATCTGCCGCTCTGTAGACAGACTTCAGGAAAGCAGATACATTATTTTATCTTTCAAAATCCAACAAACAGATGAAGCCAGCCACTGGAAGCTGTGTGAAAGTTACAGACATTGAAGGACAATTCAGTCTTGATATTCTGATTTTCGAGAAAGATGAAAACGTAGCCACAATTATTTTGACTAGGCAAGCTTTCAAAGCTTATTCTAATTTAATTTTAGTCCCTAAAATTCATCCATGTAAGGTACTATTAATAATTGTCCTAGGGGGAAGGCCTTCATGTGGACAGCATGGGACACTTTCATTCCCTTTTCTTTAAGAAAGGGCCCTGCTAGGCTTTCAAAGACTCAGCCATCCATCATGGGGCCGATTTTGAAAATTCTAGCAATTAACCACACAGAAGAACAACATTTTCTTTCTAATATCCTGGGATTTTCTTTCAGTTCTTTACAGGTGGAACCAACTTTAATGAATGTCAGGGGGATAATTTTAAAATAAAACACTTTCTGTCAGTTAAGTCTTTCAGTATTCTTGTCTGGGAGGGTGGGGATGGAGCAAGCATTAGAGACAGTCTAAAAATCATCTTCTTGGGTAGCAGTTGGAGTGGAATTGGAGGAAATAACTCTCCTCATTAATAGCTGAGAGAAGGTGAAAAATTAAGATGTCGATTTTGCTCTGCCCACGTTTCCCCTGGACCTTTCGACTTGCCAGGACAGACAGAGAGAGTTCTCTCTGAAGGTGGCAGGAAGCATCACACTGACCCGTGCAGTTTCCAAAGTTGCCTTAACTTCCGGGAGGTTGAAATCACTTAGACTCACCTCGGGCTGCAGGCTCTGTCCTCAGTGAGGAGGTGGGGAAGCGTGTCCCCTGAGGGTTCAGGGTGCCCTTCTCAGCAGCCACTAGCAAGCTTCTGTTCCCATTTATACCTGGACGGGGTCTACAAACAGATAAACAAATGCGATCCCTCCTCAGTAACCTTGATCATTGCTGCAAATAAAAGTGACTTGCGCTGATGGGAAGAGAAAACCCTGAGGATGAATTTGCTCTAATACTCCAGGGAGCTCGGGCACACCCTCATTGCCCTTCAGCTTGGGTGGGTGCCCCCTGTTTACAGTGCCACGGCCCTGAGCTCGGGAGGGGACCGGGGGGGACGGCTGGGACCCGGACACTTTGCCGTGCTCTCCCGGGGATGCCCAGGCGTGTCACCGGGGACAGAGGCCGTCCACCCAGGCAGCTGCTGGGGAAGAAGCCGGCAGTGGGAGGTCCAAAGGCTGCCGGGAAACCTTTCGCTGACTTTCTTCCAGCTGCTGCCTGTGTACCGAAGCAGCTGTTCCCGGCACTTCCAAAAAGACAAATCTCCTTTCAGGGGATTTTGATAAAATAACTCACCATCATTGGGATAAGGCACATTTTATTAGTGACAAAAACCCACTGGTGAATTTGTTTTCTGTTTTCTTAAATGCAATGTAGCAATGCAGGTTGTCACATGTAAAGTCTGAAAACAGGACTTGTAGCCCTCTGTATTCACCTACGTACGTATTTGTCGTTTTACTTCTACCTCTAAAACGAGTTTTTACAGGGCGGAGGAAGGATAAATGACTCCTTTCTTTAGGGAGACGGCATGGCCTTTTCTTTTTCTGGAGAAAGAGAAAAAGGCTAGAGAACTGGTCAAGAGCATTTGCTGCTTCATAGGCAGAAAGAAAACCATTCTTCCTCTGGAGTGAAGGTATTTTGAATGTGCACGAGGCAAGATTCTTGCAGGCGGTGACTGCAGAAGTGTCAGGACGGGAGATGCCTCCTGGTCTCCAGATTTGCAGGTTCCCGGGAAAGAGTGTATATTTTATGAAATGATTAATGCCGGCAAGGAGTGCAGATTTTTACATTAACATATTTAAGCCTACATAATAAATTGGGAATTCTTACAAACAGATAAGAAGGGTTTCATGGCATTCTGGACAAATAACAATGCCATAAGCTTGAAACAATACATTTAAGAGGGAAAAAAACAAAGATGTAAGGTCAGACAATATCTCCCATAACATTTGGAAAAGGCTGCCAATTGTTTGGATAACGGTACAATGGCAAAGCCTCTTAGAACGTTGTTAAGTCTTTATTCAGTAATACATTATCATGCATATTTCATAGCAAGGATTACTAAGACAGAATTGTGTGTCATTTTTGTTGTATGTCTTTATAATTACACCTTGAAGCCACAACTCGATTTTTTTTTTAAACTACATATTCATGAAAAGCGGACTTGTAATTTGATAAAGGGGAGCTTGTGTTCCCGTCTCCATTCAAATGGCATCACGAAGCAGAATTAAAGTAGGCATCTGTGTTCTCCGGCATTAATCTCCTCAAGCACATTCCAGCTGCTCTGATGTGCAGGAGAGAGATAAGTCCTGCGCGGACGGGAGCTGTGCGGGCCAGACAACTCTATTATTGGCTTCATAATTGCTTAATTAAACTTTTGTCACTAATCATTATGAGGGCAATAGAGCTGTTATACTGGCTTCTGTTAAGCAAAAATCAATAAACTGTTGGAGTTAATTTCGCCGTATTTTTTGTCCTGCAAATGAAATTCATTGCTGCCGGTTAGTGATCTGTGTGGCTGGCGCCCGGCTGATAGGAGCAGCCATCACCATTTGAATTGAGGTATTCAGTAGCACATGAATATGAACAAATGGCAAACATAAATCTCTTGCATGAAGTACACCTTCTATCCCTTTATTATGGAACAATTGACCCATCCAAAATGAATTCTAATGCCAGGAAAGCGTTTAGATTTAAATTACACCATGGTCTTCTGGATCTGAAAGATGGCGGCATAAAAAAGATTAATATGCTAATTATTTTTCTCCTTATTTTTTTCCTTCAACATCCATGGTGGGGTATTGTGAAGCGTGTAAATAAGATGACTGTTTTGTCAAGAAATGGCTCCGAGGCACACTATATTCCATTGCAATTTAATTTGTTTATTCAAAACCTCACTCCAGATTTTAACTGTGTTTGCAATAACACTTTATTTTTCACATAATGTTTTCCTTTCACAAAGAATTCCTAGAATAAGGAAAGCATGTTTTTGTTTATTGAAATAGATTTAATGGTATTATGAGTGATGATATACTTAACCAAGGCTGTGTTTATAAATTCCTGTCAAACTTTTATTTTCTTCCCTCTTCTCGAGCTTACGGAATTAATCTGAGGTTGTGCTGTCTCTCCTCTGTCCCTTGTATTGAGCAGGGGAGGTAGGAGGTGCACAGGAGGCTTTGTTATTTATGCACCGTCCCTCGTCCAAGTTACCCAGGATCCCCCCATCCCCGGCCCCCAGCCCCTGATATTCTTAAAACAAAAAGTAAACAAACAGAAAACAAAAGCTTAACCTCACTGGATGCATCAGCCTGGTGTCTAGTTAACACTGAAAATCTTATACGTCTGCATCACTGTAGGATCTGAAGTGTTTATTCTGTTTTTTTCTCCAAAATGGCCTTGATGTTGCCAATAACCCCTGCAAGAAAGACAGGAAGGAGGGGAGGGGCTTTCCTGCACCAGTGATTTTGGTGCCACCTTGTACCTTTGCATCACACCTCTGCAAGCACCTACTGTGCTGGGGTCCTGCAGCTGGCTGGGTGGAGCCACGAGTGGACGCGGCAGAGGATGGGAACCAAGTGTGGATACACCCACGTTCATCCCGGAGCCTGTGAAATGACTCTGAATCCTTTCTGCGGATGGAAAGTCAAGTCTGATTGTAGAAAGAAAATTATTTATTCTTTGAAGATGAAGAAAAGAGAGAAAATTTGTTCTGAATGGTTGGATGCTATGTGTACCTAAAAGAGAAGAAAAATAAAAACAGTAAAAGATTAAGAGAAAAATCCCATCATTTTATTTCTCAAAGTTGGCACACCATGGATTTATGACACAGCCTTCCTCTGTCCCTGAAAAATATTGAAAGTTGTATAACTTGATTATCAAGAGCACAGTTCGGGGTTCATTCTTTGACACAAGCAGCTTATTTTATGCTCACGTAGGGGGGCTGTCCTCAGTTTTCCGTAATGTCTATGAAAATTGTTTGAACAGAATAGGTGTTCAGTTAATGGTGTATAATGAACAGATGGATAAATACGGCCCTGAATGGCTTCATTTCTACAGGGGTGTGGATGGACAGGTCACTTGTGTCCCCAAAAGCTTGCTGGTGTTGATTTTTTTATGTTCAAAATTGTAATTCCTGGTTTTCTGGGATTAAAGTGGCTAAAATAGTGATAATAAGAAACCAAACGTACAAGGGAAAGATACATGATCTCAATGCAAACCACCAGAAATTTATTTCCTTATTAATTTAGTCTGAATCTATTACTTTATTTGCCAGAATTATTTTTAGCTATTCTCTTTGTTATCCCTATTCCCACTCCAAGGATCAGTGTTTTATATGAAGGGAGAAACGTTGCACAAGTTATTAGCACGATCTATGCCATTATTACAATTATTATTATTTATATAGTCTGCGATTACGGAGAGGGTGCTGATAAATCCCCTTTTAATAAGAAAAATGTCTGACATCGTGAAACCAGACACTTATTTTTGAGCCCCAAAACAAGTTTCACCAAATGAAAGAATAGACTCTTAGGAAATACTATTTAAAAAATCACACATAGATTAAAATCACTTGCACAGTCGTGCATATTGGGATTTTAATTTTCATTATTGCATTCATTATATGATTTAAATGAGATTACAGTGTAAAATACGCTGTGCTTTGTGATTAAACAACAATATTTAAATACCCTGTAAGTCTTTTAGGTTATTCTTTTATAAAATTGCAACTTATTCATTTCAACATGCATTATGTATTGAGTTTTAAAGCTACATAAAGCTTGTATAAATATATGATTTGCTTCTAAGAACATCTAGAAGTAAAAGGGATTAGAAACCTTTTGACCGGATTGAAAATGAAGTAGGTGGCTGGGCTGAGGAAAGCCACCAGTGGCAACCAAATTAAGGGAGCTCATCCTTCGGAATTTTCCTGACAAACTGACCCCACAGGGCAGGTCCCAAGGGAGATTTTTACAGATATCTCAAAGGTATCATGAATTTCTACTTTGAAACAGTAATCTCTGCTCTCTGTACTTGGATCTTAAGTAAAGCTGCCCTTGAATGTCAGCAGGTGTGTTCTGTATACTTTCTTAATTTTTTTTTTTTAAATGAGCTTTTTTCTGTTGTTGTTTAACCAAACTCAGTAGTTGAAAGCATTTAATGCCACAGAGTCCAGTTTCTTTTTTACTTTCCTCTTAAAATGCACTTTTTTCCCCCCTGTGCTGTTCATCCCTTGGCGGATAAAATTGATTTCAATTTACCCTAACATTCTTTTATGACTATACTGAAATTCAGTCATCATGTTGGCATTGGAAGAAAGAGGGCTCATAGGTTAAGTATGTTAGTGCAATTTATGTGTAAGTGTGTTTCCAAGATAATTATTTGCCTTGTTTTATGTATAGATCCATTCAGTGTTGGGCTTGGTTATGATGGATTTGATTGTAACTACTGGGTAACATTTATTAAGAGTTCCTAGTGCTGTGAACATTTAAAATATAAGGGCTTTCACTTCAAATAGCTTATTAAAAAATAAAACCTCCAGAGTCCAAGTAGATAGATGGATACAATGGGAAGAAAAGAGAGAGAAAATACACTTAAATATAAGAAAGAAAAGGAAGAATACACTAAAGCATAAGTATATTAAGTGCATGAAGATTATGTGCATTAAGAATACATTTAAACATGAGAAAGGGAAATCAGTTTGTTCAGATCATTTTTGATGACTCTTTTAATTTGGTTTTGGAATTTTAGTCTTTATTTTATTTTGAAGTTGGTGAGCATTGTTCCTTCTAAGTCTAAGGGCTTAATACTTAAGGTAAATTTGAAAGTCAAATTGGAAAACAAAACAAAACAAAACAAAACTTCAATAGACTCAGAGATAAAGGAGGAAGAATATGATTCTAAGAAGAAATTGCCCACTCATGTGACTGTCCTCACCAGCTCGGTGACCTCCACAGGGCCACCCTCACTCCAGACTCCCTGGCTCTGCACTCAAGCCTTCTGTCCACCAGGCCCAGTTTCCATTCTCCTGCTGTCTGATACCACTTTCCGACAGGCGCAGGGCCCGTGAGGTCATCTCAGGGAGGCTCCCCGATGGCATCAGGTCATGCTGTCCCTCTTCATCTGTGTCTCTGGACCGTCACCCTTGTCCATTCAGCTCCCATGAACCTCCCTGTTGTCACTGGCACAGAACCACACTCTTCAAATAGTATTTATCGTACTGTTTTCTCCTGCTAGCGTATTAACTATTCTTTGCAGAAGGTAATAAAACAAGGGAAAACAAAGCGAGGAAAATGAAAACCACCCATGATTCCCAACTCAGAAATAACCGCTACTGGCATTTACATGTATAGACTCATACGATATACATACATGGTTCCATAAGCATGTGTGTGTGCGTGTGTGTGTGTGCATGTGTGTGTGTGTGTGTGTGTGTGTGTGTGTATTTGGATGGTTTTATATTCTGATGGGGAGGAGGCTCAGCTTGTCCAAATTTGTACTTTGGCTAACACTTGGCACAGGGGCGTGGGCTTCTGGAATCCTCCCCATAGATAGTTGTTAAGTAAATGGATAGAAAAGGCAGGTTTAAAGCTTTCCTTTGATTTTTTTTCTACACAGTGACTTCTTAATAGTCTGAAAATAACAAGTGCAGTTATTTTGTGCATGTCAAGCCAAGTCATTAACTAGATTAGTGTTCCCAGGAACTGTATCCACCTTTTGACTAAATAAACTCACTTGCCTTTGCAAACATCCCCTTGTGGCTGGGTTTACCTTGCATCTGTGCCTGAGGAGGAGAAATGCCTTTCGCTTGCGTTAAGAATCGAAGGTTTCTTTCCTTAAAATACTTATCACGAGTGAAACGTCTAACGTGTTTTGACATATGATGCTATGATTGAAAACAACTGTGTAGAAGATTATCTTTGTATTAATTTTCTAACCAGCTTTTGACCCCAGTCAGTACCTGTTCCCTCAGTAACTGGATGGAGACTAGAGGGTGCCTTTGCCACTGAAACGTGTTCGCTGAATGTTGTCGGGCCCTCATAAGGGCTCTGGCTGAATATGCTTTGATAACTTAAAAGGAAGGAAGACTCTCGTCTCTGGCAAAATAGTCACTGGCACAGCCGTCACGTGTCCCTTCTGATTTTACTGGCGGGCGCCGTGGCCAATGCAGGTCAGCGCAGAAATTAGGGACACGGGGCTTTGGAAGGAGGGAGGAGGCCTCCCCTTTTCCTCGCGGTGTCTGCTTATACTCCCACACAGAGTGAGGATGGAGAGCTATTTCTATTACTGTCTGACTTACTGATGAGACTTTAGAAACAGATTTGAAATAACTGGATGGGACCTTTCTGCTTTTCTCAAGCCGGGAGCAAACTTAGAGGGAAACTAGGAGAATGAGTGTGACTTGGGCAAGCTGCTCCCGGACAGCCCGGGGCCTCTGTGCAAGAGGCTGCCTTCCGAAAATAAGAATGCGCTTTCTATTCTTTAGGGAAAAACGTCCACCCCGTTCTGCACTCAACCCTGTGTCTCCAGACCATGGTCACTGCGCTCAGGGCCCCCTCGACCTCCCGAGTGAGCTCTTTGCTGGAAAATGAAAAAGCAAAATCTCGACTCGTGTCTGAATTTACGCTGCTGGATACTTCTGTTTCCTTCAACCACATACAAATATCATGTAGACTCAACAAGGAAGAAAATGGTTTTAAAGTTGGTTGAGTTTAATAACATAATTCCAAGAACGATAGCTTTCCCACCACAAGGCGGGGGCCCTTGGAAGGCGGTTTTGTGCCACTTGAAACAGGACAGACATCAAACCAAACGTGTCTATTTAGTGGGGACTCAGAGCCCAAGGTGGAATGGTGACTTTACAGAATTAATCATGGATTTACAGGGTGATGTTGGTACTTCTGGGCTAGAGCTTTTCTAGTGAAAGCGGGGTTATTAATGGACTGAAAATAAACTTCATTAATTTTCACTGAAAATAGCAGAAGGCAGCAGAGTCTGGGAAGAGAACGACGTCTGGGCTGTGACAGATGACTGTCCCCGGGTTGCTTCGGAAGGCAGTGGGGCTGCCAGGGGCCTCCTGAGGCCCATCCACCTCTCCTCCCAGCTCCAGAGATGGGCAGCAAGGGAACCTTTGTCAACAAACTCCACGGTCCTGAAGGAAGCCCTTTCTGGAAGCCCATTGCTACCACTGTTTATTCACGGAAACTCCTGAGGCGTGGCAAGCATGAGAACACGGCATTCAACGTGGAAACTTTCATTTTCATCTCATTAAGAGGGCATGAATTGAATGCTAATTAGAAAAGGGAAATAAAATAAAAATGGCTGCTCCAGGTCATCCAGTGAAACCGGTTCCATGTTGGCTGCATTCGTAACAAAAACAAGGATTTCATGACATGTGTTTCATAAGCAACCTGCACTAGTGGCCGGTTTAAATGATACTGTAAAAGGATGTAACCCAGCTTCCAGGGGACACACATTGTCCCAAGACCTCACTTAGGACCCCTCATGGCCATAGATTTTCAGCAGTGCTTGCTGCTAATCTTGAAGTTGACAATTTAAATTTCCAGATGCCTGCAGAACTCCGTGGTTCTGCACCTAGATTTACTTTCTCTCAAAAGCCTAATCAAATAGCTTCAGAGGACGCTGTAAGTCAGTGCATGTGATAAGCCACACCCCTGAGTACGTGTCCTCTGGCCCCAAATCTGCACCTGGCAGCACCCTGGCTGCCAGGCTTTTCCCTGGATGCTGGATAGTCCCCAAGGCTGCTGATGGGGAAGGCTGCCATCGCCGGCAGGGCGCCCCCTGCCCAAGCCCAAGGTGCGGTCAGAGGTCACTGGACTCAGCCAGGCAGATGCAGGAGGAGAAGGAGGTGGCCCACCCAAGCACCTCTCCTTGTGGACACAGCACAGCGCCCTCTGCCGGGCCTCCCGCGGGGGCGGCCTCCTGTCCCCTTGCCAGGGTCGTGTCAGGCTTAAGTGACAACAAAAGATCAAAAGCTCACCTCCGCCATGAGTGAACAGGACTCTCAAGTCCGGGAACCTCTGTTTATTATTTCAAGAAAACGGAGTTAATTTCTTGAAAGCGGGGCAGCTGGCACCTCCCTGCTCCGGATGAGCTGAGCGGTTTTGCAGGACAGGCCGGCGCTTGTCCTTTGGAATCAGGAGCATCGAGTTTGTCGCCACATTGATGTCTTTGTAAAGGTGATACATGCGGTCTGTCTGTTACACAAATACCCCATCAAGTACAAGTGTTTATCAAATTCCCTGTAAACGCGCAGGTCTGAGGACCCTTTCAGACCGACGTGGGAAGGCTTGCTCACCTCCTTCACACAGAAATCGCTTAATGATAGTTAATATCGCCCTATAATCTCGGCAGCTCCCATTTAATTGCAACGTTTTGAAGTCTGTCTGCACCCCCGGAGGATGGTGGAGCCCTGGTCTTAAGCATCATTCAGGTGGTCCCGGCTCCCAGGGAGGCAGGGGTCACCTGCTGAGCGCTCCTGGTCCAAGCGTTGCCTAGTCCTTCAGAGAAGCTGGTCCCACACTGCCCCCAGGGGAAGACCACCTCTGGGGAAGGCCCGAGAATAGGCATGGGGCTACTTCATAAGAGAAAAATCTTTTCTAAAAAAAACACAAAACCTCAGCTTTTGAAAAAAACATTCAGTTCAGCATGGACTTGTTTGGAAATGCCAATAAAATAGTTTAAACACATCCAGTGCCCCTTCTTTGTGTGAGAGAGAACCGTGCGGTGAGAGATTGACTGGCCTGTGCAAGGGAAGGTTTCATGCATTTTCTTTAACTAGAAAAGTTCCTCTCAGAGAGGGTCTTCCTCTAGGGCTGGTCTCACCTCTGTCCCCAGGAGGGAGGATACCTTGTTCATCTCCCTGACGAATCCAGACTGTATTTCCCTACTGGGCTCCATAAATAAACACTTGAATAAAAACTACTGACCTCAACATGGTTTTCAGCACATCTTCTCTATTTTGATGACATAGAAGCAGACTTCATGGTCCATAATTGCTCAAAATACACGGTTAAGTGTTGAACTGAACTTTTGCAACCAAATCCATAAAACCGTCAACAAATGAAGACTCACCACTATCACTGAGTTTTCTCGAAATGAAGACTCACCACTATCACTGAGTTTTCTCGAAATTTCATAGATTGATTTCATATGTATATGCAATAATTTATTTTTCAATGTGATGAAAGTACATTGCAATGTGAGCCTATGAATACCTGTCAAGAATATCAAAGTATCTGGGTAAATCTAATGGCGATTTGACCTGTAAGAGTCATTGGATACTGTAGACCAGATGACCGGCAAATACAGTTTTAACCACAAGCATGAAGACCCAATGTCTAGGATTATGACAGAAGCCTTAATGTGTTGAATATTTTATTTGCTTTTTGAAGCAAAACGGTATGTAATTTTTTTAAAGTGTGAACATATTTTTCTCAGAAGACGCATGGCTTAGGGGTTCCATTGGTTTGGGAATTATCTTAATTAAAATTATTTATATGAGCTGCCATAAATTTCCAATTTTTTGGCTTTGGTTTACCTTTCTTTATGGTTCTGGGTGAATCCTTTCTATTTACTTCTTTCACTGGATTGAGCAAGCCATTCACACACGTAAAGTAACATTTATTCTCAACCACACTTACTAGGCGTTTGTCTTGCATAACCTACCTTTAAGAGGGATGCACCTTTTTGTTCTCCTGAGTTAGAAGCCACGTGGGGGAGGTCAGGAGGGACCAGCAGGTTGTTTTAACTCTTGAACAGCATGAGTCAAGACTGTCTCTTTCAGCAGTGTTTCCCCAGGCATCCTCTGTGCCGGATGGCAGGTGGTACAGAATTGAGAGCATCTCTCAATGTCTTCATTTCCTATTCCTCCACTTTTTATTACAAAATCAATACCAAACACAAGTGGATTATTATACCCAAAAAATTCTTCAGGTAAGCGAGCGGCTACCTAACAATTATCTCAAAGGATGAATATACAAATTAATTGATTAAATAGACCTGTGTCTACTGCACCTCAGCAGGGCCTTCAGAGGAACAAAGGGTCTACCTGTGAAGTCTCCCTGAAGTGGAAGGGGGCATTAATTACACCCGTGCTATGGGTTGATTTGTGTCTCCTTTCCTTTTGTCTTGGAGTTGACTGCCTGGACTTCAAAGCATGCTTTAAAGCTGAATCTCTTCTCCACGGCAAAAGCCAGTGTTAAAAGACAGGGATTACAATAAAAGTTCTTCAGTTAAATACCCAAGCTTGTCTTTGCACAAACTTCACAACAGTTAATGACATACATAAAGCTATCAGCATTTTCAAGACAGACCTCTTTTAGAGTTTAACATGGGAAATCCACACACGTTATTTAAAGACTATTACAACATGCTCTTTTTTTCCTTACCCTAAAAGCCTCAAGAGGCCTAGGTTTCCCTGATCCTGACAATGTTGCTTCTGAAACACAATGTCATGTAGACTAAAGTCCGCTGTCTACATGGACCTCGTGGTTATTGATTGGTCTTTTGTCCAAACCCGCACATTGGCTCCATACATCCCCCCTGAATCAGATGAAAGCATTTATCAATTTCTGGACAAAGTCTTTTAGGAGTGAGTGCTTTTCAGCTCTCTGGTCCATACGTGGGTAAATAGATTAAAGCAAAGGATGAAGACGTTTAGTGATTTATGTATTAGTATAACTTGTCCGGTCAGACACTGACTATAGGATCCTATCACCTATTACTGATCAGTCCCAAGGTGTAAGCATCTTCATTCTAACTAGTCTGATGCCCCTGCCAGCATCTCTGTGCTTCTTAAGAACCAGTTTTTCCTTTTTATGGAGAGAGTGCTAATTTTCCCTTCATTGTTTTCTAAGACCGTCCCTTGGTGAGTTTTGCTAACAGGGTCCTGTCTCTTGTACAATATTGCATCACAGCGGTCCTATGCAATTATTTCATATTGAATACCTTAACCGGTGCATATTTTGCCTGACTCAAGGTCTTTAGAACTTTATTTTCTGTTTTGTTTTGTTCTGCTGTGCCGTGTGTGTGTGTGTGTGTGTGTGTGTGTGTGCACGTGTGTGCGGGCACATACATCACCAAGGCTATGTCTCTGATGTTCTCAATGGCTTTTGTTAATTACTTGTTGTTGGGTCCACTTGATTTCCTTAAGAATGAATCTAAAGAATTCCCCGTTCTGAAGAATGATTTCCTCTCACTTATTTTCTTAAGAACTTAGGGGGAAATTCTGGAGGTTGAGAGGGAAGCATTGTCACCACACTTGACCATTGTCTTTCTGGACAGTCGATCGTTCACGATTATCCCCTGCTCAGCTCAGCTCAGCTCAGCTCAGCTCAGCTCACCGGGCTCGCGCTCCGGTCCAGCCACACAAAAGGCTGCTTTGCTCAATCTCAAGCTTGGGTGCTCACTGAGACGTCCACTCTCAGCTGCTCCTCGTCCCCCGTAATTAGCCTGTGATGGCTGCTTCCTCTTGTGGCTTTGCCTGTGAGAGACATTTGACACAGCAGACATCAGAGGGATTTTTCAGGAGGCTCTCGTGGCGTCCGAATGGCTCTTAATTAACCACTTAGGTCCCCCTCCTTCACTCCCCTGCTTGGCACTTTCCAAATGGTAGGGGTTGCACTGTGGATCTAAACTCCGGGGGAAGCGTGCTATCAAAAGATCTTGTAAATGAAGGCTTGTGTAAATTATTTTTAATGATTCCCTCCTGGCACATCATTATGTTTGTAGCTACACACAGGCACTTCAGAGATGGCTTGTCTTCCGTGAGGTCAGCTGCAGGACCACCATAACTAGCTGCAGTCAGGAAATGGCTTATTAATTAGCGCAGTGATTTTACATTGCTAAGAGCTCTGATGTATGGAGCTAGAATTGTAATTGCGTAGAATCGAAATAATAAGCCATCTCTGGGCTCCTTATGTAAATTGGCATATTATAAAATCATTACCTATCTAAACACTGAGTTTTAATAAGAATTACAATGATGAATTTTATGATAATTGACACTCAAATTTTAATCTCTTGGATTTTTATCATTTTGGTGGTTAAAGTGTGTTTCTAATTAAATGTTGCTTAAAATGCAAAGGATTGTTTAACGATTCTTTTCCCTTCTTCTAGTTCAAATTAGGTTATTCTCTTTGGTCACAGGAAAGAGGCCTTCTTAGTAATAGATCTGCGACATTATGTAACACTTGTACAGAAAGATGTTTAATCATCACTTTTTTTATGAATATGATTTTGATGACGATATAGTGTCAACCGTGAGACAAGAAACGCTAAATGGCGTTGGACGTGGCTCCCGTCGTAGGAGTGACGTACAGAGAAGAAGTAAAATTAGGGAAAAATAATACATCTGTATGAGAGCTCATGGATTTGGGGTGGTGATTGAATTTTTAAATAATTACGGTTTCAGAAGCAAAAATGTTTCCTAAAACCTATGCGATGCAATTTAGTTTTAATATATTGATTTAAAATCACCAGTATTATGATTTATGCATGACATTATACAATAAATGGCTATTACTGTTGTTTCCAAAGCAAGCCCCAATAGGAGAAAGAAGAAAAGTTTCCCTTTTATTTGATGTGGAATAAACCATTGCTTGAATTATCGCCATTACCTATGAAGTATAACTCAGTGAAATATTCACACACTTACTGTAATCACCGCCCATGATCCGACTGGAATAAGAAGCTCTTTTCTTGAAGAAGAATACAGTTGGAGTATAGAAGTATTTTCTGTCTTTACGATGTTGAATTGATCTCGTAGAACACCTGGCATGTGAACTAATATAAGATTGAGTGACCTGAACAAAAAAATATTGGAGTTAAAAAACAAAATAAACTGAAGCAGTTTTTAGAAAATCAATGTTACATCTTTTTGGAAGTAATAGACATGCAACTGGATCTTGAAGATTTTATGGACCCGTTGCAGATTAACTAAAAATATTTAAATGGCTGCTTTCCCGTTAATCCCCTGGGGAGATTTGAAGAATCTGCATGGAAAGGGGGAAGTGCCCCATTTCTACCTCCAGCCACCTGGAAGTGGGCTGTGTGGGAGTCCTGGAACCCTATCCAAGGAGGCTGGGGAGCCCTGAGGGTCCCTGTCTGTGTGAGGGCATCACCCACAGACCACTCAGCTGGTGGCCGGAACCAGGGATGGGAGCCACTCCAGCTTGAGTCCAGCAGGGCAGGGGCTGTGGGTTCTCCTTCGCTTCCCTGAGACCTGGTCTCCCCCATACTCCATCTCCATGCGCACGCTGCTTGGGGTGGGTCCACCTGCAGAAGTGCCTCAGGCCCCTCTGCATGGACCACCGTGGTACCTGACCAGCTCACCTGTTCAATGTCTGAGGCTGCACAGTCACCAGCCCAGGCAAGGCACCCATGTTTAAGCTTCGAGTAAGAAATTTTAATTGCAAACAGCAAAACCACAGCCTCCCCACCCCATTCAGCAGCCCCTTTGGTCTGTACACCATGTGTCCATCTCAGGAATGATGGTTTGGGGCATGAGTTTTGGCAGATGAATTTCCCAACTCCTCCTTAAGACCTGCACCAGGTGTAGGGATCCCCAGGCACAGGCACCTCACGAAGACTCCACCCTCTCGTGCAGCCCAGCCTAAGTGCACCCTTTCCTGCAATTCCGCTGTCCTACTCTTTGCAATTCGCCCCACGGTCAGGTTCTGGTGTTGGTGTCCCAGCCACGTCCACTTGCTGACCTGACTCGTCACGTGGCTGCCTCAAGATCCTCAGTCTGCAAACCTAACCCCGCCTCCCACTTCACAACATTCTGCCCTTCAACATGGCCTTGAGCTCTTTCCACTAAACAGTGACGGCCTTATCCTCACGGGTCTGACATTCTGGAGGTTTGCTTGTAACAAATCCTCAGCAAGAGGGGGCCGCCGTCCCCTGAGAGCTCTGCCCCAAGTGTTCCAGAACCTTTGGCTGCAGGCTGGGTTCCTGCTCTTGGCTCTGCCCAGGGAGAGCAAGCCAAGCGTGGACCTCTTTTTCCTCCTGCCTGTGCTTCTCACCAGCCAGGCACCTGCATGATGATCAGACCACCTCCGAGCACTTGGCTGGCCAGGGTGGTGGATGACTCTCTGAGCTCCTCTTCCGAGCTCAGCCCTGATTCACAGCAGGATGGCTGCGGGCAGCCAGTTATAGGTGCAGAGCCAACGCTGGGGACAGACACCCTGAGAGGGACACGTCCCATTCCTCCCTCTCCTTGGTTCGCCCAGGGACTCAGTCTTGAGAGGATAATTTAAGGAGATAGACCCTTTTGTAAAAACACAAAATTTGTTAGATGTGTTCTGTGGAAGAAATGAGGTACTTAACTAATTGCAGTGTAAGCCAATCAGATGCCACTGTCTCAGGCAGCAGGAGGATGGGGCCAGGACAGCCCAGGGCTTTCCACCTCCATCTTCATCTCCATCTCCATCTTCATCTCCATCTCCACCTCCATCTCCACCACCATCTCCATCTCCACCTCCATCTCCACATCCACCTCCACCTACACCTCCACGTCTATCTCCACCTCCACCTCCATGTCCATCTCCACCTCCACCTCCACCTCCATCTCCACCTCCACCTCCACGTCTATCTCCACCTCCATCTCCATGTCCATCTCCACCTCCACCTCCATCTCCACCTCCTTCTCCACGTCCACCTCCACCTCCACCTCCACGTCCATCTCCACCTCCACCTCCACCTCCACCTCCACGTCCATCTCCACCTCCATCTCCACCTCCATCTCCACCTCCATCTCCATCTCCACCTCCATCTCCATCCTCACCTCCACCTCCACCTCCACGTCCATCTCCACCTCCACCTCCACCTCCACGTCCATCTCCACCTCCATCTCCACCTCCATCTCCACCTCCATCTCCATCTCCACCTCCATCTCCATCCTCACCTCCACCTCCACCTCCACGTCCATCTCCACCTCCATCTCCACCTCCACCTCCATCTCCACCTCCATCTCCATCTCCACCTCCACCTCCATCTCCTCCTCCACCTCCATCTCCATCTGCACCTCCACCTCCATCTCCATCTTCACCTCCACCTCCATCTCCATCTCCACCTCCATCTCCATCCTCACCTCCACCTCCATCTCCACCTCCACCTCCACCTCCATCTCTATCTTTACCTCCATCTCCACTTATATCTCCAATTCCAACTCTCCTCCATCATGACCATTCCCTGACATCCTCAGGGCCCAACACTGTCCATCTCCATCTCTGTCTCCATTTCTCCTCCATCATACCACCTCGGCTCCTCATCCTCACCCCTACAGCCAAGGGCACAGAGAAGTGGTGGACTCTTGCACCTGAACCTGACACCTCTCCTGCTTTACTTGCCCTGTGCTGCTGTAAATAAGTGGCACAAATGGGGCAGCTTAATCTATAGGAATTTAGTCTCTCACAGCTCTGGAGACCAAAAGTCTGAATATAAGGTGTCAGCAAGGCCTTGCTCCCTCAGACGGCTCTAAGGAGGATCATTACTTGCCTCTTCCAGCTTCTGGAAGTTGCCAGTAATCCTGGGGTTCCTTGGTTTGTAGACGCCTCACTCCAGTCTCTGCCTTCATCCTCACGTAGTGATCTCACCCGTGTCTGTGCCCAAATTACCCTCTTACAAGGGTACCTATCATTGGATTGGATTGGGACCCACTCTGACCCAAGACGACCTCATCTAAACTTCGCTGATTACATCTGCAAAACCTTACTTCCAAGTAAGGTCACATCCTGCATGGATGGACAAGAATTTGAGGGGGGACATCATTGAACTGACTACACCATCCCATTCAAGGAAAGAAGAGGCAGGCAAGGGATACCCCAGCCAGCTCCTCTTCCTTGTCCTTTTAGGAGGAAAGCAGAGGCCTTCACACAAACCTATCACTTCCACCCACACAGGTTTAATTTCTTTCTCTTATCAACTAAAACAGGTTTATGGCATGAGGTGCTTTTTGTACAGTGTCTCCCCAGACCCTAGAGAAAGATGGTGGCTGTATTAGGATTTTCCTGAGCAACAGAACCAGTAGGAGAAATATATACACAAATATTTATATAAGATACACAATATCATATTAACCTACTTATTATGAGGAATTGGCTCACATAATTATGAAAAGTCCCGCAATCTGACACTCAGGTGGAGACCCAGGAGAGCTGGTGTTGTAGCACTTCCGAGTCAAATCTGAGGGCAGGAGACGGATGTCCCAGCTCAAAGTCAGGCAGAAGAAAGGAGCAAATTCCCTCTTCCTTTGTCTTTTGTTCTATTCAGGACCCCAGTGGATAGGAAGATGCCGCCCACATGGGGGAGGGCCATCAGCTTTACAGGGTCCCCCGATTCAAATGTCAGTCTTATTTGGAAACACCTCCCAGACACCCCAGAATGATACTTAGCTGAATATCAGAGGCCCCAGGGGCCCGTACATAAGCTCATTTTCTCCTTGACGCCTCCCTGGCCCTTACCTTGGTCCACGCTGATCTCACCTGAGTGATGGCCCAGGTCTCCTGACCCATGACCTTCCGGAGTGTGCCATTTGTAGTCAGGTGACCAGTATGTTGGGCCAAGTTACTTGTTGACTTTCCATAAAGACCGGCTGCCATGACAGGTGGCCTCCTGGAGCCCCAACCCACACTTCCGCCTCACCCTGTGGCCCCCGACGTGGCTCATGGGTCGTCAGTGACACTGTTTGCTGCTTCTGTTTCCTCTGCCTGGGAGGCTGTGTCCTCCACATCCACTTTCTCTGTTTCCACTCCTTCTTTAGGCCCCAGTGTCTTCTTTCCTCCCTCACAAAGCCGTCCCCCATTTCCTAGACGGAGATGATCCCTTGTAGTAAACACTTTCATCACAGCTGTGATTTCATATTCCTTTGTGCTTCTCGAAATCACCCATGAGCCATCGGTTGTCATCACCAGCTCCAGTGATCACAGAGGCAGAAGCCACGCTGACCTGCCCATCACTGTGGCCTCAGCTCGGTGCCCAACACGTGGGTCATAATAATTACTTACTGGATGAACAAGCAAACACCAGCACATCCTAAAAATGCTTTCCGTGGTATTTAGCAATCTCCAAAGTATGAGCTATCCCATCAAGTTTCTCCTTTTAATCTTTTTAAACCTACCTTTTCAATCTTTCTGTTTTCCACCGAAAGTGACATGGAGCTATAAGGAGTCATCGATATCTATTCACACTGTACTACATATTATATTTCTTTTTTAAGACGGACCAACCACCAGATTATTTTGAAAAGTGTTACTTGGAAAAGGAAGGAAAGAGCATGACTATTCATTACAAACTAAAAGAAATTCTTTCTTCTGTTCTAGAGGTTACCTTTGACCAAGTGGTCCTGCTACACCAAAGCCAGATAACCAACCTTGTCTTTTTTCAGAGATTCTGTGCCTTGAGGTCCATCCTTTGGGCATCTAGCAATGGTCCTCTGGGCACTGTCTGCACCTCACTTGCTCCGGGTATGTGTGTGGCATGTTCTAGAATGCACCCCAGTCCACTCACTCCCATCCACCGGTGGATTATGGTAACACACAAGCAGGATGTTTTCTCGGTATGGCTGAAATGAAACTTATGGCCCATAATTCATCATCTTCCCGTCATCCTTCTGTGTGTTGTCTACTCAATCCCCAGGTCGCTTGAGAGCTCAGAGCAGATCTCCACTAAGTTCTTGACCAGCTGCCAAGGTGTCCCATTGTGCTTTTTCTGGATGCTTCCAGCAGCCCCTTGCCTCCCAGCCAAGCTCAACATGAGCTGGCGTCCCCAAAGCTTCCCCGGCCCTGTGCGTCTAACCTTTCTAGCAGGTGTTGTCCTGAGACCATCCCGGCCCCTGCGACTGGGAGAGAGAAGCCCGGTGAAACCAACTTGGGGGAAACGGTGAGTAACACAGGGGCCTGCTCTGTACTCACTAAAGATGGCTATTAAGTTTTATGTTATGAGGGGAAACACTGCTGGAATGTTTTCTGTCTCACAATAAATCTCACGTGGTCAAGAATATAATGCAATGGCGGCTCAGCGTCCACCCAACTTTGCACAATAAACCCCCTTTTTTCAAGGATTATCATGTAATGATAGACAACTGTGAGCAATTTTTGAGTTCATTATTTTTAGCCCCAGAATTAATTTTTAAAAGAAGATCCTAAAAAAAAAAAATTCCCAGGTCGTTGGCATTGGGGGGAGAATGAGAAAGAAGCATGAGGTCTGCTCATTGGGGGGAACTCACGGCCCAGAGTTTCAGATCCCCCCGGGCAGAGCCATCTCCTCTCTGAGCACCCAGGTGTGTGGCTCAGGGCCAAGGGGGGGGGGTCCGTGAGGGCAGCGGTCCTGCAGGTTGAAGGCACACACCTTGTGGCCCTGGGCTCAGCCAGGACAGGAGCATCGAGGCTGAGGAATGGCTCACCCATAGCTGCCCCCTGGGGGTTGCATTTCAGGGCACCATCCTGTCTGATTCTCAGGAGTTCTCCCCTCTCCTTCTCTCAGCCGCAGTTCAGGACAAAGCAACAAAGGGGGTGATGGGTCCCGGGACGCATCAGCAAAGTCCACTGACTTTCTGGTCCAGGAGGTGATCTACGGGAGCAGGGGGTCCCCTGCCTCGGTTTGCTGTCTCTCAGGAGCACAATGTGCCCTGTGAAGGACTGCTTCTGAGAGGCGCGTGGAACAGAGGGGTCACCTGGAGTCCAAGGCTTCCTTGGCCTCCTTGGTTGGGGGTCCAGATGCCACAGGAGGACAGCGCCCCTTCTGTCCTGCCTCCTCCCTCTCCTGGCATCAGCTGGGACCTCTGCTTTCTGTAAGACCTTCCCTGAATGCCCACAGCCACGCCAAACACACCCTACAAGTGCTCATAAGTGGTCCTTTCTCTTCCTCCTCTTGGGTTCCCCTTTCTGTCCCTGCCACCGGGAAAGCCACAGGGGTCCCCAACTAATGATGACCAAGCCTCCAGGCAGCCCCGGCGCCCCCACCGAGGGTGCAGCCTCCTGCAGTATCCGCGGCAGTCCACCCCGCGTTCGCCCTTTCTGAAAAGGGAAGATACCGTGTCCCCCTCAGGTTGGTGCCTCTGTCAGCTGGGAGACAGAGTGCCCTCCTTTAGCCCCTGCCTCTCAGCCCCACCTACCCCCTGGAACAGCCCCTTGGCCTCTGTCTCCCCCCGATGCTCAGAGAACCCAGATAGGGTGGCGAGCTGGGCTGTGGATAGAAGCCTGAGGCCCCTGAGCAAAGCCCCCCTTCCCTCCCCGGCACGTGGTCGCCCTGCCTTTAGGGTCCCTGCAGACGCTGGTCCTGCCGAGCCCCTCTGGCTCTCCAGCTGCAACCTGGCAGCAGACGAACAGTGACAGGTTCTGGAGGGCATGCAGGGAACACAGGGTCAGATCTCAGACCTGCCGCTGTCTGTAACAAGGGTCCTGCTCGACCTCTCCAGTTTGGGAGGGGTCTGCACAGAGAGGACCCCACGAAGTGCAGCGCGTCGTGGACGGCATCCTCTCCAGCGGCCGAGCAGGTGCCATTCAGAGCCACAGAGGTGCAAGGATTGAGAGGCAAGACCTGCACCTTCACAAGAGCAGAGCTGGGTGATGGAGGGGGACACGCCCCTCCCTTGTCACCCGGTCACCCACCGAGCAGAGGGCTATGGGAACTTGTGTGGAGCCGGCAGCCGCTCAGGCAGGTCTGCACAGAGGGTGCTGTCTGCACATCCACTGGCTCTCAGCGTGACACTGCGGCCTTTTCTAGGGCAGAGCAGCGCGGGTGTGAGGAGGCTCGGCCCCCCCACCCCGCCTTCCTCCCCTTCCCCTGGGCGCTGGGGTGAGGTTAGTCCTAGATAAACCCTAGGTCCGTCCCCGCCCCATCACACACCTTGGGGAGGCTGAGGTCTTGCCCAGAGGCCACCGGAATCCTCTGACAGAAGGAAGCTGGAGAGCAGGACTTCAGTGTTGAATTACATAGACCCGACCGCACAAAGCTTCCTCCAGACCCTGCCTTCGAAGCTGCTCTACTCAGCGGCAGATGTGAAATTACATTAACACAGCCAGACCCCAGCCAGACCCCGACCATCAGCCGAGGAGATGAGGTACGTCGCAGGGCACCTTGGGGGTAAATGGCCAAGCGTGCCTCAGGACCACTGCATGATGGCCAGCAACGGCCACACAACGGATTCCAGGGCAAATCTTTACCAAATATTCCAGTTCAAAGAGGCGAGCACCGAAATTGAGTTTTACTTAAAGTGTTGTGTGTAGCTAGCTCTGTTTGATCAAACATAAGTCTGAGCTTTAATCTCTTTCCAAAGAAGAAAAATCCGATTCTGTCTTGTTTTAGATTACGGTATCCATGGTCCAAATGAAATTTGGTGATTAATCTGAACAAATTAGAAAGATGATGAGCACAGAATTTCATTTTACAAAAATTGGACAAAAAAGAGAGAAGGCTTGAGTTTTATGGAAAATTTTCCAAATGTTTATATAATTTATGGGACATAAATAAATAAATAAGTGAATTTTATGTGTCGTTTAATTTATGCATCAAATGACTAACTTGGCTGTCAGGAAGTCTCAGGGAAGGTCACTGGAATCATGAAAACTAAATATTAGGATTTCTGGTTTTCAAGGCTGTGTTCTCTTTCATAGGGCAACCTCTAAGTATACATACTTTTGATGTTTGTTTTTACTTTAGATGTCAATATTATTATTTTTGCTTGCCTATGCGATTGTTTACTTTTATTTTGAATGTTAATATTATTATTTTTTGCTTGATTATGTGGTGCTTCCCCGAGCACCTTTTTTCCTACTGACATCATGAGTTAAAGAGCTCAAAGGAGGGTGGGAGGGAGGCTCAAGAGGGAGGGGTATAGGTATACATATAGCTGATTCACTTTGCTGTACAGCAGAAACTAACACAACATTGTAAAGCAATTATACTCCTATAAAGATGTAAAAAAATAAATAAAATTAACAAAAAGAGCTCAAAGGTCTCTGGGCATTTGTGTGGAATTATTCTTGGGAGAACTGCATGCAAGACAGAAGTTTGAAATTCTGCAAGGGCTATGAAGAAGTGTCCTGCATGGTCTATTTTTTAAACAGAAGAAGACTTGGAGACTCTTTTTTTCCTGGGCAACTGGAAGATGCAAATTGTTCTCAGAGTATGGGTGAAAGTAGCGGCCTCCATGCCTTTGACTGCAGAATGGTCATGCAAGGCTTCCTGTGACCCTGTGCTTTGTGCATCTTCCATGGGGACCACCTGCCTGATGCCAACGCTCCTGGACCTGCCAGTGGCCCCTGATGGCATCAATCCTGTGGGGTTTCTAGCACTCTGCCCTCCATGAAGGGGGCAAGAAAGACTTTATCAGGGTTCTACGGGGGTTCCAGACCAGATGTCCTATTCCACATGGAACCCAGGCTCTGGGAGGGCTCTGGGTTGGACGGACACGGGCTCTGCAGCCAGCCTCCTCCCAGACTCCATCCTGGCTTGCTGGGGGTCCAGGTGTCATCCATCTACCATTATCATGCGACCCAACTTTACCATTTTAAATAAACTCTGACTCAGAGCAGCCCAGGTTGAGCCAGGTAAGTAGATGGACACAGGGAGTATGGGGCCAGGGAAGAAACCCAGCTGTTTTTATTTCAGTTTTCCATAGCTTCCCTTAGGTTTTTTTTTTTTTTTTTTTTTTTTTTTTCCCTTCCTTTGGCCACACAGCATGGCTTGCAGGATCTCAGTTCCCTGACCAGGGATTGAAGCCGGGTCATGGCTGTGAAAGCCTGGAATCCTAACTACTAGGCCACCAGGGAACTCTCAGCTTCCCTTAGTTTTATTAGCAGGAACACTAAGAGGAAACTGCCTTGTTGCCCCTTCTTTTTCTGTGATGCTCTTTCAGACACTCAGGTATTTTCTTCCAGCGATAAAACCATTTATAGCTGCTCATCCTCAAAACGCACACCCGTTATCTCAGATTTCAGAATTTTCCTCTGATTCTGAGGCTATAGTGCTGAGCATGAGATGCTTTGAAGGGGAGAGGGTGGGGGGAAGTTGCTATTTTGGGCTCCAGAGCCCCGTAGCCTATTGGGGGAATCAAAGCAGACACACGAGCACCTCTGAGGCAAAGAAGAATAAAACAACTGCTGTGTCAAGTGCTCAGGGCAAGCGGCCTGAGTACTTAGGCAGAGGTTGGTTCCGAAGGAAAGTAAAAGTGGGTGGAAATAGCAGGGTGAGGACCCGGGTCTGGGTCCGACTCACCTGGAGATCTTGACACACCGATTCCCGAGAGACACTGCCCACCCCATCCCGTTTCTTCTTCAGTAGGTCTGGAGTGGGCACATGGAAAGCGAGGTGGTTTTTTTTTTGATACTTTCTTCATCCTACCTTGCTCATCAAGACAGCACCTCCTCTGCGCTGGAACCAACATCATGTCTGGCGCAGAGACCCCCAGGAAGCGAGGAAGCCTGTGCCAGCTGCAACGCCCCACTTCCAAAGGTCACTCTTCTCCAAGGACCCACGCGATTTAGCAAAGACATTATTCAAGCATCTCGCAGAAACCCATGAGGAAGCTCAGCAGCATTTCATAGAGGCCTGGAGAAGATGAGCTCTAGAAAATCTCTCAGTGGGATGGGAGTAAAGGAGGTCAGGAGACAAGGGAAACTGAGGAGGATCCACCGACAGCTGGTCTTCCGCTTTCGGGACTGTAGGGGGGCCCTGCGTCCCCCACCCCCTCGTCCTGAATCTGTCTTTTCAGCTGAAGTCTGCTGTGTGATGACATCCCCCTGTCCACCCTGAGTGTCCTCTGTCCAGAGGAGGACGGAGCGGGAGCTGCCCAGACAGGCTTTGGGACAAGGACACGGACCTGGAGGGAGGGTCCTGGAGGCCGTCGGTGCCCTGGAGACAGACCAGGAGGCGCCAGGCTGGCTGGTCACACTTCCAGGCCCAGTGTGGCCCAGAGGGGCTCCCTGGCCACACGGACCTCAGCTCACCTGCAGAAAATGCACTTAGGAGAGTTGCAGAGTTCCAGAACAGGCCACTCGATGCCAGCAGGCCTGCTCAACAAGGCTGGGCCCCATCCTAATCAGGGAGAACTGGACCCAAGACTCAGGTGGGAAATTTGGGTCAAGGCACTTGAAAGTCTCAAATTCTTCAGTCTCCAGCCCCTTTGGGGCTCACAAGTAGCCCACCCCTCCCTGTTGATAGCCGGCACCCTCATCCTGATGAACGAGGACGCAGAGCCTTCTCGCCAAGACACACACACACATGCCCACGTGCTTAGGAGCCCCCTGACCCCACTGCCTGCCTGGGGGCGAGCCGAGCCCGCCAGGAGAGGGAGGGCCTACAGGACCCTCCAACACACGCCGGCCTGAGCACAGGTCTGGGTCCCACGAGACCTCATCAAGAGCCATGGAATATAGAGTTGGATAAAGGAGATTTTGCCTAAATAGGGGCTTTGTCTCACAAAGTGGCGTTGAACACCCTGGCCAAGACCCCCGAGAGACAGTGCTAATACGCTGCCATATGGGCGATGGAGAGCTTGGGAAGGCAGCGGCCCGGGCTAAGTGGAGTGGAAACGACAGTCTCCAGGGCAGATGGCAGAGGAGGGATCAAAGGCCCTGAGCAGTGAGGCTGGGGCAGCGACACTAACGCACAGTCGGGACGGTCAGGAGGTCTGCGGCCGCCGGGGTCCCCAGGGAGAGGCTGCCACTCCGCGACAGGCTGCTCTGAGGAGATGCTGTCCCATAGCTGGGGCCCCGACAGCCACAGGATGAGGGGCAGGTGCGGGGCTCACCTGTCAGACGCACAGTAAGGTGCTTAACATGGGCGGGGGATGGTCCGCGTGAGAGCCAGGAGGGCCCGACCTGCCAGGAGCTGTGTGGGGTGGCAGCAGGGACACGGCGACCAGGGCAAGATGGGCAGGCAGCCTCCAAGGGCAGGGTTCAGTCCCCACCGGGAGAGGAAGGCAGCATCATCTGAGAGCTGCCGGCAGCCGCCCTACTCAAGGACACAGTCCCGACTCAGATCCTGGACCAGAAGCTGACTTTAGACCCAGAATGTGTTGCCCGAGGCTGAGTCCCCACGAAGGGCCCGTGACGCTGCATGGCTAGAGTCTACAGCGGTGCTTCCCTGAGGCCTTCCCAAGAGGAGCCCGCAGAGCTTGGGGCAACTGCACACGGTGGAGAGGGACCCCCAAGCATTGTGAGGACTTGCCACACGGCTTGAGGGGACGCTGGTGGCCTCACCAAAGCTGCCCCATGGGAGTGGAGGTGCATGGGAGCCACTGATGAACACAGAGGCCAGGTCAGGGTTGGCTCACAGGGGTCTTCTGTGCTGTGGACACGCCCAGGGGCAGAGGCCCCAGGCCCCAGGTGTGTAACAAGGAGGCACATCCTTTGAGGCAGGCAGGGCCCCATCCTGGCTCCTCGGCCAGTATCCCGGTGGGAACTCTCAGTGGGGAAGGCCAGGAGGAAACCCTGCTCAGCCAGGATGGTAAATCCAAACGGCATAGCGAACTGGGGGTGGGTGTAGGGGCGGGAAATGGCAGAGTCACCGGCCACTTAAGACCAAAGGGTGTGGAGGTGATGGTCCCAACGTGTCCTCAACTAGTTTGAAGCCTAGCTTCCACAAAAACAGGTAAATCCCAGAATACCAGGAACTCCACCGAGTAGCGGTCCCGTCCCTGCGGCCACACCCCATGTGGTGTCTTTGCTAAAGCCGATTAAAGTGGATCCAGGCCCGGGGTATGTGGCCACTGACCTGGCAAGTGCATTATTTTGCATCCCTACCAAGAAGGAGCACCAGAAGCCAGTTGTGTTACGTGAAATGGGCAACAGAGCCCGTTTCTGGACTTGCCCCCGGGGCTGTGTAGGAGGCTGGGGCCCTGGTCACTTTGTAGACATTTCAGTGGCTCCTCTGTCTGTGACATCACGTGAATAAGGGAGCTGGTCACAATGGAGAGAGAAGTGAAGGCTCAGGTGGGACAGGTGTGCCCCTGAGGGTGGGGGCGATCCCCAGAGAGGTCCAGGGTCTGCCCCGTCAGGGAAATGCTGGAGGGTCTGGGAGCCTGGGACCCGTCAGGGAAGCCCCTTCACAGCAAGGAAGACCTAGTTCATCATAACCTCCCATCGTTCACAAGGAAGCACGGTGACATTCGTACCCCACACCTGGGAAGCTTTTCTGACTCGCTCACCAAGCATCACATAGGCTGACGACTTCCAGGGGAGCCCGGAGGAGGGGGGGCGCAGCTGGGGGGTCCAGGCTGTGATGCTGGTGCCTCTGCAGTTTGGGTCACTTGATGTGGCAGAACGTGTGGCCTGAGAGGTACCTCTGGGGAGAAATGACACCTGTGCACTTACATCAGCACCCAAGAGGAGACTCATGCCCGGCTCCAGGACTTGAAACTGACCCACCCTCCCCCACAGCTGGAAGAAGCAGCTTCTGGGGTGTTGTCGGGCCCTGGTGGCCCTGAGGCTGGGGCTGCCGTGGGCTGTGCTCCACCAGATCCCAAGGCTTCCGAAGGCGTCCGTCATGAGATGGAAGTGGTGCATGGGGTGTCAGCTACGAGCTGGGCCAGTGGGTTGCAAGGCAGGCGGCTCAGACCCTGTGTCTCCATCACTGAAGCCCTGGAACCTCACCCAGCGCACACCTATGTTACGTGGGGGGTCCCGGAGGGGAGGCTGAGGGAGGAGGGGACTGCTGAGCTTGGTTCGTGATGGGTCTGCCTGGTACATGGGTGTGAGCTGGTAGGGGCCACAGCTGCCCCGCTGCCGCGCTCAGGAGTGGCTCTGAAGGCCAGCAGGGAGGGGATGCCCTCCCGATGGTCATAGCCTCAGGCGATGCACCTGGTTCTCTGATTTGTATGGACACTAAGCGGCCTCACCCTGATGTGAGAATCTATATAGAATCCTGGGCAACCAAGGGCTGGCAGGAGAAACACTGGAAGGTCAGATGCGAGGAGACCTGGGGCAGAGCCGTATCAGTGAACCTGTGGGATTGGGATCAAGTGGGAAGGTCACTGTGTTGAGTGTTTACGTGTCCCCCAGGGCATCCATCACAGGAGAGGCAGCAAACGGCCGAATAAACAGAACCAACATCGGCCATGCACAGCAGACTCTGGAACGGAAGAGCTATGGTGGGAGGGATGGAGGCTCCGCGTGGACCTGGGAACCCGGGATCCACTCGCCAAGGCTGGCCCAGCTCCTCTGGGCAGCGGGAGAGACCAGTGCTGGTGGACACTGACCAATGCTGACATGCAACCATCTCTGTACATTTGGTGTCAAGCTGATGGCACTGGACTTCTTCCAAACTTGGGAAAGAGGTTCTCCTTGCCCGGAATTAATGCATGTTCTTGGTAAGGGTTTGCCTTTCCTGCAAACAGGACCTCAGCTGCCACTGCACTCTGAGGCCTTTTCAGGGTCTGATGTACTAGTGTGAGGACCCACTTAACCTCTTATCAGACCAAGGGCCCTGCTCCATGGCAGGGTGAGTGCAGGTTGGGCTCCCGGCCACAGGGCTTACCAGTTTCCTCACATGCTGCCTTCTTGATGGAATGAAGATCAACTGAGACTCCAGCCATGAGACACCCTGTGGGGATGGGCCACCCGCGTCCAGGACATAGTCTACACGCTAAGTCAGTGATTAGCTTATGGTGCCATTTCTTCCACATGACCCTGGCGTGGACGTCGGCTTGGCCCCTCCCACCAGCGCTGTAGGGACTAATTCTGGCCACGAGCGCTTGCTGGTCCACAGCCGTGGGTTCTGTGGGTCTAATGCTCGTGTTTCACCAGCAGGGGCTGCTTCCCCTGGGGATCACAGAGGACCATTCTCCTCCGGCTCTGGCCGCCTCGTGGAAGCTTTGGGCACCGCGTGGCAAGAGAGCAGCGAGCAAGGAAGGAAGTCACCCCTCTGGAAAGCAGGAGGAGGTGGGGCTGCCACTGCCCCGTGGGAGCAGGGAGTGATCCACTGTCACCCAGAGAGTTCTCTGGGGCACCTTTCCAAACTCTTAGACTAAACTGGAGAGCAAGGGGACCAAGGCTGCAGTCACAGCTGAGAGGGGCACGGCCAGCAGGAGATAAGACCTCCCAGGATGAGGCCAGGTGTCACCCCACAGGTAAGTCACTGGGCTTGCAGCTGAGGGCAAGGGGGCTCTGTCCTGGGTGTCCTAGAAGAAGGCGAAGAAGAGATAGAAGCTTTGAGCCCAGCTGCAGTGGCAAAGGCTGAAGTTTGCCACTGACCTGCTTCTTAGAAGTTTTGCCAGGAAAAGAGACCAAGCCGTGTCCCGGAGGTGCCGTTTCCAGAGGAGCGAAGTCCAGGAACAGAACACGTGGGTCTGAGCAGGGCAAGGCAGGGCTGCCGTGATGCCAGCTCTGCTTTCAGGACTGAGGCGGTCAGTCCTCAGCGGCCAGGAGCCTTGTCTGCTGGATGCTTCCTCTCAGTACTCCTCTAGACACACCCTTCAGTAAAGAAGCCGCGTCCCCCCTGGACGGGAGCAATCCCGGGGAGGCACACCTCAGCGACAGGTCAGCGTGAGGAGGAAAGGCCCGGGCCTGCCCCCGAGGAGGGGCGCTGCTGAGGGGTCACCAGTTCCCGGGCCCACACCCCCCGCCGTGGGACGGGCACCCCCTCCAGCCCGCCCCCATGCTCCCCTGAGCGGGCTTCATAGGGCCCCCTTCACCCCCCACCTGAGTGCCCATTTCCCAGGAGGCTGGCTTCGGACACAGGGAGAGCAGAAAACTGGGGCTGGAATGAAATGACACGGTCCTTTCCCTCAAGCGGTGCTCAGGCTAATGAAGGACGGGAATAACGCACAGCCCCGGACCCTCATCCCTCTCCCTGGCTTTCGGCTGCTGATTTAACAATCAATCATGTACAGAGAGCTTCCCTCACACCACGAGGTACAGTGTCCCAAACACTTGACCAAAGTGGCCCCATGTCATCTTTCTCTGGACTCCTTGAGGGAGAGGACGCCGCTCATCAGGCATGACGGAGGCGCAGAGAGCGCGTGGCCGCGGGGTTGGCGAGGGGCGGGACCGGCTGGAGGCTGAGCTCGTCCGTGCGGTGTCCACACAGAAACGCCCCGCTCACCGCCCCTGGGCCAGCTCCCTCTCCCCTCTGTCCTCACCCCTCACCCCTGCACCATCCTCACCAGAGACACCAGTTCAATGGAAGCCGGATTTGGGAACTGCACACAGAAGCCCCTAGGGCTCTTGTCACCCGCAGGATGCATGTGGGGCCCTTAGCAGGAACCCCGAGGTCCGCACCCCTCCTCCCCAGCACCCTCACGTCCCCAGCTCCCCCTCTCACCGGATGTGTCAAAGGCAGACGTTTCACCTCTGTCTGCTGCTGCTTGGTCTCCTGGGAAAGCCCTCCCCGTTGCATACCTGGATGACAAGCCGTGGGAATTCTCAGGTGTGCCGTCTGCGGCCGCAGGCATGTGTCAGGATGACCTGTCTCTGAGCTGACGCCCCCCCCCCACTAGGTCCATGGGCAGCCGTGCTTGCTTCTTCCTCCACCCTGTATCCCCACTGCCAGCACACAGGCGCCTGAGACATACCTGTTGATGTGAATTGAGCGGCTAACCAACGATTACTTACATAAGACAGCATGGCCCGGGGGCCCCGGAGTGATGGGGAGGACTCTGTGTTCCAAGGAGACAAAGGTCACATCCAGGTTCATTCAAGGCCTCATGGGAGAGCTGGCCTTGGATGAGAGCCCATCAGCCGGAAAGGACTGTGCCTGGAGCGGCTGGGGCACTCTCTCTACGCCACCCTCATCCTTCCCCTGAGCGCGCTTCAGCACCCCAGCTGAGTGTCTGGCAGGGGACAAGTGGGCAAGGGAGCTTCAGCTGGAATGAGCTGGAATGAGCACCAAGAACAGAGACTTGGAGAACGCAGGCAGACCAGCACCGCGTGCGTCCAGGCAGAGGCTCGAGGGGCAGGTGTGGGCTGGCAGCGGGCAGCTCCAGGCTGACTCACTGCCCCAGGCCTCCGCTCTCCATCCTGTGTGGTGTCCGGCTCTTTGTGGCTGCCTGGATCACACTGGCTTCAGAAGTGCTGGAGCCGTTGCACAGAGTCCAGCATTGCTGGGACTGAGCCCCTGGTCACCACCTGATGCCACTTCCAGCACCAGCTCTCCCTCAGGATGCCACTTGCAACCCTCCCTGGGGGGCACCTGGGGCCCTCAATGGTGTTTCCTCATCTCTAAAAGGCAGTCAGCCCCTCCTCCCTCAGAGATGTGTTGTCAACAGCTGTGTAATGCTTAGTGTACTGTTTGGGACATAGGAAGCACTGATAAATGGTAGCTACTTTCTGTTAACTTCAGAAATATTAATTTCAAGGGCAACTTATGACAAACTAAACTGCAACCCAGGATTGTCTAATATGGACAATAAATATGCTGTCGGGACCTACAACCTTTCAGTTCTTGGCAGCAACAGCAGGAGTAGAAAAATACAGTCAGCGGAACTAATACGGCAATAAGAAAGTGAAATTTTGAGCATCACTTATTAGGTCTGGAATCGTTTTCTTCTATTGGGTTGGGATTGTCTCCAATTGTTGGTCTTAAGGGTCTCCTTTGATCCCCCAGAAATCAGGCACAGGAGACTCAAGGGGGAGATCCCTTAGCAGATGAGTTCCCAGCCATCAGGAAGTATTGGGTATTGGCAATAGTTTCAACAGCTCACATGCGGTGGTACCCGTGGTACCCAGGAGTGCAGGGCAGGGGATGGTGCCCAGAAGCGCCGCCTGGCACTGGCATCGAGGGGTGTGCATGGTTTGTAGAGCTCCAACCCTATTAAGCCCTATTGGAAGGTAGTTAGTGAAATGAAGTGTTGAGAATTATCTAGCTAACTTGGGGCATGTTGATGGCCAATAGAGATAATTTAAATCTTTAAGGGAAATTTCGGTCCTTAATTACATTGAATCACTTTATGTTCAAGCCCAGCAAATCATTTTCAACTTTGTTTTCCACTGCAGACATGGAAGCATGATGGCAGCAATTATGAAACAGGCAAAATTTACAATAGAGGCTTTATATTCTGAGGGGTTTTTTTTTCTGTTCTTGTTTTTAGAAAAGTGAGTAGGAAAGATTAGTTTCAGGAAAATGGCACAAGGCTTAGGGGCATTGTTTGGGGAATCATTTCTCCAGTCCCCAGGATAGCCGAGGTAGGAAGCACATCCAGGATGGGCACCAAAGGCAGGGCCACCTGGTCCAGGGCAAGGGTGGCTATGGGAGGTTTCTCGGAGGAGGTGGCATTTCTGCAGCAGCCTGGAGGGTAGATTTCATGGACAGAAACCCACCTGACACCTTCCACCCTCCTGTCTACTTACCCTCTGGCCCCGAACTTTCTCTGGGGCCCCCTCTCCTCTCCCAGGTTTGTCTTTTCTCCCCACGCAAAGCAGGTCTCCCATGAGAATCACCTGCCATCTTTCTACCATCTTTCCGGATATTCACAGGATGCAATAGAAACCTACCTGAGTGCAGGGCCAGCTGGACAACTTCAGAACCGCTAGGTGCATCGTCCCCTGAATGGCTATAAATGCTTATGGTGTCCATCCTTTACGTCTTTGCTATGTGCACAGGGAAACCCTAAACCATTAAACTCCTAGACTGTAAAACAGCACTGGCCTTCCTAAGAGGATGGAGTTTGTGTGTTTTGAAACATGTACCTCATAATTGTTGTTTTTCTCCTTCGCTGAGGCTTTTTTTAATTTTAATTTTTAATTTATTTTATTGAAGTTTAGTTGATTTACAATGTTGTGTTAGTTTCAGGTATACAGAATACGTGTGTATATATTCTGCTTCAGATTCTTTTCCCTTAGAGGTTTGAAGTTATAGGTTTGTTGTTCTTTTATGTATATGTTCATTGTTTCCAACTGGAAACAATGATAAAAAACACATGGTCTTCTCAACATTAGGTGTGAAATTGTAAAGCCAGGTTGATAATCTGGGGCGTGGAAGATAAATGAGCACCTTCCTTAATAAATAAGTTTAGGGAACAGCTGACTCTATACGGATCAATTAGCTAATCACGAGGGTAACATTTGCCTGGAATTGGCACGCATGGGATTATTTCCTTTAACTCTTAACCCTTCTTGCTTTTAACACCAGGCACCACGTCACGGCAGGCTGTATGGCAGGCCTTGAGGAGAGAGCGGGTTGTCAGGGTCAGTGAGTCCCTGTGTGGGTCCTGGGAGAAATGTGTGCCCCCGCCCCCAGGTTGCTGTGAGAATTAATGAGCTGATGCTTCAGAGGCCCCCATACAGTGCCCGGTACACAGCGCACGCTCAGTGAGCGGCAAGATGGTTGTGACTTACACATATTGACTGCTGTGGCCTGGACACGGTGTCCTGGCCAGATCCCCTTTGCCACCCATCAGCACCCTGGAGCACATGCTAAGAGCCTGGCCCTCATTAGATGCTGTGGATCCAAAGGTGAATAGGATGTATTTCCCGCCCCAAAGCTCACCTTCCAGTGAGGTCCTGCCATGGAGAAGTCGTGACGCAGCCATGGTCTTGCAGAGATGTGAGCATCAGTTCTTCTACAATAGAAGAAACTTCACAAATGGCTGGACACAGCCCTGCCTGGGGGGATCCCTTCCATTGCTCACCCATCATCTGAGGCTGGGGTCCCCAACCCCCGGGGTTCCTATTAGGAACCGGGCCGCACAGCAGGAGGTGAGCGGCGGGCGGGTGAGAGAGTGAATCTCCATCTGCCGCTCCCCATCACTCCCCATCACTCGCATTATGACCTGAACCATCCCCTACCCCTTGCCCAGTCCGTGGAAAAGTTGTCTTCCATGAAACTGGTCCCTGGTGCCAAAAAGTCTGGGGACCGCTGATCTAAGGGTCATGATCCCGGGAGTGGGACCTCTCCTGTCTCTCACATCCCAGGCAGGACGTGCAATGACTGTGGGGACCACAGCGTTCTGGGGGAGTGGCCTCACTGCATTATATTTGAAGCTGTGAAAGTATTAGTTTGGGGGTTGTTTCTCCCTGAGGGTGTATAATTGGTTGGATGGAGAACAAGGATGAAATCTGTGACTAAGGAGTCTCCCAGGTCTCCTAACGAACACTCCATGCCTTCAAAAACGCACAGGGCTGGACCGGTGGCAGAAGAGTGACGGGGAGAGCCCTCCTCAGAGTAGGAGCCCTGGCACCGCCTGGGTGTCCTCCCGGGAACCCGCAGGAGGTCACTGGACACACGTGTCTAAGAGCGGTCCTAAATCCATAGTCTCGCCCGCGATGTGGCCTCCTGATCCTGCTCCAGGAACAGGACTCGAGTGCAGGCAGGTCAAGTTTTCACCTTTCACGGGGGAGGAATGCCTGCTCGGCTTGGGGACCTGTGCTCAGAGCATCACCAGCTGTTTATCTTCCCACATCAACCTGGGGAGGAGCTTTACCTCGGCTCAGACTTGCTGGTGGTTTCCTGATCTGACCACATGGATGCTGGCCCATGTAGACAACACCTGGGCTGTTCCCAGGCGTCCTGGAACACTCATAGCTGGCTTCCAGGGGAAAGACGTTTTCCCACCCTCTAGAGAGGGTGGGTGTGGACAGCTTACTGGCAGAAGATGGCATCTTGCTGGCCCGGGTGCCCTCCATGCCATGCTGATGCTTCTGCATCAGTCAGGGGGCCCCAGCCCAGGATGTGGGCGGCCAAGACCACTGGGGAGACCAATGGAGGTAACGGGAGTTTTAGGAAGACGTTTGCCGTGGCCTCCCTCACTGTTGGCTTTTTGTCTTAGAAATCCACTCACAGAAACACCATCACGCATGCAGCCAGGAGCAAAGCAGTGACATTTTGCGTTAAACATGCCTTTTCATTTTCAAAGAGTCTGGCACATTATGCCCCACTTGGAGTTTAACGCCGTAATACTCTATTTCTACATTATATGACATCATTATAGATGCTTTATGTTGTTTTTGTCTGTGGTTCAGAATGATGTCTGCTTAATCAATTACATTATGCATTCAACTTCCATGACACATCAAAGGCTGATAACGGTTTTTTTTTTTTTTAAACTTTACTTGCTTAAAATGATTTCCCTCCAGATCAAGATGCAGAGCACAAAATATTAATCAGTTTAAATAAATATCAAGACTACCCAAATAATATGAATAACTGGCACGGAATAGTGCCTACTGCCCAGTTCCCAACAGCTGGTCACGCTGGCACGTGGCATCCTCTCAACAGTCTTTTAGATAATGACTTTGGCATCTGCCGATGAGCGCTTGCTACTGCCCACAGAATTTACAACTCACAAGAGGGAAACAGAGGCTCCTACAGAACTTTTTTATGCAAGGTCTTTGAAATTTATTAATGTAATGCAAACACAAGCCTTCCAACCCATTAAATTGTTGATGTTATGCGAATCCACTCTGGAATGGCAGGTTCTCATTAACATTATTTGCATGTTAATCTGCATCTTTTTAATTAGTGATATTATTTATGCACATAATTTTCGCCTACTGGTGCCAAGGCTGAAGCGCATTAATTAATCTACTGAGATGCCAAACTGTTTATTTTCTCCCGTACTTTTATTTGTTTACATGGTGTTTTGGATTCAGGGAAAATAAAAAAGAGCCCGAAGAATAAAAGCAGAAAGACAAGATTAACTAAAAGCTCTTTTTGTTTTCATAATTTAAATTGTAATATTAGCCAAATGTTGTGTTTCTTCCCTTAGAGATCGGTTATTCAGTTACATTACCTTGATGTATTATTAAAATTTATAATGGACTCCAGAGGCTTCTGTTAGTTCTCTCCTTCATTTACAGAATATACTCAATGTTATTTTAATCTTCCTACAACGTTTCCATGCATAGGCAATGATGAGCCATCCCTAGTGAGTCACCTGCACGGTTCCACTTCGCGCAACTGATAAACATTTAAATAAGCCTTTTCAAAAAAGAATAGCACGTAAAATTATTAACCCATTGATGGAGTTCGCTGCTGCTCAGCGATTCTTCTTTTCTCAAAATAGGTCAATCGCAAAATGCATTTGATTTGGCGACGTCGTGTCATTCCTGAAACCAACCGTGATTACCAGGCATTATCCAAAATTGTGTGTCCACTTGTGTGCACACAGGCAGAACAGAGTTTTTAAAGTGCATGATTAAAAATGTTCTGCGCCACCCATGCTAAGTGCACACGCTTTTCAAGCCAGGAGAAGACAGGGAGATTGTACACCATTGGGCCTTGTAATAAATGATAACATAATTCAAAAGCAGTTCTATTCTAGGGGAATGAAAGGAAAAAATCGCATTCCACTAACCACATATTTATTATTTATACCACACTAGAGCGTGTACCCAAGAGCAGTGTGTAAAGATACTCCAGTAAGTGTTCGTCCCCTTAGTGTTTGGACCAAGGATGTCTTTCCTGCATCATTTTCCCTGGGATATAGGGTGACACCCCTGCTTCCCCACATCACACCTACCTTCACGGGAGCTGCCCCCAGATTTTCTCCAGTTGAACACGACCCCTTGTTCCCCAAGGGACAAGCTCCATCAGCCTGTCTGGAGTAAATCACAACAACAGTCCCATGTTTTAATAAGATGGTTGAAATCTATTGGGTGTGACATCTTGGGGGACAGAAGTTACACCAAGTTCCCGCTCTGTTTTATGTTACTTGAATAGCACAGAATACTAGGTTGTAGTTCACTTGTCAAATGACTTCAAGTCACGTGCTGCCTCCTGGTTCACGGAAGGGTAGAGGAGAGGGATTGGGCCATGGTGTGTGTGAAAATTCAGGAACGAGGCAGGGCGAGGGTCTTGGGGTACAAACTGGGCATCTCGGTCCATGTTCCCCAAGTGGACTGGGAAGTGAGACCCCAAAGCCAATAAGCTTTGTTTGTTTGTTTGTTGTTAGCTAGCAAATCTGGAATACAGTTTTTTTATTAGCTAGCTTTTATTTGGTAGGGTGAGGTTCATATTAAGTGCTGTTGCAAGTCTAAATAAAAGAATTTAAGGTCAAAGGGAAAGAGCTTCTTCCTAAGCCCTGACTAAATGCATTGATTCTTTTTCCAGAACATTCTATGAATATGTGAGCATGTATCTATTCAGGAAAAATAGGACTGCATTATGCCTGCTCTTCTGCACTCTTCTTTCCTCTGAACGATGCTCTCTGGGCATCTTTCAAGGTGCATGTGGCCTCCTGTAATTCTGGACTCCCATGGGGTATCAGCTACAGGGATGCATCCACGATAAAGTGCACCCCTGGGGGTGATTGGGGGGGGTGTGGGAGGTGAGTTCCTATGAGGACTGACTTGTAGGTTGATGAGCTACATTCATTAATATTTTAATTATTTTCTACTCCCCAGGAAATGGTGTGAGAAAAGTGTCCACAAAAGACTAGATAGGTTAAGCAGTGGAAGACACTTCTTGTAATTCTAGAGATTGCTTTTGTACAGTGGTGTAGCATCAATGTTAATACCTATGGGAACATGCAAAGAATGGCCAAATTGTACGAATTGTGTACAAGAATGTCGCGTGACATACAAAACTGAAGAGAAACAGCGGCCTTCTGAGTTACACCTGGCCAGCAGGCGTCTAGGCTGCTTCTGCAGTGACTTTTGAGGTTGGAGGCCTGGGTGCGAGCAGAACGAGGCCACCACACATGGATCCCATAATCCGTGGCTTGAGATGAAGTCACAGGGGCAGAGTTGGCGTCAGGGTTGGGCTTTTGTTTACGGTTATAGTTTGGAATTATGTGCAGGTGTGAGACTGGACTTTGAGAAACATGAAGATAATGTCTGATCATCTCCTTATAGAATGAGAAGCTTCTGGAGTTTCTTATGGGGGTGGGAACTCTCAGACTCCTGGACTAGAGTCTACAAAGTTAGGTTTGGCGTCCCTTCATATTGGGGTCACTGCCTTTGTCCCCTGACTCCTCTGACATCAGGGTTTGTTTCCAGCTGCTTATTAGGGGCAAGTTGTTTGCTCTGCATAGGATCTGGCCCTGTCCTTCACTAGGATGTTGGATTAGTGAGCAATGTCCCTTCATGGAATAGCCCAGCAAGTTATAGGAGGAACTTGTTTTGTACAATTTTAAATCAATCATGTATATGTAAATGAGGTATATTATTTTACTAATTAATGTAAATATACTATATGTGCATATTGTGTTATGTTATGTATATCATTACATATATTAGCATACATTATGCATATTATTGTAAATATATTATATTTACCCCGCCTCTTTCTGAGCAAGGCAGCTTCCCGTGTGGGTCAGGAGGTCCCTTCCTCTCCCACCTCAGCCCAGGACAACCCTCTCCCTGGGATGCTTTTCCCTCTACTCCACCTGGAGTGCCTTCTCCACCCTGAGGATTGCCCAGAGAGCTTTTAAAATTGCAGACACGGGGCCTTATCTGTAGTGACTCTGCCCCATTGGTCTGGATTGGGACCTGGACAATGACTTTTTCTAGAAGTCCCTGATGCTGGCTGAACAAGACCCACTCAGCTCTGACAGCTAGGCAGCCCTCCTCCACAGCCTTGCTCCCCAGAGCCCCCTCCTTGGGACGCGCGCCTTCCCAGCTGCCTCCCCGCCAGACTTGCTGGGTCGCCTGTGAGGGCCCAATATGTGGCAGGGAACCCAGCCCACAGCAGGCACTCAGGGAGGGTGGTTATAGAGAGCTCTGGGGTCCTTTGAGCTCTACTAGCTGAACTAAGTTAACAGGTGAATCTTTTCCTCATTTCTCTTTACATTTTCCAACTTGTGCTTGGACGCTCTCTGCAAAGCCCATGGTCAATTCCACAAGCACATAAACATACATCTGGTAGACGTGATTGGTCCAAAGGAAGTATTATGTTGACCCGCGGCCACACACTGCCCTGCCTGCCCGCCCCCCCCATCTGGTAACTCCTTGCCATCCACACATGCTGACCCCTCTGCCTTAGCCTGCTGCCCGGCTGCTTTCAATGTAGTTGCACGAGCTTCAGGCCCAAAGAGAATTAAGAATTTTTATAAAATATTCTGTTCCAATGTTTAAAGTAAGATATATATATTTAATATATGTATATAATCTGTGATGTTTATGCATATTTTATAAATTTTTTGAAAAAAAAAGAAGAATTCTAACTCTTCGTGAAAAGGAAACGTCACCGTCATGGCCATTGTCCCAGGGTGACCTGATACCTTTACGCTTCTTAGGGTCCATATTGGCTTTGTTTATTCCCTTGTGACGCTCTGGGCACGTGTCCTGTAGCTACGCTGGGTGGGTCCTGCTGTACCCTTCAGACAAGGACGCTTACCCATCACATCCCTTTCGCCCCCTCTTCCGCAGAGCCAGAGCACAGTGGAGCTGAGGACACGGTGACCACGGCCGGGGCCCATGGCCTCCTCAACTGTAAGTCAGGCTCGTGCTGATGGGGAAGGCACTCACCTGCTTCCTGTTATCAGAGCAATAAGGCGCGTCTTAGAGGAACAGCACTTAACGGATGTGTGTCCAGACTCACTGAACATCATGGCTGTCCCTTAGAACCGCCCCCCAGCTTCTCCCATCAGTATGTGATGTCTGAACAGTGCCCCAAGTTGGTTATGACCAGCCCTAGAGGGAGCCTTTAATAGGTGCATCTCTCAGAGCAGCAAAGGCAGAGAGAAGATGAAATGGTTAAGAATAGGGACGTAACTTTTAATCACCAAAGTATTGTCCGTTTTGTAAAAATGCTTTTTTCTTGCAGCTTCTTAGCTGTTTATTTGCTTCTTCATGCATCCCCTGACCCTTTCAGCATTTACAATGTTCTAGGCATTGGTTAGGAATTGGGACCCGGATGGACAAGGCAATCACCTCTGCTTCCAGGTAGTTCTCGGGCGGTGGCATCTTGAGACAGGAGCATCCTAAAGGGTTTGCATCTGAGGTCTTTTGGCAAAACGGATGTTAGTTTGGACCAGGCGCCAGGGGTGAAGCCGTTGGACAAGTGTCCACATGTGGCCTGAGTCCCAGGCACCCTGCGTCCAGCTGGGTGAGGAGAGAGTCAATCTCGCTACGCAGTCCTTCCAGGCACGCCCAGAATTCTCCAGGCATCTGCTCAACCCTGTTTGCAAGCCCACCTTCCATTAAAGAGCCTTGCATTTTGGCTGCAGATGCCCTGTTCCGTGATGAATTCTGCTCAAAGTCCCTGTACACCGGGTGCGCTCAGGTGAGAGTGACATTTGCACTTGCCGTCTTAGTTTACAGCCTCTTTAATTATGCCCAGTCTCCAAAGCACTTACACGATGCTCTTAAATAGAGCTGGCCCTTTTTATTTAATTTAATTTGCCTGTTAGTGTTTGGAGACGATCCAGCAAAGCACTTGGGTAAATTCAATAGAGTTCATACCACAATTAATATAGGACCCGATGACAATAGAGGCTAGTCCTTTAATAGAAGCATCATCGGTGCTTGACTGGAAGCACCGATGTTTCAGTGAGGTAAGTAACAAAGTCAGAGTGCATGGATGAAGTCAAATATGTTTTGTGTAGAATTAGTAAGCTCAAAATGTAAAATAGTTTACTACCAGATCCAATCAAATCTGGAGCTTTGCACAACTGAATTTGCATTGTGAAGCTATGGACTTTGTTGGGGTAAATGAGTGGTTTCCCCTGGATTCCATCACACACATTGATCTAGTGTGGAGCTGTATTTTAGGTTTTGTTTTACTCTTCCATTTTTATGCTTGCTGTAATTTGGAGCTATGGATGGAATCCATGTATTATGTATTGACTGTTCATATTCCTTCCACTCATGATTCTAGAAATAGATATTTCCTTTTAAAAATTATCATTATTAGTTACAGATTATGTGGTTTGAGGGAGCTCCAATTTATGATAAGCAAGGTTTACTGAATCAAGAAAAGCTGAAAAATAACAAAATACAGCGTTAGCCACAATTTCAAGGAAAAAATAATCCCTCCTTATTGACTGTGGACACATCTGAACTGTGTATAGCACGTATGTGTTTCCACATTCTTCTCAGCCAGGATCATCCATCTCGAGAAGCTCTAAATAGAAAGTGAGGATCTAGGCTCTGAATGGAAAAATAAACTCTGCACAATCAGCTTGCATCTAAGATGCTGCCAACGTTATTATTTCATTAATAATGCATTTTTGTCTGTCAAAAACAATCAGCATTGTAGTTCTCTCCTAGATACTGTTTATTATAAATCACTTTGCAACAATACACTATTTTGCAAAGAATGAAAAGCAAAACCATTCCCTGTCAGCTGGAATTAATAGTCAGGAAACTATAGTCTTTCAGAAAGGGAAATAGGTAAATTAGCATATGGAAATCTGCTCAAAACATCAGCCGATACTTGTTGACATAGGAAAATGAATTATGTGTATTCAAGCACAGAGATTAAAGTTACTTGAAACATTTCCTAATTGTTCTTGCTGGTTAATAAGAAAAGACTCTGAGTAATGTCAAATTGTTGTTTTTTAAAAAATCTCAGTGGAGGCTTGTACTACATATAAAATAGATACTTCAGGAGGAATCCTCATAACAACTCAGAATTGTTTAAATCAGAACATAACATTATAACAATATGTTAATCCTATTCTCAGACCTTTTAAAATACTATTGTCTATCAGCTACAATAAGATTTCAATTTACGCGTGATGTTTATTTATGTCGAAAGGAAGGAAACGTTTCTGAAGCAGGGTCCCACTGTTAGCACAGATGGGCAAGGCAGGCGCCGGTGGGCAGTGGTCCTGCTGCATCCCCAGCATGGGGTGAGCTGCGGCCAAACCTCCTGTGTCTTTGCGAGGAGGATGAGAAGATCCCTCTCCTGGTGGATAAACGGGGCAAAAATGTGCTCACGTCTGAGCCCCTTTGGTTTCTCAGGAAATGGAAATCTCCCCAGTTGGGTGCATACTTTTGACCCTGCCACCTGCAGAAGCAGGCAGGCCTCTTTGGGGTCCAGTTTGCTCCAAGAATTTCACATTTGCAGGAAGGAAAAGGTTGAGTAAGGGGTTGGAACTTGTCTGGAGGCACAGTGGCCCCAAAGTCACAGCTGAGATGTACGCCAGAGCGTTTAAGGACCAGTGACCCTGTGTACTTCTCTCTGAAACGTGGAACCCGCCCTCCAATTACCCTACAACCCGCCTCTTGTCTGAGTAACGAAATAAGCAACGCAGTAACACACCCGATCGTACATGGAGAACACAGGCTGTGGTTTCAAGAGAATTCATTTGCAAAACACTTGCAGGATGATCTTTATTTTCCTTTAGTTCAGAGGGACGTCCTGCTCAGGGAGAGAGAGCGAGCGCGGGTTATAAATATCCAAGACACCCTCCCCACAAATCTTAGAAGCCGTCTGTCCCCAACACAAGAAACACATCAGGGGGAGTGATTTGCCTTCTGTCTCTCCTGCCTCTGAGGGGCAGATTGCAGAAGAGTAAAACCTCCCCATCCACTCCACTGCTGAGCTCCAGGGAGGTGGGGATGCAGGGATGCGGGACTCTCTCTTAAGAGGACTCCCTCTCCACCTTCACAGCCCCTCCAGTGGCTCGAGGGGGCTTCTGTCCTCGGCTTGAAAGGGAGCATGAAGTCCTGCGCCTGCAAATAAGCTCCCAGTGCGTTTCCGCGGTGATGATGGTAGGAAGCATGGCCGGCATCGTGGGGTCGCATGGAGAAGGCCAAGGGCACGCCACGACCGGGACGTGAGCAGAAACGGCACGCTGATGGTGCAGGAGACAAACGACTTTCTGTCCTGGTGGAGACCCAATCATGCAGCTTTTGTTTGCTCTAACAAGCTGGACCTTGTCCAGCTCCAAGAAACTACAAGGAGAGGCTTTCCCCGCTGAAATGATGTGAAGAGTGCCTCTGTACCTGGTTCTGTCTCTTCCCATTTGCTGGCTGTGAACTCTAGCTGCTCCCATTGCCCCATTTTCTCTCCCTCCACCCTGTCATCCCTCCCTCCTTCACCCGTGTCATCAGTCCTGGTATGAATCCACTTCCTCCAAAGTAGATCCACTCCATTCCATCCAGCAACGGGCTCCAGGAGCAGCTTTGGGGACGCCCCGCAGCCTGGCTCAGCCCCGGGGCCCTGCCGTGCGGGAGATTTCCTCGGGGGGGGAAGGTGCCATGCTCCCCACTGCTGTCTGAACGTCCTGTGTGCTCAGTTCCAGAGCTACTGCTTCACGGCCTGAAGGAGCCTCCAGGGACCTAACAATGGTGCCCAAGGAGGTTCAAGAGACACGGCTTGCTAGCGTCAGACTCTATGGCCATCTGGGGGACAGGGACCAAAACACGACCCCAGGAGTCACAAGCCCGGCTCCTCCTCCCCCCTCCCAAACTTGCTGCCCTGGACCAGTGCCTGAAGTACCAGCTTCTGGGATTGCTTCATCACCACCATCCAGTTTCCTAACACTCTGGGGGGACCATGCAAGCTCCTGCAGCTGCATGACCATGGAGGGGGGCTTAGTGAGCGGGCTGCCAGCCTCCAGTGACAGCACAGGTGGGGGAGAGGTGCCTTCCACCCCTGCAGCCCTGGACGGCCCCCACGAGCACCACGCCAGATGCCGGCAGGACTTGGAAGAGTCCATGGCAGTCCACTTTCCCCTCCCGCACTTCTTCGCAGTGGGTGAGTGGAACCATGGGAACAGAGATCAACCCTTACATCAGCACGTTTACAGATTTCGAACAGAAACTAATGTGGATGTTGCCCTGACCCCCACCCCTCCAAGCAGCACTGTGCAGAGGGCATCTCGCACCCTGAGCCGTGAGCTGAGGTGCTGGGAAGACTGGCAAGGGGGTGACCAGTGCCAGCTTCGCCTGTCAGGATCCCAGCGGGGGCGGAGCCTGTGCTGCTGGCAGAGGAGGGTCCTCTACGCTGCTGGCCTTCGTGCCATCAACCGGCCCAGGGCACCAATGAGCCTGCCCTTAATTCAAGTGAGCTTGGTCTACAGGTGACTCACCACGTAGGAGAGTCTACATTAGACACAGCACAGCTCACGTCTACGCTCTGCAGAGTTAGCTGTAGCTACTGCTGGTAATGGATTCACAAAGCTGAGGGGCAGGGGTGCTGGCCGGGAGAGAGCCTCACCATTGGAATGAGGCCAGCGGAACTATGTCCTGGTGCTCCTGGATAAGCCCCCAGTGGGAAACAGGAAAATATGACCCTCAGAGACCAGCAGACACCACCTTGGGGTGGCCTGTCCCCTGCAGCCACCACCGCCTGGAGCACTGCATCTCACAGAGGCAGCCTGCAAAACAAGAGTGGGCCGGTGCTGGCAATTCTTTCCTTCCTAGGTCAGCTGTAACTAAACGGCCTAACCTGCAGGGTGGACCTGTGTCCCTAACCAACCAGAGGGCACTGGCCCTGGGCAGTTCCTTACCTGGAAAACTTCAGCAGCTTGCTGGCCGTCCTGCTGGGGTGGGTGTTGATTAGCATCAGACACAGGCAATACCTGTAAACCCCAAGTGCTGACAGAACCACTCCATGGAGAGGGCAGACTACCTTCGTGGCCCCGTGGGCCTGCAGCAAGTAAGGATGGAGCCTAAGACTTCCCCGCCCACCATGGCGGTACCCGATGCCCTGCAGGACTTCTGTCCCCGCCCCATCAAGTCCTCTGAGATCTGGGTCTCAGACTGAGGAGGTGGGCAAGGGATCTCACAGGCCCAGCCACCCGGGAAGGCCTGTTCAGGCCTCTGGACAGGAGCACAGTTGAGGGCACAGTAGGGCCGCGGGTCTGTCTCGGGGTCACCTGCCCTGTGACCAGCTCTCTCCTGTCTCCCCAGCCCAGCCCCGTGCTCCCCTGGGTGGCGTCTACACTAACCTCTGTTCTCCTTAAGCTTTCTTGGGAGACCCCCACCTCAGAGAAGACTTTCATGGCCTTTCAGGCATAAAGTCACTTTTTCTCTACCTGCAGTCCCACACCCTGACCAGATAGAACTTTCAGACAAGGTTCCAGAGTTTGCCAGGGGCACCCACCTCCAGCTGTGGCCCCGGCCTTCTCCGCTTCCTCCTGGCTTGGATCCAGTTGGTAACTTCTTGGGTCGCTCTGGATTCAGGCAGAACCTCTGCAGCCTGACTCAGAGATGTCTCCTTCAGGGGGACACGGTCCCTGGATCCTCACCTCCGAACCCAAGCATCTGAGATGGCATGTTATTGACAGCCTCATGCGGGAGCCCTTCATCTTTCCAGAAAGGGACTCGGATTCTGAAAGATTCATGCCTGAGGTCTTACTGCAGTCAGACAGAGAGGTCTGTGCAGAGCTAGAAATCAGTTTACAGCACTCTGGAAAATCTCACTAGTTACTTGTAAAAAGAAACAACTGCACAGGACTAACCCAGTAATCTCAGAGGAGAGAAGACACGGATACTACCTTTGGTAATGGAACAAACACAGCAGGAACTGCTCAAAAGCAATATATATATATATATATACACACACACACACACACAGAGACACACACATATATATACACGCACACATATGTACAGAAACATGTACTTGAAGACAAATAACAAATAGTTTACTATTTTTGAGTGTCTCACTCAAATGTAAAATTAGTCAAATGAATAGAAATGAAGTCCCAGCTTTATAATAAAAGAAATGGAAATCTTCAGGGAGTTTTTCGTAATTCCAGGGAAATTTACCTCTTTATAAGTTTAGGAATTTAACTTAACATCATCATTATTTGACATCTCTTTGTTTTAAAAATAATTCTAAAATAATAAGTAGCTTGCACTATGTAATTCATAGGTAGAGTATAGAAATTTTGAATTTCTTTTAAATATAAATATACTATGTAATGCATAATAACATTACAGAATTTTCAGGAAAAAAAGGAATTAGAGTACAAAAATGCCATCACTTAAATACAGTTGCTGGTAAAATTTTATTGCATCACATTCCTTTATTTCACATGTTCTTTTTTTTTTAAATTTTTTAAATAAGGTACTAATCTGGTAAATACATATTTTGTATCTTACTTTTTTTCTTAAACTTAAGTGCATGTAATACGTACCCTTATTAAATGTCTTACTGAATAGTGAAAACATTTATGGTTGTAATTTTTCCTCTGAGTATGGCTTTAGCCATATTCTATAAGTTTTGAGTGAAATTTTCTGATTTTTATAGATTTCTAAATAATTTGCAATCTCAGATTTCAGTCCAATTTGACCCAAGAGGTATTTAGAGGAGGCCCATTCACTGTCTTAGGTAGACATGTTTGGTCCTGTTTTTATTATTAATTCCAGGTTTATTGCACTGTGATAAAAGAATGCAGTCTATAATCTTTAAACTTACAGAAATTTGTTAAGATACTCCATATGACTAATATTTGTGTATAAGTAAAATCAAATATTGTATCTATGGAATGCAAAGTTTTTAATATGTTAATCTCTGTTAAATTAAGCATTTTCGTTGTTATTCAAAATTAAATGTGTGTATACCTATATATTTTTCTCTGTGCTAAAATTTACTCTATACTCCCATCCCTCTCTCCCCTCCAGCATTTCGAACTCTTTTACACGGGCTTTCTCCTTTTCTTCCCAGTTTGTGTTGATGTAAAGTGGAATGTTATTCCAAGTATTTTTTATTAAAGCATTTTAATTTATTTCTAGAGTGGTTTCTTAACCATTGCATTATAGTCATAACTACATTATCAACATATAGTTATAATCAACAGGATGTACTGTTTTAACTCTTACAACTTTGCCCTGACACATCATATTTCTGTAGAGCGATCCATTTACTGATTCAATTTTTTAATTGGGATTAAGAATTTTCTTACATATTTTTTTTCCCCTCAAGCTTACACAAGTTTCTGAAACCACATGTTACACAAATTCTTTCTTGCTCTATTCATGAATAATAACCAGGACGGCTGTGGAATTCTATGGTCATGGTCCTTGTTCAAGCTTTTCCTAGATTTCAGTTTTGCAGATTACAAGTCCAGATTCCCATTGCATCGTGGCATGAGGTAACATGGAGGTTTATTGTTCTGCACCATTTGTTGAGAAGATGATCCTTTTCCTATAGAAATGCCCTTGTGCCTTTGTTGAAAATCAGTTGACCATACATGTGTGAATCTATTTATGGACCCTCTATTATTTTCCATTCATTCATAAGTTTACCTTTATGTAAATCCAGCACTATCTTGATTATAGATTTATAATGAATCTTGATTTCAGGTAGCATAAGTCCTCCAACTTTGTTCACTTTCAAAATTACTTTGGCTATTCTAGGTCTTTTGCATTTCCTTATAAATTTAGAATCAACTCGTCAATTTCTACAGAAAAGCCTGCTGAAATTTTGGCTGGATTTTTGCTAATATAATGATGAGTTTGGGAGGAACTAACATCTTAACAATCTTGACTCTTCTGATCCATGAGCATGGTATATCTCTCTATTTATTTAGGTCTGCACTTCATCCCAGCAATGTTTCTAGTTTTCTGTTTACACACAATAACACAACTTTTATCAAATGTATCTCTTTTTTGTTTTCATACTTTTTAGCACTACTCTAAATATGTTTTTTTTTTAATTTATGATTTTTTGTTGTTACCCTTAATCCTGCAATCTTGGTAAACACACTTCTTAGTCCTAATATCTTTTTCGTACATTTCTTAGAATTTTCTGCATAATATGCTATTTGTAAGTAAAAAGAGTTTTGCTTCCTTTATCCCTCCCCTCCTCAATCCAAATGCTTTTATTTTGTTTTTTCATCCTATTTCACTGCTAAGATCTCTGTAATAATGTTGAACACAAGACACTGAAACAGAACAGGACCCTATGGTCCTTCCCTGCCCCACCTCCGCCTACCTTTTGTCCTTGGAAAAACTTTAGCCAAAGAATAAGTTTAATCAGAGAAGTGAGAACATGCAGAAACAAAGGAAAACAGTCGAAGGAGACTAAATAATAATAGTTAGTCATTAAGCATAGTCAAGGACCTTTTGTTCCTCCTTAAGGGCTACAGATAATATTCTGAGCCACGTCCTTTGAACTATTTTGTAGATACTGAAACCCCCACCAGGTGGAAGAAGTTAACTTCATGATGACCAGACTGTAGCCATGGCATAAGCTGCCACAATTCCGAGAACTGGCCTCAAGGAAATGGGAACAAACCAACTTTGGAAATGAAGATTAACTGCACTTAAAACAATCAAGATGATACTGATCAGAGTACCACAGGACCAATTTCAAGATGATGGTCAGAGCTGACTGTGCTGTTTCTGCATGTAGCCCCCTCCCTCCACCTATAAAACCTCTTGCCCCTGATTGGCAATTGGGGGAGGGGAGTTGGCGTTTGGACACGAGTCTGTTGCGCAGCACGCCCTCCCCCCACCAGGTTGCCAGCATCCAAAATAAAACAATCTTTCCTTTCCACCAACTTTGCCTCTTTAATGGCTTTTGAGCAGCAAGCAGCAGACCGCACTTTTGGTTATAACATGAGAATGGAGTCCTTACCTTTTCCTGATCTTTTGTAGAAAATAGTCAGTTTTTCAGAATTAAATATAGAGTTAACTATAAGTTTTTAAAATTCCCATTATTAGGTTGAGGACTTTTTTTCTATTCCTATTTTGCTGAAAGTTTAAAAATGAAAATATGTTGAGTTTTTTCAAATTCTTTTCTGCATCATTGAAATAATTCTATATTTTTTAATGTTTATTAATTACAAACAAACTTGCATCTCTACTTAGTCATGATCTTTTAATATTTGTATATTTTTGACTTGATTTTATAAAATTTTGTTAAAAATATTTGCATCTAATTTCTTGAAAAATGTCAAACTATAGCTTTATTTTTTTCTAGTATTTTGTCTGATTATAGTATCAAAGTGATGCTGGCTTTATGCTGGATGAGTTTGTGTAGAATAGGCATTATTTCTTCCTTTAACATTTTTTAGAATTCATCAGCGAAGCCATATGGACCTAGAGTTTTCTTTGTGGGAAGATTTTTAAATACAAGTTCAATTTCTTCAAAAGATACAGGGCAATGTATGTTATTGATTTCTTCTTACATGAGATTTGCTATTTCATATCTTTCAATATTTTGTATTTTTTAATAAATATGTTCAGTTAATCTAAGCCATCAAATTCACTGCCACAGAGTCATTCACAATGTTTCATTATAGCTTTTTATTGTTTGTTGGGTCAGTAGTGATGCCCCCTCTGTCATTCATGATGTTACAAATTTGTGTCTTTTCTCTTTTCCTAATCAGTCTTGCTAGAGATTTATCAATTTTATTGATCTTCTCAAGAAACCGGTCTTTGGTTTAATTGATTTTCTTCATTGATTTTCTGTTTTTTTATTTTATTGATTTCTGCTCATATGCTTATTATTTCCTTTCTTATGCTCTGCTTTGGTGTTAGAATTTTTCCCTTTGTTACACGTGAATGAATGCAGATGCTGGCACTTGATTTCAAGACCCCTCTTTCTCCACACTCCTTCACCCCTGGTAGGACCTGCCTCCATCCTGCCCCCACCTTCCCTCATCATTCAAGTTGGCACTTTGCTGTCCTTGTTGAGCTGCCTGGTTTGCTTCCTTGAATTTGCTCCCTTTTCTGTGCATGACTGACAGTTGTGGGGACACAGAAGGAGGTAAGATAGTACAGAGTTGATGCCCCTACAATATTATTTTTGAGAATTATTACTTAATAAAAGGACATGAACCACACATTGTGAAGACCCTAGAGAGTCTGAGGAAAAGCACAGAGTGGCAACTATTTTATTTATTTATTATTATCTTTTTAAAGATTTAATTTTATTTATTTTTGGCTGCATTGCGTCTTCATTGCTGTGCACAGGCTTTCTCTATTTGTGGTGAGCGGGGGTTACTCTTCACTGCGGTGTGTGAGCTTCTCCTTGTGGTGGCTTCTCTTGTTGCAGAGCACAGGCTCTAAGCATGTGGGCTTCAGTAGTTGCAGCACGCAGACTCAGTAGTTGTGGCACATGGGCTTAGTTGCTCTGTGGTATGTGGGATCTTCCCAGGCCAGGGATCAAACCCATGTCCCCTGCATTGGCAGGCAGACTCTTATGAGTGGCAACTATTTTAAATAAGAAAAATTATTAAAATGAATGGCTAAGTAAAGTCACATGTGAGGCAGATCACTGATTATAAATGTCAGGCCTGGAAATTACTCGAATTTATGTCCTTTAATACAGAGCCTTCTTGGTTGGGGCTTGCCAGGGAAGGAGAAAGAGACACTTTCCCACTGTCAGAGCACTTTCCCACTTTCCCACTTATCAGAGCAGAGACTGTCATCTTCCCCTGGGAGCCTCCAGCATCCCACTTTCTAGAAACCTACAGGGTTTCTCCCCTGGTGCTGTTGTGTTCTGATCCAGGCAGGCCACCCTCTCCCAGGCAGTGAAAGACATTCCACCAGAGTGTGAAAAGGGTTGGCCTGAACATCAAGTTCAGAGAGAAGCTGGTGGAGGAAAGAATGAGAACTTAGAGAATTAGCAATGGAAATTATGAAATTGAAATGACAAAATACTTCTTACAATAGCATCAAAAAATGCAATGTTTAGACATAAATGTAACACAATAGAGGTAAGATCTGTACTGAAAACTACAAAACATTGTAGAGAGAAATTTTAAAAGATCTAAGTAAATGGAGAGATATACTATATTCTACGAAGAATCTCCTGTACTGGAAAAGAAGAAAAGGGGAGAGAAAATGAGTACACCTTAGAAAGCAGGTCATTGACTTTTAGTGTCCTGGGTGCAGGGCATGGAGGTGAGGGGCCTGCTGGTAGAACAGAGTTGAGGGGAGAAAAGAAAACATTTTGGCACATGAGGCACTGCAGGAGATCTGGGGTTTGGGGGAAGGGGTTGATAGTGTTTCCTAAACTGAAGTAGGACGAGATGCCACAGGAACATGTTGAATATGGTGTCTACTCTCCAATGACTAGAGATAAAGGTCCACCAGCTGCACTGCTCCACCTCCACCTTCCATCGTCAGAGTTCCTGTAGAGACGAGGTTGCCCATCACCTGTTCCTCTTCCATGTCTCTGCTCAGAGAACATAAAGGTACTGCCTTGATGAATGTGGGATAATTAGAAGCAGGCTAGGAAGATTGATCTTCCTCTCACCTTGAGCATTTGCCAACAGCTGCTAAAATAGGGACATTCCTTGTTCACTTGGGAGAAGCCCCGCAACCTGGAAATGATGGGTGAATAATTTGCAGAGCCCTCCACGTTCATGTTCATGCAGCTGAGGAAACCATGGTGTCCATCTGTCTTTCCAGTATTTTATCCTTGATGCAAACACAGTGCCAGCATGGAGGCACTATTCTGTGAATACTTAGGGGACAGAGGACAGCAACCAGGTGACAGAGGAGGCAAAATGGAAAAGAAATAACAGATTCCAAAATCCTAAAAACAATTTGCTGTAGATACAAGTCAGTATGTAGTAAATTCTCAAGAGTATAAGCCTTCATGTAAATAATAGTTGAGTTCATTTGAACTGACTTTATATAAATAGCCAACACTGAGTTGTCTGATGAGTGTTAAAAACATGATTCATTTTCACCCAAAGTCAAAATTAAATAAGTATCATTACCCACTCAGATGTGAAAGTCTCCAAACATTTTGCAGCTTTTAAAAACATCATATTAGATATTAAATATCATTTAGATACTGCGCTGAACAATCCTGTCATTCTTGAACACCACAAAAATTCCACCTAGACTGGGGAAATGAGAGGGCCTGGCTGGAGATAAAGGGTGGGCTGATATTTGTCTAGAACAATAGAGACAGACTTTGCAAGTGGAATAAGGAGCAGTTCCTCAATCTCCACAGTAAACTCTCCATGGCTTTTGATTCATTGTCAAAGATAGCATAGATGTGGTCATATATATGATTTTATAAAAGGCAAAGCACCAGGTAGAGGAAACCGGTATGCCTCACCTGTGCAGAAGGATGGGAAGGATGCATGTGTCCAGATGTTGGGCTGAGCTGGGTTCTCCCATCAGGTGCATCTCCTTCACAAAGGCCAAGGTTAGATCCATCAGCCCTGGGGATTTTGATAGTCTGAGTAGGAATAGGAACTATATCAATAGTTTTGATAAACTCCTCTGACCTCCATGATTCACTCCCCATGGAAAACTGGACCTAACATATCAGCCAGGCCCCTGTGGTTGAACTCAGAAGTCAAACTCAGAAGTCAAGAATAAAGCAGGGCAAGCTATGGACCAAGGTCTCATTGTGGTTTCCCTCACCACTTTCATGCTGTCTCTGAACGTTGTTAGGACAAACCCTTTAAAAGAAAATTTTCTCTTAACTTCATTAACCTGGCTTTGAAGCTACAAGTATGATGACGGTGAGGTTCTGACATCTCTCTCTACGCACCCAAATCCCATCCTGAGAAGGTGTGCCTCGTGAATGGCGAGTTTATGTTTGGAATATCCTAGGGAGCAGCTGTGTGTCTGGTGAAGGATGAAAGGCTTTTTATTTTCATGTTTTGTTTGCTTACTGTTCCCCTTAAAGAATGCGTCTGGACATATTTCCAGCAGGTGAGAGCAATAGGAGAAAATCAGAGCATTATAGCAAAGTAGGTGAGTTGCTGGCCTGGATCTGGAGACCCAGGGAGCCTTGGGGCGCTGAGGACGCTGTTCCAGCCTCTGCCTCTCACCTGCCAAATGTGGGGATTGAACCAATGGGACTCACGGACCTGTCTGAGGTCAAGCCTGATATGGTTTGGAAAGAGGTAAACTTAGCAGAGTTTGGTGGGTTGGGAGCTTTTCTTGTGTGTTTCATACTCATTTAAAATCAGAGGGTGACACAAGTAATTTTATGGCTTTATCAATCATCTTCAGTGCAACAGCTATACAGCTGAGCTCTTTTTCTTTCTTTCTATCCCTCAAACAACCTTACTTGGGATGAGGAATTGAAGAGCAACTCTGAGAGAAAAAGAAGAACTCATGTGTCCTGGCAATGGGACCAGTGTTTTGAGAAGAGGGAATCAGGAACTGTAGCCACATTTAGTTCCTGCACGCTCAGCCCCTTGACCTGAACAGTTAGGACACACATGCTTTCAGCATCAGCCGTCACCCTGTTGCCTTGTGAACCATTTGATGACCCAGATAAGGACACTCAGAGCCTTCACGTTTGACCGCATTGTTATCTGCAAAATCAGGTAAAGAGAGACTGGAGTTTTGTTGCTAACAGTGTCCTTTAAAGAGCCTTGGAAGAGAAATCAGGAAGCCCCAGTCTTCATTCTGCTTCTATCTGGGCTTTAAACTTGTCCATAAAACTGAGGAAGGTGGACAAATTAATCACCACCATTTCACTGGCTGGAAAAATAACATCTCACAGCTTTACGGCTTAGAAATGTTTCTTCTGGAGAAAGTATGTGTTTATGAAACATATCTTGTTCATACATTAAAGAACAAAAACATACTTTAGGTTCTAAATAGTTACCTACACTATTCACTGAAACACAACACTGCTGACAGGGAAAGAAAACTCTCATCATTAGAATTAACTGCAATCTTTTGAGAATAAAACAGAATGAGATGGGGGGATAAGTTAGGAGTTTGGGATTAAGACATACACACTACTATATATAAAATAGAGAACCAACAAGGACCTACTGTATAGCACAGGGAACTCTACTCAGTACTCTGTAATAATCTAAATGGGAAAGGGATCTGAAAAAGAATGATATATGTATATATGTATAACTGAACCACTTTACTGTACACCTGAAACTAACACAACATTGTAAATCAACTATAATATAAAATAAAAATTAAATTAAAACAAAAAAACCAGAATGGGATGGTTTGGGCCCAATCTACTGGCATAAAGGCCAATCTTCAGGGTCTCCCTTCATTTTGTCCAACCCCATCATGGAACCGTAATGAGGAGACACCTCAGGTCTGGGTCTTCGGCGGCAACGATGTGTTCCCGCTGAGCCCTTCTCTCTGGGAAGATGGAATGGAGGGCTTTTCCCTTAGCAGAGATGCCTTCCATCCATCGGGCAGGCTGCTCTAATAGCCGCTATCCAACGCTCTGACAGAGGGACAAACAGCGGCTCATCTGATCCGAGAAAACTGTGTCTGATCTTCTGAGCGAGGGCTTTGTGGCTGCCAGACTGGCTGTGGAGATAAACCAGCACATTGTGTCTTGAAATCAGATGCCAAGAGGGCACACAGACAAACTGAAACCTCTTGTGGGAAGGAATTTTGCCCAATCTCAGCATTCCAGGCACCGGCCCAGGGAACTGGTCAGACTATTCTAACCCAGCCCAGTAAATCCCATACAGACTCTCATTAGACATATAAACACAGCAAGAAGGAAAGGAAGCCTCATTAAAGAGGAGAAAGCATACGAGAGAGAGAGAGAGAGAGAGAGAGAGAGAGAGAGAGAGAGAGAGAGAGAGAGAGAGAGACCACTTCTGTTTTTCAGGAGAGCTCACCAGAAACCTGTTCAAGGACGAGAGCCTGATAAACTCAGTGCAAAGCAGGAAAAACAGATGAGGCTTGATAAAATTTACCAGTCTGTCTTTGTGGAAAGCACATTTTCATTTTTTGAATTAAAATGTGTATTTGGATTGTATTTGCCAAAAGAATGCCACACACTCCATACTAAAAATAATTTTCATGCATCGCGGTCACATACTTGGACCATCTTAAAATGCCCAGTTTGCTCTGTGAAAGTCAAATAATTAAGCATTTCATTCTGACTGAAAAAGATGATTGACATAAAAAAGCAATTGCATGATATATATCTGTGTAAATCAAATTGTGCATTAAATAGCAGAGCAATTAAAAAAAAAGAGTAGGTAAGCCTCGATATGACTAACATAATTATTCAAAATCTTACAGTTGTGTTTTCTTTTAGGAATAAAAATCAAAGACTCTCTTGCCTCACAAAATTCACAGTATTTACCACATGTGACTAAAGAAAAATCACATCAGATAAGGTACTATTTAGCATGTTCACAGCACTTAATAAGTCAACTGTATGGGGCAAACAGCAAATGATGATCTCCCCTTTTAAGGTTATTACGTGTGTTGTTCTATATAATATTTTCAAAAGCCTCAAAATCTAACCATCACAGGCACTTGCTAGGAGCGAAGTGCCCCCTCTGACATGACGAAGTTTTCAGTTATAAGAACAAATCACTGTGTTCCCATGGAAATTGATTTAAACACATCTACTGTCTGCCATCAATACAATTAATAGCAAGGAAGGCACATTTATATCGAAGATGGTGAAAGCCAATCTGTTCAGAAGATTCTGGGGGTCCCTGGCATCTCAGTTCTCTATTTCGTGCGTGTTATCACACCCAGTCATATTAAGAACTGGTTTTCAATGCATTTCTCCAAATTCCTCGCCTGATTTCTCATGTTCAGGGAGAGTCTAATTGGATTTTTAATCCTTGGCTAATCATGGCACTCATGGCACGCCAGGTTTAGGTGGACACTGAAAAGTGCTTTCCAGCACCTATTATTTCAAGGCAAGCTCACATGTAACCCGAATCAGTAGGAAAATAACGCGGTAAGCCCTTCTGCCGTATAGACGTTACAGGAAAACAATACGCTCCTTTCTTCACCACGAGGGCTGTCCCAGCCTTTGAAGCAGCTTTGAAATAATGGACCGCCAGGGGCTATTTTCTTCTGGTTTCTATGCTTCAATACCAGGCTTGTCTCCTCTGTTTGTTTTCAGCTAATTGCCTCAAGATCTAATAAGTTAGTGATGATGGCTGCTGCGCTCAGGACCCTGCCAAGGAGAGATCACGTCCCCACAAGTGGGAGGAGCGCCAGGCGGTCCCGGATACTGTGTGGGGTCCGAGCAGCATCGGTGATGGGCTTGGGGCTGGAAGTGTCCGCAGGGTGAGGGGAGCTTCCCTGCAGAGCCTGGGGGACGCTCTTGTCACCAGCCAGCTCTGCATCTGGCCTCAGTGGGACCCAGCCCCGTCTTCCTGCAGAGCCATCACGCTGTCCTTTTTTTGAGACCCATTAGAGGAAAATTCAACTTTGATGAGAAGCGTAATCTGGTTGTCTCTTTCTTCCAGCAGAATGCTCTTTCCTGAAGTTGTATCCGATGTTCTCCCCTCCTCAGGGCAACTGAGGTGGATAAAAGAAGTAAATACTGCTGGGAGCTAAGGGGCACCTCGGCCTGGGAATCCTCCCTAAGATGGGCAGGCTGTCCAGCACTGACCAGGGAAGAGCATCTTCCATTAAAAGGAAAAATCAGGCCCCTTAACAACATGATAGTGTTTAAACACACAGGCGCAACTCAGGGGAAAGCAGCCTTTGGACCGGAAAAATAAAATCCCAGCCCCAAGTGAAGCAGGGCATGTGTTTCCCTCCAGGGTTTGAGTGTAGCCACCAGCCTTGCCATCCTCAGAAGTACACACTGTGCATGTCCTAGGGCTGCACGACAGTGACCACAAACCGGGGGGCTTAACACAGCAGAAATGTGTCATCTCCCAGCTCTGGAGGCCGGAAGTCTGAAATCGAGGTGTGGAGGGCCGCCCTCTCTCCAGGGGCTCCAGGGGAGGCTCTTCTAGCTGTGGGACCCTGGGAGTGCCTGGGCTGTCCCTCCCCCCCCTTCCTCCCCTCTGGGTGTCTTCTCCTTCACATGGAGTCCTCCTCTCTGTGTCTCTGTGTCCAGATTTCCTGTCTTACACAACACCAGTACTGGATTAGGCTCCACCCCAGTCCAGTACGAACCTGAACTTGATTACCTAAACAAAGACCCTATTTCTAAATCAGGTCGTGTTCACAGGGACAGAGGTTAGGGCGTCAGCATGGCCTCTGGGGAACACAATTCACCCCCAGCCCCCACTGTGGAGGAAGGCTGCTCGTTTATCCTCGGGCGATATCCCCATGGGGCCCTGATGCAGTCACGTGAAGAGGCCACCGACGACTGTGTCTCTTCTGTAATTGGTCCTCGTTGGCCTCCCTGTCACCACCCTGGGCTTCTCTCTACCCTCAGACTTCACCCCGGGTCTGGAGGAGCGTCTGGAGGGCTGACATGCCGACTCATCCTGTATTTACATCTAACTATAGGTCCTCCCGGGTGTCGGGAGCTTGTGATCAGAGCTGCAGAGCCAGCCTCATGAGGGGGTGTCTTTCTGGGTCCAGCGATTCTAAGTGTCCCTTACAAACACCCCAAGGCACAAGTGTTGTTTCAGGAGGTGATATTGGGAGTAGAGGGAACCACGGTGGGAAGAAAAGGATTGAGTTGCACCCCACAATCAAGATTTCCAGAGACCTTTTTCCAGGCAATGTGCCACCCCTACTCTTCCACGCACCCCTTGATCAAGCATCCCCTGATCTCCCTCACCATCCTGTGCCCACGTGCGCTGGCCAGGGCAGGAGGGCAGCCAGCATCTGGACATGGTGTAAATTAGCCATATCCTAATCCCATATTGGTGCAGTAATTCAATCTTCCCTCTACTTCATCTAGTTTTTCAGTTGACAAGTGACCAATTTTTAATTTTGCTGTCATTTTTTTCTTGGTGTTTGGCATATACTTAGCTTTAGAAGCCCAAGTTTAATCTGAAATATTTACTGAACTAAATATAGAATCTTCACATCAAATAATGTATTTAACTGTGAAAGTTTGGATGGGGTGCATGCTCAGGAAAAAAGAAATCATTTTCTTAATAAAAGATATGACACAGTTTATTTTGAAAAGAAGTTTGCCATGTAGAATATATTTTAAATAGATTTTTATGAATTGGGTCATTCTTCAGAGTATTTGGTGATATAATAAACTCTCCCGAAAGAAATCACAAATATGCATCGAATGCATATGAGCTTTGAAAATTGTAGTTGAGGAAGACTTAACCCTTTTTCTGATTGAGATCATGTTTGCAGTTCCCTTTGTTTAAAGTATGTCTAAGATTTCTACTTTTACTGCAAAAATAAATGATAAATTATTTATACATACCAATTATTTATTATTATTTATGCAAAGCTTGTCACATTATGCATGCATAAGGGGATTAAATCACCGTTAACCCACAATGCCTTTAGGGTCATTAGAAGACAGGCAAAAGGTGGCCTGTGGGTATTACTGTCGGCAAATATATGCCTTCGGAGCCGACACAATGCTTATGTATATTGCTGCTCTGATATATTTAATAGGAAGGGAAATATGGTATCAGAACTGTATCAACCAATAACACTTATCCACCTAATTATAAATTTGATTATCTTGGCACTAAACAAATAGCTCACCCAAGGAAATGCTGTGTGCGTTGTAATATAGATATAAAATGCCCATCAATTTAAGCTTGAAACTAAAAGAAACAGATGAGCTCAACTTAAAAAAAAGGAAAAAAATTGTGATTTTCCCAAGGCAATGCTTTTGTCATATAATGACAACATATTACAATCAAGAAAGAAAGATAAATCAGGAAAATACCGTGATATTATGACTTGTCATGGTGCTTCCTGATAGCATTCTGAATTTCAAGGCAAATTCAGTGAAGGTATTTTTTTTTTCCAAAATACTAATGCATATAAATGAAATTATTAGCAGCATTCATTTTTAATGGGAAACCTAATGGAGGGCTTGCAAAACGATATAACTACCCTTTGATCCTGTGAAGAAGCATTTCCCAGTTCCTAGGGCAAAAATTATATCCAATATGATGATGCCAAAAAGCCACCCATCTTTCCTATTGATAGTTTGAAGACGTGAAATATGTTTAAAGTTCTGTTGGAAGTGTGTCCACGTATTTGCCGTGTCTGTTGGTGCAGTTGGGGTTTGGATGAGGGCTTAAGAGGGCTGGCCCTAGAGCAGAGGTGGCTTTATAAGGGGGAGCAGTAAATGACACCACCTGATTACTGAAGAAATTAACTTGCCTGTGGGGTGTTCTGGAGGGGTGAATAATTTGATATTTTTTCTTGATCAGAATTGCCCCATCATCAAATGTGCATCTAGAGTTGTGTGATTTTTTTAAAAAAATTTTATTGAAGTATAGTTGATTTACAATGTTGTGTTAATTTCTGCTGTACAGCAAAGTGACTCAGTTATACATATATATATACATTCTTTTTCGTATTCTTTCCCATTATGGTTCATCACAGGCTATTGAATATAGTTCCGTGTGCTATACAGTAGGACCTTGTTGTTTATCCATTCGATATATAATAGTTTGCATCAGCTAATCCCAAACTCTCACTCCATCCTTCCCTCCCCCTCTCCCCCTTGGCCACCACAAGTCTGTTCTCTATGTCTGTGAGTCTGTTTCTATTTCATAGATAGGTTCATTTGTGTCCTATTTTAGATTTCACATATAAGTGACATCCTATGGTATTTGTCTTTCTCTTTCTGACTCACCTCATTTAGTATGATCATCTCTAGGTCCATCCACGTTGCTGCAAATGTTAATTGCTTACTCTGGTCCCATTTAGAGTCACATTTGTTTATTTTGTCCACATTGGTATTATGCAACTCCCTTGATATTACACAACATTTCTAACCTTGAAAAATGTGCTGTTGTGTCAGCTCTAGAGATGGATAAAGCCAATGGCCATTCCAATCACGTCACAGCCCTGCTCAGTTTTCCAGCCGTAGGTGTGGCATCCTTGCCCAGACGCATGTCAAAGAGCTCCACCCAGCCCAAGCCAAGACTAGGCCAGCCTTCTGCCACTTTTACACACTCCATTTAAAGAGACTCTACAGCTATGCCTGGTAGTTAGTACCCCCCAGAAGCTCTTTCTCTCTGATTTATAATAAAACCATTATTTCGTTTTCAACTTAAGCTCTCTCCTCAGACAATAGCTTTTCAGATGTCACACACTCTTTATATTCATGGCAGATATATTCCAAGACCTTGGTGAATTCCCGAATTTGCAAATCTCACTATGGAATATAATTTCCCTCATAAAATGCAGTTAAGTGGAGCTGAAATATTTAAATGGGTGTGTTAAGACCATCAATGAATCAACATAAGTACCAAAGGTATTTATGAAATGATTGGCATCAATTCTCTCCTGAAAATAAACTACGTAACATCACAACACCACTGGAGTCATTTTAACCGTATGTTTCTCTAAGTCAGCACAATGGAGGCAGAGGTGGGCTTGCTTTGGGCACCACAGGGATGCTGCAAGGGTGAAGGTGTGGGTCTTCATCCTATACCTTCAGTAGGATGTGAAAGCTTCGGTGCCACGGACAGGGCTGGTGCTATGTGAGAAAACCAAATAGGACGACGGAACCAGTGTTCTTTACTGAGCTGAGTGCTAGAATCCCCCCAGAGCTTAGAAACCTATGGATGCCTGGTACCCAGCCCTAGATGTTCAATGTAATTTGTCTAGTGCAGAGTCCAGGCATTGGGATGGCTTTTAACTCTTTATGTGAGTCTAATGTGCAGCCAGAGATGACAAGTGTACCCATGAAAGACAGTGGAGTGGGTGGTTTGCTTTACTTTGAAAATTTTAATAGGTTTAATGATAGATTTATCTCTTGTCGGCCTCTGGGCCATAAACACGTTACAAGTGATGACGGCATTGCTGTTCACAATGGCAGTTTACAATAGCATTGCTGGTTGTAAATCAGCAGAGACGCTCAGCTCCTCCCTGTAACGGGGAGCAAGCCTCGCTCCCGCCGAGGTGTGGAGGCGCCAGGCCCGACGCCAGGGTGACTTCCCCGCTCTTGCACTTGTGACAAGGTACCCAGCATCTCTGGATCTCGTTTCCCCTTTGGTAAAAGGAAGACAACATGGCAATGATTTCGGAGGGCTGCAGGGGTTCTTCAAATGACACAGGGTGTGTTCTCCCCGACCGCTGAATCTACGTACCTCCCCACCGCCCACGTGGGCTGCTGGCAACCAGCCCTTCCTGCCTCACTGCCCTAGTGTTCAAGACCAAGTGCACCGTCCATGTAAAGAAATGCCCGGCGACTCCCATCCCACAGCGCTGCCTGGGACACACCTAGGAGCTCATAATATGGGTGGTTAGCTGGATAATGTCAGTCGTGACATGCATTTGGACAGCAGGCAGAGCTTGGTGCCTGAGCGTCTGTCCGTGTGGCTGTAAACGGTATTGTTTGCCTTGAAATCCTCCCAAAAGCCAAATAGAACCTCTCCAAACACACACTCACAGGCACCATTCACATGTGCACACACACGTGGACACACACACACACACACACACACACACACAGAGTCCTCTGGCCACGCTGACCTCCTCCACCTTTCAGGATGCACGCCTTTTCTTGGCAAGTTCATCCTTGGCTTGAAGCCTCCATCTGGAAATCTAGGAAGACGTTTCTACCTCCTGCCTCTCCCTGTCTGGCCCGTGGGACCCTGCACAGTACCTTCTGTCTGTGTTTGCTCCCAGACTGTCTAGGGCCCCATCCTGGGGGTGGTACCCAGGCCTCAGTCCTGGGCTCCCTCAGAACAGACAGAGCAGCAGAGGGAGTGAGGTGACCTTTTCAAACTCCTTCCCCTTGGAGCCACCCGAGGGGATGGTTAAAGAGCTGGATTCCAACCTGCCATCTAAGACTCCAGAGGTGGACCTGAGAGTCCGTGCCTTTCAAATGCCCGTGGAGGAGGGCATGTGTCCAGAAGACAGGGTGTTGGGGGTGCAGAAGGGGGGACCCGCTTCAGGAGATGTGCCCCCCACAGCAGTGGCATCTAGCTTGCATGGAGAGCGGATGGAGGGACGTCCTCTTCAGGGGCTGGGGACAGACTTGAGACTGAGGTTGACATCTATTTTTACATGGTGGGTGCAGTGACGTGCCCTTTTGAATCCAAGCAAACGTGGTTTTAAGGAGTTTGGAAATCCCATTACGCTTTAGGAAAAGCGTTTCCCTACAGATGGAGCCTAAGTGGGGGTCCCTCCAGATCCAGCCTTGCAGAGCCACTCACCGTCAGAACATCCCGGCCCTTCGCGTCCTCGGGAGCACCTGTGGAAAGACACAACGGTGCAGTGAGGCCTCGCCATGGCTTGGAGGGGAGAGCAGGCGAGGGCCACACATTCAGCATCCCCTGGACGCCTGTGTCCCAGGCCGGAGGGCCGCGCGTGTGCTTGCGTGTATGTTGACAGATGAGCGTGTGTGTCTGGGGGTGCAGAACACAAAACTGTTGCAAATACAAACAGGTCGTCGTCGTATGTAAAACACAATCCCTCGAGCATCCCCGGCACATACGCAGACGCGCGAGGCCGGAATCTTCAAGTCATTTGAAAGGATAATTAGTGTGTGGCGTCTGCCTGGGACCCTCCGAGGGTTAGCGTCCGTCCTGTTTGTCACTGTTTCTCGCCTAATCCCCTCTAATGAGGGTTTATGTTAACACGGATAAGCGCTCTCTGTGTGCGCTGCCCGGCCAGCTGAGCTGACGGAGGACACGCTGCTCAAATGTCACCGCCCTTGGCTATCCGGCTACGACCAGACGTCAGAGGGCATTCGTGGGAAAGGGTCCTGTGGCACAGTGTTCGCTGACAGTGTGCAGGGAGGAAATCCCTCCCGGGGGTTGCCGCTCCTCTGCTCCTACTGTTTCTGGGATTCTATTTTCATTTACTTTCTGCAGTTGGTGGCTGTTAATGATGCTCTGCTTTGAAGGAAGACACCCCGGGCCGCCGCTGCTTTGGGTCTCGGGAAGCACAGCCTGCTTCCTTCCCAGCAAGACTTTGGTAACAGCCTTGCCGGACGGGGTGGAGCCAGGCGGCTCCTTGGGACACGAAGCCTCTGCAGGAGCCGAAACCAAGGCTCAGCATTCCCCCGACTTGGCTGCAGAAGTCAGACATCATCTCATTTCAGAAGTGGAGCTAGCCTTCCTTTCCCCTCTGTGGTATTTAAGGAAAGTTTCAGGGACAGAAGAGTGGGGGAAAGGCATCTCGCTGTTTAGACAGGCAGGAGGCCTTCTACAGGCTAATCCTTGCTACCATATTTATTTAGATCTAAGATAATAATGCAAAAAAAAAAAAACAAATCAGAAGATAATAATTATCACAATTTAATTTAAAAAGGACACTCACACTGTACTGCTGTTTACAAGTCCATGTACATGTGTGCTGCTTATTTAGTCCATTCAGTAATTCTACGTTGAGAGCCTAATTATTGTTCTTATTTTACAGGGAAACCGAGGTTCTGGGTATCAGAGGCTGTGTGATTTCCAGGTCACGCTGCACAAGAGGCACAGATCTGCAGCCTCACCCGCCCCCTTCTTTCCACCAGACTTGGCCGCCAGGACGCCAGATGTTTCAGTGACATGAGCCTGAGGCTCCAACCACCCATTTTTAAATCTGGTTACTGCCAAGGGCGGAGAGGCAGAAACAAGATACCAGGGTTCGCAGGGCTCACAAGTGGCCCCAGAATATGCTAGGTCTCCATCGTCTCCCTGGGGAGCTGTGCGGGGGGTGGGCAGCTGGATCAGGGAGATGCAGGGACGTGCGTGCTCATGCCTGGTGGCCTCCAGTGTCTGGGTACAGGCAGGTTCCCCTTGCAGGGCGGCGAGCGTGGCCATGGCTTCTCTGCAGCAGTGCCCGGTGGGGTGGTGCCCACCTGCATCCCTGCCCCGCCGCCCCCAGGTCTCCTCCCATAACTCTGCAGCCCAGAACAGGGCTTCTCTGAGATTCTGGCCAAGAGCAGAGAGACAGGAGGAGGAAGAGCTCAGAGCCCCACGGCTCATGGGTTGGGTAGGAGAACGCAGCCCTGGGCTGATCTTGTGGGCGGTGTGGGGAGAGAGAGAGGGAGTGGGGACCCAGAGAAGGGCGATCACACCGCCTTGAGGAGCGCGCCCTGCGCCCACCTGAGAGCAGCTTGTTGACAAGTCTCTGTGGAGGGTCTGGACGGATCTGCTTACACGTGCACAGACAGGGCATCCTCTCAATAGAGCCCCAGGGGTTCTCCCTGGAACTTCAGGCGATGGCCTGGGCAGGGGCAGGGGTGAGGATGGACATTCAGGGACCGGAGTGTAGACATGGATGGGGACACTTGCAGTAGGACCCTCAGAGGAACAGCCAAGACAGCGTTTGGGGAGATGACGACCAGCTGTACCGTCTCCAGGTTTAAGGATGACACATACTGTCATGTGTTATTAGGGTGACACGTACGCCAGGATATTGGAGTGTCTCGTTGCACAGTATTTTAAGGACCTGTTTTAAAGGAGAAAATAATTTTGCCAACGGGGGAGAAGAGTTTTGAATGGATGATGGCTCAGTGCAACGAGGCAAACAAAGCCTTGAAGGACATTCATTTGGGTAAACGTTGGAATGTCAGGTGGTCACTGTCGGACAAAGGGCCCTGTTTGACCTGTAGGTGCCCCTGCGGGACTTGGGCCCAGGTAGGACCGCCTTCCTATGTCAGGAATAAGGGTCCAGCAGGTTTGGACTTCTCCAGGTGACATGTGACATCAGCTTGGACCTGAGTGCTGACGGGAAGAAGACACTGAAGGCCTAGGGAGCTGGCATCCAAGGATGTCCTCAGTAGCGTCTCAGATACACAGGATGAGGTGACACCACAAGTGGAAGACTTGACTTTCTCATAAATTCTCCAGAACTCGTATTTCCACTTGAATTGTCTTCCCCTTAAAGCTGTCACCTTGGAATAGACGCGCACCTTCCGAGGAGAAAGTCATGGCACATCCTTCTAGGGTCTCTGAACGTTTCCTCAGAGACTGTGATCTGTTCCCCTGAACACTCGCAGTGGGGACATTTTGTCCTTGGAGGATGTTTGATTTCTGGAGAGACAGATCCTTCTCCACCTCTTGAGGTCACCTCCACTTTCCACAAGAGCTGGGTTGTTTTCGTCTCTTTGTCACCGGAACCCCTGTCCCCGACGTTGGGTGAGTCATGTGAGACACCCAGATCATCGTCTGGATTAATGAATGAATGAGCTCATCAATCTGAGTTTTGTTTGGGGTCAGAATATGGCGGCACTGAATCTGGGGGCTATGTCTGAATGCAGGCACAACCAGGAGGTCACGGACTTCGAGGGGTGAAGGGACCTGTCCCAGACATGGTTGGGACCTCCCAGGCCCCTCGATGCTCCCCTGGTGCACATGCCTCACACCCTACCCCAGGCACCTCTGCCTGTCCTGGGGGCTCCTTCTGACCTCGGACAGCCCCCTGCACCCAAGATGGGCTGCACTGCCCAGGGTAGAGACCCCAGGAGCGACCCTGAACCCATGATGGATGGGACTTGGCCAGTGCGTTACTCTCCTGGGGGGGCTATAACAAAGTGCCACAAACAGGGGGGCTTGAAACAACAGAAATTTATACTTGCACCGTTCTGGAGGCCAGAAGTCAGAAACCGGGGTGTCAGCAGGGCCGTGCTACTTCTAAAGACTCCTGGGGAGGACCGTTTCTTGACTAGCTCTCGGGGTTGCCGGCAATCTTTGGCTTGTGGCTGCATCACTTCTAGCTCTGCCTCTATCTTCCCAGGGTGTCTCCTCTGTGCCTCTGGGTCTCCTCCCCTCTCCTTATCAGATCACCAGTCATATGTGTTTGGGACCCACCCTAACCTGGTATGAGCTCACCTTCACTAATTATATCTGCAAAGGCCCTATTTCCAAATAAAGTCACATTTAAAGGTTCCTGAGGGTAGGGCTTGAATCTATCTTTTGGGGGATGCAATTTAACCCACAACAATGGGACCCTATATCCCCACTCCTGGGTGGCTCTGGGCTGTGACCTGCTGCAGCCTCCTAGCCTCACCTCCCACCCCTTCTAAGCTGGGGCTTTGGGGGTCACAGCTCACTCATAAATCCTTGTCTCAGGGTCTGTGTGGAAACTCAAGCCCATGCAGGACGTTCAGAGAAACAGAAGGAAGACCCTGTTTGCACATCAGACGCTGGTGAGGATGTGCAGGGTGCATCTCACAGTGAGCGGGGCTGCCCACCTCCAGACGACTCTGGACCCCGCTCCCCCTGCAAAACTACAGAGAAGGAAACACAGTTCAAGACCAAAACCTGGTTTTCGTGTTCCTATCAGGACAGCTCATGTTTTAGGAGGGAAACATGAGAATGTCGGCACACTGCTTTCCCACAGGAATGACACCCCGTATCACTCGGGTGCACGCCCCCGCCCCAGGCTGGAGGCCCACCTGGACCGCAGGTGGGGCTCAGCCAGGAGACAGTGGATGAGCGTGTGGGGTGTGCACCTGGGGTGGGGCTGTCTCATCGGTCGTGAACCGCGTGAAGTGAGCCCTGGTCCAGCGCGGTGGGGTCGGCCATGCTGTTTTCCCACTGGACTGCTCATTTGTTTTTGGAGAACAAGACTGAGGAAGAGGAGCGCGTCCTTCGCTTCTCCGTTTTCATTTTCTTGGCAGTGGATCATCTTCAAGAAACACAGCTGTGATGTGTCGTCATCCGTCACACACTGGGTTGAGCTGTCCATCAGGGCAGCAGAGTCATGGCCCTGGTGTTTGTCATTTCCTTCCTGGACTCACCTGGGACACAGGTGTGTGAGAGACGGTCTCAGAACATGCGGCCCAGTGACCTGACCCGTGGCCGCCCCTCACTGGGCAGGAAGGACCCTGAGGTCTCCAACCTTCCCACCATCCACGTTCAGTAGCTCAGAGGCTTCCAAGACCAACTGGACAGCACAGGGTTGCTTAGAATGGGAGAGACGGAAGCCTCCCTGCCTCCTGATGAAGTCCTTCAGGTTTCAGGCCTGTTTAACCGTACAGTATCATGAGCAGAGCAGCCCTCTCTGGATCCTGAGGAGGACACGCGTGGAGCACTCGTGTCTGCAGTGCTTTGGGAGGGTACCTTGTCTTCACTGCACACCCCAGGTATAACCAAACACTATTAGGGGTGGACCGTGTCCTGCACACACACACACACACACACACACACACACACACACACACACACACACACACACAGAAGCCCAACCCCGGTACTTCGGAGCTTGGCTTTATTTGGAAACAGGGTTTTTGCAGATGGAATCAAGTTTAGCTGAGGTCATCAGGGGACTCTAATCTACAGCTGGAGTCCTTATAAGAAGGGGAAATTTGGATGCAGACACACACAGGGGGTTGCCACGTGAAGATAAATGCAGAAGGAGTGATGCTTCTACACGTCCAGCGATTTCAAGGACGCCAGCATACCCACAGAAGCTGCAGGGGGGCCTGGACCAGATTCTCCATCACAGTCTCAGAAGGAAACAGCCTGCTGACACCTTGATCTTGACCTTCCTGATCCAGACGGGGAGCCGATACATTTCTGTGTCTAAGCCACCCTGTTTGGAGAACTTTTTACAACAGCCTCAACAAGTAATACACCTGCCCACAAAGCAACAAAAGTGCATGCTTTAGTGTGCCAGGAACTTCTAAACTGTATACAATATTATAAGTGTTCTGCCTTGGGTCAATTGGTGTGCAAAGTGTTGGAATATAATGTAAGTTAGGATAAGATTTCAATTCACATGGGGCTCACATGAAGAGCAGACAAGGCTGGTAGTAAGTGTGGGGAAAAGTACTTCAAGTGAAGAATTCTCAGATGTAGCAAAAAAATGTAGGACTCAGTTAAATTTTAAATTCAGATAAACAATGAATAACTCTGTACAAGCATGTCCCCTGCAATATTTGGTATGTGCTTATACTAAGCAACCTCTCCTTGAGTATCTGACATTCACATCTGCATCCTATGTTTGTCCGGCTGCTCAGTGTGGGGCTTCCCTGAGGCCAGTTGTCTAAAGGGGGGGGGGGTCACTGTAAGTGCAAAATGACTTCTACAACGTTTAACAACTACACAGAATGCCCAGGTCTCCCCACGTGGCTGAGCTCTGGGGTCCCGTGATTCCCACGTCTGAGCTCGATGGGTTCCGTGTGTGGACCCCATGCCCCGTGGGGCCGCCGCAGTGCTGGCTGTGGACACAGTTGGAGCTGGGAGACCAGAGCATGGCGCAGGCAGATGGAGCCGCTCTCCTGGCGGGGAAGATAAATCACATCCCTGGTCCTCTCAGTCCAAACTTCTGCTGATGCTGCAGCTAAGGGTCAGATTTATTACCTTCTGGGGCAAGCTTTCATGGTTATCTCTCCAACAAGGGTTGTAATCAGACCCTCTCATCCAGACCCCGAAGCCGGCAGGGGCTGAGGGCCTTGCTGGGAAAGACCAGACCATGTTGAGGTCTAGGAAGCCTGAGATGGCAAAAGCCTCCCAGAACATCTTTTGTGCCCAATTTCTTAAAAAAAATAAAAAAAATAAGAAAAATAAATCAACCAGTCGCTTTAAAAATATAGTAATAAAACTGCATTAAGCGTGGATATAACAGCACTTGAGCTTTGGGATGGAAGCGGGCTGGGATTTGCTGCCCAGAGCCGGGGTCAGGCAGTGAGGACAAGGTTTCTGTGCACTCGCTGGACACGGCTCAACCCAGCTCATCTCAGAGCAGGAGGGAGCGCACACCATGTCCTGCACGGAGAGACCAGCTGGCTCTTTCTGCAGACACGGTGACGGTTCTTCCCGGGAAGGACGCAGGGCAGTGGCTGGCTCTGTGAACTCTAGACCACTTCCTGTGGCAAGCCTGTGGCCTGTCGTGGAGAAGAGCTAGCAGCCGTGTCTGGGATCCCTGTCCTGCTGGGGTCCTGCTGAGAGCTGGCCCTGGAAGCTGCCGTGGTCCCCGTAGCTCAGCCCCCAGGTGAGCCGAGGGTGGGATGGGGATCACTGGACCCCGTCTTCTTCCTGCCACTATCATCATCAAGGCTGGCCTGTCCTGCCCTGGGAACCCACTGCTCAGCTTGCTCTGGCCCTCCCAGGTCTCCAGAACCTTCCTGCTGGACGGCCCAGAGAGTGGTTCCTTCTGGATTTGGGTGCCTTTCTGCTCGATGCAGCTCCACTCCTGCCCGTTCCTTGCTTGGGTCTGGCCCTGCAGGTAAGCCCCGCCTTCTCCACACGGCACAGCCTCAGCCTTTCTGTGTCTCTTCTTTGGGTTCTTGGGAACCACCTGCTTCCAGGTCTGGGGTCATCACTCTTACTCGCACCAGTAGTGACCTCCACGAGGCACGGGCCTCACCCAGTTCAGGAAGGAAGAAGCGTGTGCACACGTGACTGGAGGACCCTTCCCCCAATGCACTCCTCCTGCCCAGTGAGGGGGGGCACAGGGGGTCCTACCAGCCTGTCTCACCTCCTTCCCTCCCCTGCTCCTGCTCCTTTCCTGCCTGTGCCAGGTGGCCCTGGGTCAGGCCGTGTTCATTTTCTGGATGTTCTCATAGTGATGTGGCCAAAACACAGGAGCAGTGGCCAAACAGCAATTCTTCACAGACTGGTGCTCTAGTAAGTGGCCTTTGAAGAATTTTTTTATTTAGCCAAAGACGGTTTGTAATTCAGAACAAATGTTCCCATCGAGTTCAAGAATGTTGCATGTTAGGCACTCCAAGAACGTGTGCTTTCCACTCAGAGAAGTGGACTGTGAAATCCGTAACTACCTGCCTGATCCGCACTGAGATCTTTGTTAGATCATGCCTGAAACGTATGATCTCATTCCCAGTGTTGCCACAGCTCGGAGGGAGCTCGGAGTGCCCTGCCCCAATCCTGCGGGCCTGAGCTTACTGCAGGCGACGGAGCTGTGTTAGACCAGACGCAGACGGGCCTTCTGAGAAGCAGAAGACACGTGGACTAAATGTGCTGCGATCTGATTCGGGGGGAAATGCTCATGGAAACTAAAACAGGGAGGGGCAGGAACCGCTGGAGGAGCCTTCTGACCCCAAATGAAGAGGGAGGGAGGAGGGGAGTGGGTGGTCACATCCCAGAGCCCCTGAGAAAGAAAGTGAGAAAGGAAGAAAGGAAGAAAGAAAGAAAGAAAGAAAGAAGAAAGAAAGAAAGAAAGAAAGAAAGAAAGAAAGAAAGAAAGAAAGAAAGAAAGAAAGAAAGAAAGAAAGAAGAGAAAGAAAGAAAGAAAGAAAGAAAGAAAGAAAGAAAGGAAGGAAGGAAGGAAGAAAGGGAAAGGAAGGAAGGAAGGAAGGGAAGGAGGGAAGGAAGGAAGAAAGAAAGAAAATCTACAAACAATAAATGCTGGAGAGGGTGTGGAGAAAAGGGAATGCTCCTACACTGTTAGTGGGAATGTAAATTGGTACAACCATAATGGAGAACAGTAAGGAATTTCCTTAAAAACTAAAAATAGAACTACCATATGACCCAGCAATCCCACTCCTGGGCATATATCAGGAGAAAACTCTAATTCAAAAAGATGCATGCACCCCAGTGTTCATTGCAGAACTATTTACAATAGCCAGGACGTGGAAGTAATGTAAATGTCCATCAACAGATGAATGGATAAAGAAGATGTGGCACATATATACAATGGAACATTACTCAACTGTAAAAAGAAACGAAATGGAGTTATTTGTAGTGAGGTGGATGGAGTTAGAGTCTGTCATACAGAGTGAAGTAAGTCAGAAAGAGAAAAACAAATACAGTATGCTAACACATATATATGGAATCTAAGGAAAAAAAAAAAAAATGTCATGAAGAACCTAGTGGCAAGACGGGAATAAAGACACAGACCTACTGGAGAATGGACTTGAGGATATGGGGAGGGGGAAGGGTAAAATGTGACAAAGAGTGAGAGTGGCATGGACATATATACACTACCAAATGTAAAATAGATAGCTAGTGGGAAGCAACCGCATAGCACAGGGAGATCAGCTCTGTGCTTTGTGACCACCTAGAGGTGTGGGATAGGGAGGGCAGGAGGGAGGGAGATGCAAGAGGGAAGAGATATGGGAACATATGTATATGTATAACTGATTCACTTTGTTACAAAGCAGAAACTAACACACCATTGTAAAGCAATTATACACCAATAAAGATGTTAAAAAAAAAAAAAAGAAACGAAATTGAGTTATTTGTAGTGAGGTAGATGGATTTAGAGTCTGTCATACAGAGTGAAGTAAGTCAGAAAGAGAAAAACAAATACCGTATGCTAACACATATGTGTGGAATCTAAAAAAAAAAAAAAAAATGGTTCTGAAGAACCTAGGGGCAGGACAGGAATAAAGACACAGATGTAGAGAATGGACTTGAGGACACGGGGAGGGGGAAGGGTAAGCTGGGACGAAGTGAGAGAGTAGCACTGACATATATACACTACCAAATGTAAAACAGATAGCTAGTGGGAAGCAGCTGCATAGCACAGAGAGATCAGCTCGGTGCTTTGTGACCACCTAGAGGGGTGGGATAAGGAGGGTGGGAGGGAGACACAAGAGGGAGGGGATATGGGGATATATGTATAGGTATAGCTGATTCACTATGTTATACAGCAGAAACTAACACACCACTGTAAAGCAATTATACTCCAATAAAGATGTTATAAAATAAATGAATACAAAAAATATTAAAAACAAGGAACGAAAAATGCCATTTTCAGCAACATGGATGAAATTAGGTATTATCATACTAAGTGAATAAATTCAGACAGAGAAAGACAAATATCATGTGAGAGCCCTCATATGTGGAATCTAAAAAAAAATGATACAAATGACAGAGAAATTCAGACAGAGAAATTCAGACAGAGAAAGACAAATATCATGTGAGAGCCCTCATATGTGGAATCTAAAAAAAAAAATGATACAAATGAACTTATTTACAAAACAGAAACAAACTCACAGACATGGAAAACAAACTTACTGTTACCAAAGGGCAAAGAGTGGGAGGGATAAATTGGGGATTTGAGATTAACAGATACACACTACTATGTATAAAATAGACAAACAACAAAGACCTACTGTATAGCACAGGAAACTCAGTATCTTGTAATAACCTATAATGGAAAAGAATCTGAAAAAGAATATATATGTATAACTGAATCACTTTGCTGTACACTTGAACATAACACAACATTGTAAATCAACTACACTTCCATTAAAAAAAAATAAAGAAAGAAAGGGGGGAGGAAGGAAAGGAGGAAGGAAGGAAGGAGGAAGGAAGGAGGGAGGGAGGGAGGGAAGGAAGGAGGGAGGGAGGGAGGGAGGGAGGGAAGGAAGGAAGGAAGGAGGAAGGGAGGAAAGAGGAAGGAAGGAGGGAGGGAGGGAAGGAAGGAGGGAGGGATGGAAGGAAGGAAGGAAGGAGGAAGGAAGGAAGGAAGGAGGGAGGAAGGAAGGAAGAAGGAAGGAAGGAGGGATGGGAGCTGAGTGGGGGAAGGTGTTTCAAGAAAAGGAGAAGATTGAAGAAACAGGAAAAATGAAAGATATAAAAGCTGTGAATTTGATGGAAAATCCCCCATATATTAAAAAGCCCAACCGTTCTTGATCTATCTTTTCTACAGACAAACAAAGTCCCATTGATGGAGGCCTTGTGGGGGAGCAGGTGTTCCTCAAGGCTCCCTCCGGCCGTGTGGGTGCAGCCTTCCAAAGCCTTGGGCCACCCCTTCTCAACCTCCCCTCTCCTTCTTATATTTCTCATAATTAAGGAGAGTCTGCAAGCCATGGAGATACCAAACAAAGAGCAGTGTGCCCCTCGGGGGCAGAGCCTCCCCAGCCCCTGCGGTACGGGGACAGCCCGCACACCCGTGATGAGTTCCCCAACAGGGAACCACGCAGGCCGTCCTTCAAGCTGTGAGATTATCCTCCTGGGAGGATAAAATGGGACAAGTTTCCCCATCAGCTTGGCTGACTTTCCCAGTGGGACAGGCTGAAGTCACATACTGATAACTCACAATTTCCATACCTTAAATAATTTAACGTGAAATCACATAAATAAAATGCTATAACTGAGCATAATTCTTTATACATTTTCTAATAATTCTAGCCTTTTAAATTAGCATAATGACACTTAGAATAATTGACGAATTTAATTGCATGGAGCGCTGCAATATTATCTGCTGAGCTGGGTGCCACGATGAAGCTCTGATTAGCTTTAATTTAGTTGGTTTTCTCAATTTAGTTTTCATATTAGATAATGCAGCAGAAGGTAGAGACACATACAAATAAACCACGGGGCACATGATTGTTCATAAGTGCTTACATGCTTTGCTGAAAATCTCTAGACATGCCATTCTTGAACTTCAAATGGAGGAGAATTAGTGACTTAAAAATATTAAGTGTTGCGTTCCTTTCTGCTGTGCCGTCACAATTTTCCACACACACTGATGTTAAGTTCTTGATTGCTCTAGGGGAGAAGATGTCTCTTTTTTTTTTCCCTCCTTCTCTCCTCTCTCCCTCTCCCTTTCTTTTCTTTTTCCTTCCTTCTTTCTTTTCTTCCTCCTTCCTTCCTTCCTTCCTTCTTTCCATCCATTCATAATTGTGTAAGAATGACTATGTTCAAAATATTCAAGTTCATTTTCTTTCGTGCAGAACTGTGCAGTTAATTTAGAAATAAAGTGTGCTCTGCATACATTTCACAGATATAACAGGAAGAAATCATATGCTACATGAATCTTAGATGTATAAATATGGTTTTTAACGCTACTTCAGAGCCCCATGAGAAATATACATCACTGATGAAAAAGAATATTTTTCTATTAGAAAAGTGAATATTTGAAATTTTTGATTTCCAAAACAGATACATTCGTGAGCCCAGCAGGTTTTCAATTTCTATGAGGATTTTAGTCAGAATTTCTTTAATGATCCAGTTTTCCCAAGTTTTAAAATCATGACAGCATATCCATTGCCTATTGCTGCATGAAAAATGACTAGTAATCTAGTGGCTTAAACAGCATGCTTTTAATACCTCACAGATCAGGAGTCTGGGCACAGCTTGGCTGGTCCTCTGCGGGCTGTGACCAAGGTGGGCCAGGGCTGATCTGGAGGCTGGATTGGGGAAGGGCCTGCTAGCAAGCCAGCTCAGGTGGTCAGCAGAATCCATTTCTACATTTTTCTAGACATGGGGGCCCCAACTGCTCTCTGGTGTTGGGCAGAGGCTGCCTCATCAACTAGATGTCACCCTCGGCTCCTTGCCACTTCGGCTTCCCACGTGGCGTCTTCAAAGCCCGCGAGGGGACAAGACTCCAGAGCAAGTCTGTGCACCAACCCAAGAGTCTTCTAAGACATCATGTACCCCAGAAGCAGCATCCTGACACCTCACCAGGTTGCTGGGCAGGTCAAGGGGAGGGGATTATACAAGGGCAGGACACCAGAAAGTGAGCACCTCTAGGGTCACCTCTGAGCCTGTTTGCACGTACGTACAAAGCTTGGTGGGCATCCCTATTTAATATCAGTAAGACACATGAAGCCTTGTTTGTTTGTTTTAAAGAAGTTATAAATGTATTCCAAGTTCTGTTTTATTAAGTTTATCATATTTTCAATGTCTACTGATTACGTTTGGAATGCAGAGTTCACATGTATTCTCAAAGGCACAAAAATGTATCTCTAAGGTCAGGCAGTTTTTGTCCACCCAACACAGTATCTCTTATCAAGGCACAACACACAATGCATACACACACACATCCATAGATGCACAAACACACTTTTGGAAGGAGTGAGGTTTATGGGACCGTTTCTCCCTGCCCTTAATTTCGGGATTCCAGGGACTACCGTCTGTGCACTCCAGCAGAACCCAATTGCCCCACGTGGTATGTGAAGCATTGAGCTTTGCCAGGCTCCCAACTGTGGGTCCCTGCCCCCTCCTCTATGGCTCTGTGAGTGTCCTTTCTGGCACACTTACCTCCCTGTGGTATGGGGGCTGCACATGAGCTCCACTGTTTCACAAAGCCTTGTTTTCAGAGCAACGCCCATTAGATATTTTTCCAGCAAGTTGGGCAGTAGCTTCCACTCCTGGGCAGAGACTTCCCTCCCTGCAGGGATGTCTGTGTGCCTTAGTAGGTGGAGATGTGGCACCCTGGGGCCAGCAGGTGCTCCGCAGGGGTAGAGCTGGGATGCACACCTAGTGACTTCCCCTAGCGTTAACTTTGGTGCTAACGACTAGTGAGCTGCAATGCACACACAGTCTGATGACTATTTCCAACAAGGAGAAGGTTGTAAGCTCTACAGTGAGGCCAATGGTTGGCTTGGCTGGATCCCAGGCTTACTGCCTGTCTACTGTCCACTCTCCACTGATGGGCAATTGCCAGCAAATACCAGGGCCATAGAAGAACGTGTAGAGAGACTGGCCAAAACCAGCCCTCCTACTAGAAAAGACAGTTTAAAATACGTGCCCATGATTGACTGTGCACAGTTGCCCAGAGTGACAAGCCATGCCTGGGGGCTCCTGGCATCAGAGGTCTGTCCACCCAGGTGGTCACTGCCCACTGTGCCCCACTGAGATGTGCCTGGGTCACGGAGCATGGGGACCCTGGGTCCATCTCCCAGGTGGTTGTGTCGGCTGTCACGGGGCAAAGACACCACATGGACAGAAGGGAAGGGAACAGGGGTTGGTGCAAAGGTTGACACTTGAAGAAGCTCCTGGCAGACCCTTTGTCTCCATGGCTGCTTGTTCATGGCTTGTCAACCACAGGACCTGTAAACACTCGGCCTCTTCTGAGTAAAAATCTCCAGCTCAGGAGACTCAGCCCCCACCTGCTCAAGGGCAGACAGTCACTGCTGTGATCTAAATATCGGTGTCCTCCCAAATTCGTATGTTGAAACCTGGCCCCCAGCATGATGGTATGTGGAAGTGATGAGACCGTGAGGGTGCAGCCCCCATGAGGGGGTTCGTGCCTTGAGGACAGAGCCCCAGAGAGCCCCTTCCCCCTTCTGCCCTGTGAAGACACAGAGAAGACAGCCGTCTATGAACCGGGAATTGGGTCCTTGCCTGGCATGACATCTGCTGGTGCCAGCCCCAGAACCATGAGGAATCAGCGTTGTTTATAAGCCCCAATCTGGGTCCTTGTCACAGCAGCCTGAGCTGAAACATTTGGCACTTTGGTCTTTATCATGAGGTCTTTCATTTGTGCGCTTAAGAAGCACCTGCTGTGTGTGCCTTCATCCTGCTACTTGCTAGGGATGTTGAGGTTTTCTTGGAAATGTGGAGAATTCACTGAAAGAAGCTCCTAGCAGCGGGCTGAGACTGAAAGCGAGGGGCCTAGAAAGTTAGTGGAAAGAGGAGGGTCCCCACCAGCATAAGACCTGAGGCATCCAAGCCCCGAGGGCAGCGGTGGTGCCTAAAGACAGGAAACTCAGGGTGGGGACGAGGGAGCAGGTCGGCAGCCGATGGGTTTCCTGGGGCCGCGGTAACACGTGACCCCATTGACCTGGCCCAGAACAACAGGAGCAGGTCAGCTCACAGCCCTGGAGCCAGAGGCCAAAGGCGAGGTGTCTCAGGGCTGGGCTCCCTCCAGAGGCTCCGGGCAGGAGTCCGCGGCCTCTTCCAGCCCCTGGCGGCTCCAGGGGCCCATTGTCCATCTCTGCCCCCTCCTCTTGGGTCCTCTCCGAGTGTCTCTTACAAGGACGTGTGTCACTGGGTTTATCCAGGATATGCTCCTCATCTCAAGACCCCAAACTTAATCTCGTCTGCAAAGATCCTTTTCCCACACAAGGTCACACTCACAGGTCGGGGCTGGGTGTGGACACGCCTTTGGGGGCCACCTCCCCGCCCAGGTGGTGTGGAGGAGAGCAGACAGGTGGGGGCCTAGGCTCGGGGAGAGGATGCGAGGGGTCCCCCTGGAGCCTGTTCCCCCCATGGGGCCAGTGCTGCTGGGCGTCTCAGCCCCGCACTCGCCGCCTGGACCCCTGAGCCCCTCACCTGTCAGCTGACGAGATGCTCCTCAGGTGCACGAGGTGCTGGAGGTGGAGCCCGACAGGCAGGTGCAAACCCGCCAAGCCCCACGTCCCTCCCCCGGATGAGTGAGGGAGGGGGCAGGTCCGGCTGATCACCTGGGCGCAGGCGGCTCAGCCCTGGGGCTGGGGGCCTGAGAAGCACAAGCCAGACCAGTGGGCTCTGCCCCACGTTGTCGGAAAGTCCGGAGGGCGTCCCCAGAAGCCCCACGCGCTCAGCTCCCTCCAGGAGAGGCCCCTGAGCTGCAGATGCTGCCCTTCGGGGAAGGCGGCACCGAGGGCATCAGAGGAGACGGGGACCCCCGACCGCAGGGCCTCGCTCCCACATGCGCACGGATCCGCGAACAGCCTCCGCGACCCGTGACCTCTTAGAAAGGCTCAGCCCTTCTCTCTGTCATTACTCACGTGGAAAAATACACACAGGCACACACGTGCATACACACAGAGCACACGGACACTTGCACACAGGGGCACACACAGAAACTCCTGGACCCCGCCTGCACAAGTCCTGATTCAATGGGTCTTGGTTGTGTATATATATATACAGGTTCGTTTCCATTATAGGTTATTATAAGGTATCAAATAGAGTTCCCTGTGTTATATAGTAGGTCCTCGTTGTTTATCTGTTTTATACATAGTAGTGTATATATGTTGATCCGAAACTCCTAATTTATCCCTCCACCCCTTTTCCCCTGAATTTTTTTAATCTTATGAGAAATGGCCTATTTTTGCTCTTACGCGTATAGTTTGGTTGGGATTTGAAAGTGTGACTCCCGTTAAGGTGCAACGCCCCACTGAGCCCACTTGGAATCAGGTGGACGCTGCCGGCAGGAGATTTTGTGAAGAGTGACTCTGCTATTCACATCTGGCGTGACGTTCAATGGTGGTGAAACAGCTTAAGTTTAAACTACATCTTTAACTCAGCAAAGCCTCAGCTCTGCATCAGACAGTATTTATGTACCAATCTGGACTTTTAGAGCTGGCTAATTTTGTTAGCAATCCTTCAAAGTGTTTTCTGAGTTAGTAAAAAAAAAACACAAAAAACATGTTTATTGGTTTGTATAACTGAAGACAGGTTAAGAAATTCCCTCAAGTTTGCCAAAAACAAAACAAAACTCTAACACTTCTTTAACACAGAGTCTGGAAAATGTGTGATTTCTGGAAAGGCACCATGTGATATTTAATAAACTTGGAGACTGTTTTTAAATTTTTATTGAGGTTCACTAATAACAGATGTGAAAAGCGACGGGCCCAACATCATTTTATGTCCATGTTAGGAAAATGAACTTGCAAATCTATCCCCTGAGCCACTGTTCCCACTTCTGATTTAAAGGTCAGTGAATTCTTCTCTGAAAATCCCATGTTTCAGGCTTGGCCAGAATAAGAGTATGGGCCTTTTCCTTTTTAAGAGAGAGAAATTTGGAGGTAATTTTATGCATTTGTCCCTCTTTTCCTTTGCTGATTCACAAGACTAGTGGGGTTTCATGCATTTGCATGTCATTGAGCACCAACGTTAGAGGGCCCTGCACACAGGATGGAGGGAAGGTGGGCCTGAGTCTGACTCCAGGCTTTACACCCCGGCTTCTTTCTTCTTGAGACGAACTTTGTATTAACTAGAGCATGTTTTCAGAAAAGGCACCCGAATTATCAGGGCATGGCACAGTAAAATTTTGCGAGGAGGGAGCGGAGCAATCAAGAACATTCCATGCACCCAGAAGCCTTCATCAGACCCTCTGGTCATCAGAGGCCTCTCCCAACAAAAGGAGTCTGCATTCTGTCCCCAAAACCCAGTGCCACCTGCTGCTTATGCAGATGCCGTGTCTGCTTCCCTCCACGGCGATGGTGGAGCTGTAGCTTATTTGTCTTAGTTGCTGTGTACTGTTCCATCCTAAGAACACACTCGGATTCACTGAATCATCGTGACTGTTTGGTAATTTCCGATTTGGGGTTCCTACAAAGAATGCTTCTCTACACGTTCTTCTGTCTGTTTTTTGTGAACCTGTGTGACCATTTCCGTCAGATTTCTACCCAGAGTGGAATTGCTGGGTAAGGTCAGACACACGAGCTTTCATAGGTTCTACCTGTTTCCAAGGTGGTAGGACCCAGCCCCTGCTCCTCAGACATGCAACCATGCCTATATTTCCATGGCAGAGCTGATTCAGGCTTTAAATGGAGGAATGGGTATATTCTGAGTGCTCTTTGGCTCAGAATGGCTTTATTTAGTAGTAGGCTTTAATAGTAGGAGCTCCAGGAATGAAGAAATAGTGGATAAGCTCACTGCGGTCAGTGGTAAGGAATTAGCTCTCAGGCCTGCCCAACATCTGTGATTAGGGGTTTGGAAGAAGGAAGAAAGACACTTAAATTAGGGGAAAAATGTTAAATTTCCAAAGTAGGATTTGCTCAGGCAGCTTGTCTAGCTTCTGGAAGATTCTGGCCCAGCCCACTGAAGGACAGCTGGGTCTCCCATCCCCAAACCCAGGCTCCAGTGTCCGAGAACCACAGCTGCAGGGACGGTGGTCAGGTTTGTCCATCTGTCATGCATTAGTCATGGAGTAGCTGCCCAGTTCTCACCGTGTGCCACGCCTCAGGGTCCCAGGGTTAGTGCTGGGGCTGGCCCTGCCCCCCAGGAGCTTAGAGTCTCAGGGAGGTGGGGGGATCAGCCCTCACTAGATGGCGGGGCCCATGCAGCCTGGGGCTTACCCCTCTCCTTGGGACATCTAGTCTACCTCTGACTGCCTGCCCGGGAAGGAGGGAGCAAGACTGGAACATATACAATGTGTTCAAAGAATGGAAGAGCCTGCTGGAGAGAGGAAAACAAAGGAGGGGCTTGGGAGCTATTTCCAGCAGAAGTTATTTACAGTCATGCCCAGAAAGGAGAAAACAGCCCCAAATACCCTCAGTTCCCCCCACTGGGCATGACTTGCATTCACAACATCTTCAGGTGAGTCCTCTGCTCCCTATGTATTTCCTTCCAAAAGGCAGAGCGCATGGGCATTCAACCAGGCCCAGGGGAGAGATGGGAATGTCCGGGGGCAGTTCCAAGAGCACCGTCCCAGCATCACCGTGGGACACACTTTTGGCTCAAGCTCAGATGCAGCTCCATCCTTACTCTGACCCCCCAGCCCTCTGCACCTGGAGCTTAGGAGAGTCCTGATCTCTGGGCAGCAGGTCTGAGATGTGAGGTGGCCCCAGAGCAGAGGCTGCAGAGACACAGACCATGAAGGCCATTCCCTGACTTTCTCCAGACACAGAGGTGAACCCCCCCCCAGCCATATGGAACTTAGGGTGTAAGAGAGGTGCAAGCTAGAAGTTTCTGTGGGATACACTCTGCTTTGTGCTCACAGAGGTGGCATGTGACAGGATTCCCAGGGAGGAAAAAGCCACCTCTGAACATGGGATGGGGCTTCCCTGGTGGCGCAGTGGTTAAAAATCCGCTTGCCAGTGCAGGGGACATGGGTTCGAGTCCTGGTCTGGGAAGATCCCACATGCCGCGGAGCGACTAAGCCCGTGAGCCACGATTACTGAGCCTGCGCGTCTGGAGCCTGGGCTCTGCAACAAGAGAGGCCGCGATAATGAGAGGCCCGCACACTGCGATGAAGAGTGGCCCCCACTTGCCGCAACTAGAGAAAGCTCTCGCTCAGAAACGAAGACCCAACACAGCCATAAATAAATAAATAAATAAATAAATAAATAAATAAATAAAAATTAAAAAAACAAACAAACAATGCTTAGTTTACTTGCTGAACTGCTAGTTAGTAGTTTAAAAAAAAAAAAGGGGCTTCCCTGGTGGCGCAGTGGTTGAGAATCTGCCTGCCAATGCAGGGGACATGGGTTCAAGCCCTGGTCTGGGAAGATCCCACATGCCGCAGAGCAACTGGGCCCGTGAGCCACAACTACTGAGCCTGCGCGTCTGGAGCCTGTGCTCCGCAACAAGAGAGGCCGCGACAGTGAGAGGCCAGCGCACCGCGATGAAGAGTGGCCCCCGCTTGCCGCAACTAGAGAAAGCCCTCGCACAGAAACGAAGACCCAACACAGCCATAAATAAATAAATAAATAAATAAAAAAAAAAAAAAAAAAAAGAACATGGGATGGGTAAGGACCTTCCACTGATTGACAGGGCCTTAAAGGATACCAAGGCAGGAATTTCCACAGGTTTTAAATATGATACATGCCCACTGCAGAAAAGTACAGAAATTCCCTAAATCTCACCATGTAGAGATAGCCACTAAGCATTTTGGTAACTGTCTCCCAAAGACAGTCATCCCCTTTGGCCTGAATCAATGAAATCGTTACCAAAATCAATGAATTCAATTAAATTAGTACATTGTAACCTAAATCAATGAAAATTCATGCTTGAAAACTCTGGACTTGCACAAGGGTATGTGAATTCAGGTTCAATGTCATCAGTGCTCTAAGAAGTCTGGTGTATCACCTTTATCTGCAAAAGGTGGCTTCATGGTATGCACACCATTTCAAAATAGGATTTGCCATTTTGGGTACAATATGTAAACAGCATGGTAGAGGAAAGACTCTTTGCTGGCAATTTTGGTAAAGGTATTCTGCAAGAAATTAAGCTGTTCTCTCAATGAATATTTATTAAACGAATTAAAATCTAATGACTATATTAGAGATAGTTAGAAGCAAATTGAAAAATGATTAGACCTGGATGATTTTATGAATGTAACACACAAACATGGTAAATGTATATGTGCACAGACACACATGCACATGAACATGTGTTAATTCTATAAGGGAAGATTCTGGAATAAAGTACACTAGATGGGGGAGGAAAAAAACAAGGATGGTGCTTTTCCTTTTTAATCATAGGACTCTGAGAAGGATTGCTACCTTCACAGGTCACCAAAGTTTAAAAACAAATTCTCATCAAACTGTCAAAAATTAAATACAAAGAGAAAATATTAAAAGCAGTAAGGGAAAAGCAACAAATAACATACAAGGGAATCCCCAAAAGGTTAACAGCTGATCTTTCAGCAGAAACTCCTCAAGCCAGAAGGGAGTGGCAGGACATATTTAAAGTGATGAAAGGGAAAAACCTACAACCAAGATTACTCTACCCAGCAAGAATCTCATTCACATTCAAAGGAGAAATTAAAACCTTTACAGACAAGCAAAAGCTAAGAGAATTCAGCACCACCAAACCAGCTTTACAACAAATGCTAAAGGAAGTTTTCTAGGCAGGAAACACAAGACAAGCAAAAGACCTAAATTAACAAACCAAAAACAATTAAGGAAATGGTAATAGGAACATACATATAGATAATTACCTTAAATGTAAAAGGATTAAATGCTCCAACCAAAAGACACAGACTGGCTGAATGGATACAAAAACAAGACCCATATATATGCTGTCTACAAGAGACCCACTTCAGACCTAGGGACACATACAGACTGAAAGCAAGGGGATGGAAAGAGATATTCCATACAAATGGAAATCAAAAGAAAGCTGGAGTAGCAATTCTCATATCAGACAAAATAGACTTCAAAATAAAGACTATTACAAGAGACAAAGAAGGGCACTACATAATGATCAAGAGATCGCTCCAAGAAGAAGATATAACAATTGTAAATATTTATGCACCCAACATAAGAGCACATAAATACATAAGGCAAATGCTAACAGCCATAAAAGGGGAAATCGACAGCAACACAATCATAGTAGGGGACTTTAACACCTCACTTTCATCAATGGACAGATCATCCAAAATGAAAATAAATAAGGAAACACAAGCTTTAGATGACACATTAAACAAAATGGACTTAATTGATATTTATAGGACATTCCATCCAAAAACAACTAAATACACTTTCTTCTCAAATGCTCATGGAACATTCTCCAGGATAGATCATATCTTGGGTCACAAATCAAGTCTTGGTAAATTTAAGAAAATTGAAATCATATCAAATAACTTTTCTGACCACAACACTATGAAACTAGATATCAATTACAGGAAAAATCTGTAAAAAACACAAACACATGGAGGCTAAATAATACACTACTAAATAACCAAGAGATCACTGAAGAAATCAAAGAGGAAATCAAAATATATCTAGAAACAAATAACAGTGAAAACACGACTACCTGAAACCTATGGGATGCAGCAAAAGCAGTTCTAAGAGGGAAGTTTATAGCAGTACAATCCTATCTCAATAAACAATAAAAATCTCAAATAAACAACCTAACCTTACACTTAAAGCAATTAGAGGAAGAAGAACAAAAACCCCCCAAAAGTTAGCAGAAGGAAAGAATCATAAAGATCAGATCAGAAATAAATGAAAAAGAAATGAAGGAAACGATAGCAAAGATCAATAAAACTAAAAGCTGGTTCTTTGAGAAGATAAACAAAATTGATAAAGCATTAGCCAGACTCATCAAGAAAAAAAGGGAGAAGACTCAAATCAATAGAATTAGAAATGAAAACGGAAAAGTAACAACTGACACTGCAGAAATACAAAGGATCATGAGAGAGTAATACAAGCAACTCTATGCCAATAAAATGGACAACCTGGAAGAAATGGACAAATTCTTAGAAAAGCACAACCTTCTGAGACTGAACAAGGAAGAAATAGAAAATATAAACAGCCTAATCTCAAGCACTGAAATTGAAACTGTGATTAAAAATCTTCCAATAAGCAAAAGCCCAGGACCAGATGGCTTCACAGGTGAATTCTATCAAATATTTAGAGAAGAGCTAACACCTATCCTTCTCAAACTCTTCCAAAATGTAGCAGAGGAAGGAACACTCCCCGATTCATTCTACGAGGCCACCATCACCCTGATACCAAAAGCAGACAAAGATGTCACAAAGAAAGTAGACTACAGGCCAATATCACTGATGAACATAGATGCAAAAATCCTCAACAGAATACTAGCAAACAGAATCCAGCAGCACATTAAAAGGATCATACACTATGATAAAGTGGGGTTTATCCCAGGAATGCAAGGATTCCTCACTATACACAAATAAATGAATGTGATACACCATATTAACAAATTGAAGGAGAAAAACCATATGATCATCTCAATAGATGCAGAAAAAGCTTTTGACAAAATTCAACACCGAGTTATGATAAAAACCCTCCAGAAAGCAGGCATAGAGGGAACCTACCTCAACATAATGAAGGCCATATATGACAAACCCACAGCCAACATTGTTCTCAATGGTGAAAAACTGAAACCATTTCCTCTAAGATCAGGAACAAGAGAAGGTTGTCCACTCTCACCACTATTATTCAACATAGTTTTGGAAGTTTTAGCCACACACTGCAATCAGAGAAGAAAAAGAAATAAAAGGAATACAAATCGGAAAAGAAGTAAAGCTGTCACTATTTGCAGATGACACGATACTATACATAGAGAATCCTAAAGTACTAGAGCTAATCAATGAATTTGGTAAAGTAGCAGAACGCAAAATTAATGCACAGAAATCTCTTGCATTCCTATACACTAATGATGAAAAATCTGAAAGAGAAATTAAGGAAACACTCCCATTTACCATTGCAAGAAAAAGAATAAAATACCTAGGAATAAAGCAACCTAAGGAGACAAAAGACCTATATGCAGAAAACTATAAGACACTGTTGAAAGAAATTAAAGATGATACAAACAGATGGAGAGATATACCATGTTCTTAGGTTGGAAGAATCAACATTGTGAAAATGACTATACTACCCAAAGCAATCTACAGCTTCAATGCAATCCCTATCAAACTACCAATGGCATTTTTCATAGAACTAGAACAAAAAATTTCACAATCTGTATAGAAACACAAAAGACCCCAAATAGCCAAAGCAATCTTGAGAAAGAAAAACGGAGCTGGAGGAATCAGGCTCCCTGACTTAAGACTATACTACAAAGATAGAGTAATCAAGACAGGATGGTACTGGCACAAAAACAGAAATATAGATCAACGGAACAGGATAGAAAGCCCAGAGATAAAGCCATGCACATATGGTCACCTTATCTTTGATAAAAGAGGCAAGAGTATACAATGGAGAAAAGACAGCCTCTTCAATAAGTGGTGTTGGGAAAACTGGACAGCTGCACATAAAAGAATGAAATTAGAACACTCTCTGACACCATACACACAAATAAACTCAAAATGGATTAAAGACCTAAATATAAGGCCAGATACTATAAAACTCTTAGAGGAAAATATAGGCAGAACACTATGACATAAATCACAGCAAGATCCTTTTTGATCCACATCCTAGAGAAATAGAAATAAAAACAACAATAAACAAATGGGACCTAATGAAATTTAAAAGCTTTTGCATAGCAAAGGAAACCATAAACAAGATGAAAAGCCAACCCTCAGAATGAGAGAAAATATTTGCAAGCGAAGCAACTGACAAAGGATTAATCTCCAAAATATACAAGCAGCTCATGCAGCTCAATATCAAAAAAACAAACAACCCAATCCAAAAATGGGCAGAAGACCTAAATAGACATTTCTCCAAAGAAGATATACAGAGTGCCAACAAACACGTGAAAGGATGCTCAACATCACTAATCATTAGAGAAACGCAAATCAAAACTACAGCGAGGAATCACCACACACTGGTCAGAATGGCCATCATCAAAAAATCTACAAACAATAAATGCTGGAGAGGGTGTAGAGAAAAGGGAACCCTCTTGCATTGTTGGTGGGAATGTATATTGATACAGCCACTATGGAGAACAGTATGGAGGTTCCTTAAAAAACTAAAAATAGAACTACCATATGACCTAGCAATCCTACTACTAGGCATTATACCCTAAGAAAACCATAATTCAAAAAGAGTCATGTACCACAATGTTCATTGCAGCACTATTTACAATAGCCAGGACATGGAAGCAACCTAAATGTGCATCGACAGATGAATGGATAAAGAAGATGTGGCACATATATATAATGGAATATTACTCAGACATAAAAAGAAATGAAATTGAGTTATTTGTAGTGAGGTGGATGGACCTGGAGTCTGTCATACAGAGTGAAGCAAGTCAGAAAGAGAAAAACAAATACCGTATGCTAACACATATATATGGAATTTAAAAAAAAATGGTTCTGAAGAACCTAGGGGCAGGACAGGAATAAAGACACAGATGTAGAGAATGGACTTGAGGACACGGGGAGGGGGAAGGGTAAGCTGGGATGAAGTGAGAGAGTGGCATGGACATATATACACTACCAAATATAAAATAGATAGCTAGTGGGAAGCAGCTGCATAGCACAGAGAGATCAGCTCCGTGCTTTCTGACCACCTAGAGGGGTGGGATAGGGTGGGTGGGAGGGAGACACAAGAGGGAGGAGATATGGGGATATATATATACATATAGCTGATTCACTTGTTATACAGCAGAAACTAACACACCATTGTAAAGCAATTATATTCCAGTAAAATGTAAAAAAGAAAATATTAAAAACAAATGTTTAAACCCAAAGAAAAAAATTCTCCAGTTTACTTTTGGTTTTAGTTTTAAAATTTTAAATGGCTTCACAAAGAAGTGAAAAGTGAATAGATCCCTTTAGAGAAGTTCTCTTGGCAGTCAGCTCTGACTCACGTTGTTTTATATATTTTAAAAAAGGATAAATATATAAAAATCAAGAGGTTGCACTGTCCTGACAGTCTGAGCTATTTCATGGAGTGGTTTTACTTCTCAGTGATAGCCTGCATGTAAGGATGTTTTGTTTAGACAGAAATCAGCCAGAACAGTTAACAAAAGTAGCATCACTCTTGCTGGAATTAAGGAGAATCCATGGCTTCTAAGGGCATATGCCTCCATGTTCATGCCCAGTGCTGCTTTTAATACTGTACTCACGTGACTTTCCCCCTTGTCCTGAAGTAGCTACCCGGGCTGCTTCTCGCTCTTAGCTGTATCTCTACAAGTTGGAAAAACAGATCGGCTCATAAAGGAAAGGTGTGGACTCCACGTGCCGGGAAGCCAGCAGACTCAGATGCCTCCGTCCCCCTTGACAATCACAAAGGGGCCTCGACGGAGGAGGCTCATTTCTGTCAAAGTCTGTGGGAGTCTCAGCAAACTTGGGGGCACAGCGTCTGCGTCACTATCACACCGCCACCCTTGCTTCCTGCTCCATTGGGGTTTTTTTTGCGTCCTCCTAGTATTTATTTTTTAAACAATCGCGTCTGCAATGGACTCCAATTTCTCAACCACAGATGACATTTCCTTCCATATTCAGAACAGGAATGGAATATTAATCCCAGAAAATGTAAGAAATGCGGGAACAGCTCTCTTTTCAACAATTCTTCTCAATGTCACTCTGCTTATTGAGTTGTGCTGGGAAAAACAGAAGATACAGGTTTATGATGAGGGCATGCCTCCTAAGAATAGAGAAAATGCCCCAGAAATACTAAACAAATTGGCCAAATTATTATATATTTTCTTCCTTTTTAAGGAAATTAATCACATTTTTAATGTATTTTGTATTATAAATTATAAATTTATATTATATAACATTTGTACATTGTGTTAAATATAACAAGATACATGTTATGTTGTTATACATTGCAAATAATACAGTTAAAATGATAAAATATCAATACTTTATATAACAATGTAACAATAAAAATGATTTAATACATAAAAATAATCGTGTGCTCGATCATTTAGAGAAGAATCAAGTTTATTGTAGCATCTTTCTTGGTTTCTCTTCAAAATGTGTGTAATGCCCACTCAGAGAGAGAGCCATAAATGCAATGGACATTTCTGGAGGGTAAGGGACATTCTAGAAGAGGAGCAATGAGTTCAACTCATACAATTTTATTTGAGTTTGGGTGGAAATTGTTTAAGGCAACTCTACACCACTACTCACATCTGAACTCAAACTGGCCTCCTCGTCTATTGAAAGAGTCTAAACAAGAAAACCCTCATTCTCTGGGTAAGTTAGAGTTCTACAAGGTAGATCTGAAAAGGAAATCCCTCCTAATCCCATTCCAAGCCTTGGCGTTTCATCCATGCCCAAGCCTGTGTGATCAGTTAGATCTCAGCGGTAGGAGGAGGGCTGGTGAGAGGACCGGCCGAGGTGTTCACGGTCAGAGTCAGGAAGAGCTGGATGCCTGCCCCAGCCCCAGGTCCTTTGCCCCTTGTCCTAAAGTAGCTACTGCAGTAGCTGTAAGACAGTCCTCCGTTCCAGAGGGTGGACCCGGTCAGAGCTCCCAGCCTCCGTCTGCAATAACTCCCTGATCCAAATGAGGAAAGATATGCCTGGCAAAATCAGCAAAATCCTGCCACACTGACATGCTGGTCCTTACATCCCTGACGATCCCAAACCACAGCCCCACTGTCAACAACGCTGACGTCACTAGGGCCTAATTTGGCAGCTCAGTCCACAGTCTTGAGATCACTTCAGCTGAAAAAGAAAAAAAAGCTTCTCACTAATCCTGGCCCATATGGAACTTGTTATGAATCAGGCACCCGCGCAGAACAGCACTTTCTGCTCCAGGAGCAATCAAGGGGCACAACTGTGTTTCTTCTCTTACGTTCCTCCTGTATAACGACAGTCTCCAATTAAGGAAAGCCGCTTTAATAAATTAGGGAAATGCCAAGGAAGCTTCAAACCGTGAAGAATCTGATGGGTTCTTAGAGTGATTTCTTCCAAGTGTAAAAGAGGTGCAGACACCTGCGAGGCTGCAGTCCAGCTGCAAGGGCACCTGCTTCCTGCGGAATCGTGCGTGCCCGTCAGGGTGAGGCCACATCCTGGGCAGCTTTTAGGTGCTAAGACAAGACGGAGAATTGATGTGAGCTCTGGCCCTGGAATGGCGTGTTTTAGTAAGTAAATGAACTGTCTGTCCACATAACGTTAAGAAGTCTGGTGGAATAAATACACGGTCATTGGAAACGCCATCAATGGGTTTAAACCAATCATCGGTGGGTTAGAACAAGCAGCTGGGTGAATTTCGGGTGCTTTCACAGCTGTCCAGTCCACATCTGGGACGCGGCCACGGGCTGCCAAGGCTAATTGGTTTGCTCATTTTCATAAGCGCACTTTTTCTCACACGATAAAGCTAAGTCACTCATTAATTTGTTCATTCATTTCACAAACATTTAGCAATAACCTGAGTGAAAGGAAAGGTTCCCGCAGCAACGGTTGGGACTGGAGTGGTGCAAAGGGATGTTTAAGGTATCAGAGCTGAAGGAATTTGAAATTTGTAATTAAAAAAGGAAAGGAAAAATCAAGAATACACACAAGTTACAAATGTCTCTCCTGCCAGACTTGTGATTTTTCCTCTCTAGGCAGGAACTTTCATGTGTTTTCTTCACTGTTGTATCCTGGGGCTCAGAGGAGTGCCAGGTACCCAGGAGGCACTCCGTAAATGTTTGTTACATAAGCGAATGGACAGACACTTGTGTTTGAAATCTACAAAGACTAGAGGGTATCTTAGAGGTGAAAATACCAACCCACGATCTTAGGTGTACAGTAAAATGACCTGATTTTTCCAAAGCCCAACTTGCTCGCTCTCTCTCTCCCTCTCTTTCTTCAAGGGGGCAGAAAATTGAAGTCCATCAATCAAGGTCACTTCCAGTGATTTTCTGGGTTCATCTTCCCTCACCTTTTAGCTGTACCAAGAGTCCTCTGTGAGTGGACCAAGGTTCCGAGCGTAAGGAGATTGTGTACTTTTCAGAGTAGGGGCGGTCCTGCTCTGGACACTCACCTGTCCTCCACGACCTGCGGCCTCAGGTGAATGGCTGGGAGCCTCCTAGTCTGGACCTCCAGGGCACCTGGGAAACATTGCTTGGCTGCCCTCCCCGACTCCCAGACTCGCCCATCACCCTCTGCCCAGGTGAGTGAGACAGTCATCGCAGGCACAGAGGGGACTCTGGGGGGCTGGCGGCAAACGGGGGACACAAACCCTTCTTCATTTTCCATCACAACCCTCCTTCCTGAAGATCTTGGCCCAGGGCACAGAACACGGGTCCCTTCCCCAGGAGACCCATCAGGAAACTTCTAGAGGTTCGTCGGATTCTGTCTTCCAAACCCTCAGGACTTCTACCCTGTCCTCGGGCAGGATCCTTAGGCTGTTCTTTTCTTCCCAGTTTATGTTTGTTCCTGTTTTTTTTTTTCTTTTAAGGAAAAACCCTTTCTTTTAAAACTCAAGTCTCTTTGTGGCGTGTACTTGATTGTGAGCGGCATTTTCTTAAACGGACCTGCAGCCTCCCTGCTGTTTCCCTGAAGCCGTGGGCAGGTCTGTCTCCTCTGGCTGCTCTTTGGGCAGGGGCAGTGCTTGGTGATGGGGGGGGCGATGTTGGCTAGCACACCCCGGGGGCTGCGGGCTGTCGAAGGCCCAGCACCACGAGGGAGGCCGGTCATCACGAGGACGGTCCCCGGGTTTACCTAAACTCACTTAAAACAATTCCTTCCTGCTAAGAGATCCTCCATCTGAGGTCAGCTATGTGTATATTTTATATTTTTTTTTATTTTGAAGCAAATTTAAGCTCACAGAAAACTGTAAATGTAATGCAGAGAGGTCCTGTCAACCTTTTACCTAGCTTCCCTCAGTGTTTTTTTCAGAAATAACTTATAAAATTTTTAAAAGTTATGTATTTTTAAAACTTTGTATGTGTTTGAAGCAAGAGAATCAGCCATCACCACTCAGCGTGCCCCTGCCCCAGCCGAACACCCTGCTTATATTCTCCTAAGAGGCTTTCTGATAGTGCCTGGCTTTACAGGTTTTTATCTATCAATAAGTCACTCTGGAGTGTGTGGGGGGGGTGTGTGTATGTGTGTGTTGTGGTGTGGGTGTGTGTTTGTGTGCATGAGTGTACGTGTGGCATGTGGTTGTGTGTGCACATGTGTGTCTATGTGTATGCATGTACACATGAGGTGTGTGTGTGTACGTGTGGGTGTGTGGTATATGAGTGTGGTGTGTGCGTGTGTGTGTATGTGTGGGTGTGTGGTATATGAGTGTGGTGTGTGTGTACATGTGGGTGTGTGGTATATGAGTGTGGTGTGTGCATGTGTGTGTACGTGTGTGTGGGGTGTGCAGGTGAGTGGTGTGTGGTGCATATGTGTGGTGTGTTTCCACGTGCCCTGCTAAGGTGCATGCTCACGCAGTCCCAGGAACCTGCTGGGGTGCCCTGACCCTCAGGCGCCAAGCCCAGTGGGGTCTGGTCAGGGGCACCCGGCCTCCTCAGTACACAAACCCCTTCTGGCATTCATATGGACGTGAGAAGGGGTTTGGGTCCTTGGTCTCCTGCGAGCGAGTGGGTGGGGAAGAGAGCTCAGGGGTGGGACGGGCTTGCACATCTCGTTTTGGAAAGAAGAGGATCCCTCACTTTAGCCATGTGCAGACAGACGGGCCGTGCCCAGTCACCACTTGGCTTATACTTTTTAAATCTCAGAGTCTTTAAGCGAGTGCCTAGGAAACCCGACATTTGTGGGATTCTGGTCAAAACGGCAGGCCTGGGCGATCAGACCCGGCCCTGATAGGTACCACACGGCAGCTGTGCCCTCAGGTTCCCCCCTTCACAGGCCTCTCCCATCACAGCCGGATCTGCTCCCACCCTGTGGAAGGGCAACATGCAGGGACCTTGCCGGGGGCTCTGGGCTCTCAGGACCGGGCCGCGTGGGGACGTCTTGCTTTGGCCTTGAACAGAGCTTCTGAGGCATCTGCAGAGGCATTAAGTTTATTTGTTGACTTTTTTCTCTTCAAATGTGATGACTTTGAACTCCTGCCAACATAGAAGAGATGGAACAAAATCTAAGAGCGATAGTTGAGACCTTTCCCTAAGCAGTATCTTAGTGAAAAAGAAATCACGACAATTCCATCGGCCTGTGGTTTCCATGTGGTGAAGTTCCAGGTGTGGTCTGTGTGGTGCTGATACAGAGGAAAAGACACCAAGGGAAGTAAAGTTCCACCAGAGAGTGGCACACGGACGCACACACACCCTTGACTTGCTGCTCCTGTGTGTTAACTGGAGTGATGTCCAATAAGCGGGAAAACCCAGAGATGCTGGCGGTGAAGACCCCACACCCTCTCCACCTCACAGTCACTCAGAGCCGCTGCCGGCGTGACCTCTGCTAGGAGCAAAAAGTGCTGATTCCTGCAGAGCCGGCAAGTGGGGAGAAGGTGAAATCTCCTCTCCGCCAGTGACGGTGGGATTGCCTGGCCGTGTAATGAAGTTAATGTTTTGTGGAATTTACAGCCTGGTTTTAATAGTTTCTTCGCCAGACACTCTCCCCCGACTTCTGCGTTTTCCACCAGGTTTTTTTTTTAACCACAAAAGAAACAGGACAATGTGTGAAGGCTCATTAATTCTCTTTAGTTTTGATTTCCTCCTTCTCTTTTTTGCTCGCCTCGTCCTGGAGGTTAAACAAGAGGCATGTCATCAGCCTTTCCAGAAGCTCTGGTTCACGGGAGGGTGAAATGGAGAGCCTCAGAGCTGCTGGCCCTTCTCGCCCCCGGCCTTCAGTGCCCGCCGTCTTATTGCCTCTTCAATCAGCAATTACACAGGCAGGAACAATGGACCTACCGCTTTCATGACCTGGCCTCAAATTTGCCTTGATTTGCCAATGTGTGTCATAGCAACACTCCCTTTGCGGGTCGGGGGAGCCTAATTACAGGATGAAGATGGATTGGGGCCTGGGAAAGGCTCACCCTGGGGACTGTACGCTGGCCCCCTGCCCCTCATCCCACTGGATCCTGACCCCCGGCTGCCCCGAGTGCCCACCTGACCCAGGGATGCTGAAAGCATGCAGCCTGTTCCTCGGGACCTTTCAAGTCCCTGCAGAGGGAGGAGGCGGGGGAGATGTGGCGACTCTGGGGGCCAGAAAGAAAATCCTGAGACGGGGCTGAGGGCCTGGCCCTGATCCATGGACGACAGTGCTGTGAAGACGTGTGTGACAGGATTGCAGGTGAACCAGAGCCCTTCCTGTCTTCTTGGCCTGAGTTTGCATCTGGGGAAGTGCTCTGAGGCCGTTCTCACTCCCTTTCAAATTGTGAGGAAACTAACATGTGTAAATTAGAGGAAAACTGAAATATAATTTCCAAAGTAAAGAGGCCGATTCTGGTAGACAAAAAATTGACAAACGCCACTTATTGGAAAAACATGATTTTGATACAACTACATTGTTTCTTGTTCCTTTATCCACTGCGAGGAACCGCCAACTCGGATATCAGATCTGCTGCTTTCCCCGCTGTATGAATGTCATCAGGCGAGCCGATGACCAGGGCTTTCCAGCCCTCAGCACCTGTCAGATCCCTTCCTCAGGAACAGGGCTTCCAGGAGAGGAGCCCACAAGGGCACAGCTGTCAGACTGCCCTAGCATGGCTGTCATTCTTGCACTGGCCCATGTTGGTGCCCTGGGCCTGCTGACACAGAGGACCACAGCGGCCAAAGACAGCAGAGGCTACTAGCACAGTCCTGGAGCCAAAAGCATGAAAGCGACGTGTCGGCAGGACGGCGCTCTCTCCGAGGTTCCGGGGGAGGGTCCCTCCTCCAGCGGTCTGCAGCATCCCTTGGCTTATAGAACATCCCTCCATCTCTGCTCCTTTCTTCCTCTGCTTCTCCTGTCTGTGTCTCTGCTTTCTTTTTATAAGGATACCGGTCACTGGATTAGGGTCCAGGCCTACCATGATGTCATCTTAATCAACTGCATCTGCAAAGACCCAATTCCAAATAAGGCCCTGGGGTTTAGGACCCGAACCTGTCTTTTGTGGGGACATGATCCGACCACAGCAAGTTCTGACTAAGATGCTAAAAAGAGGGCAGTAGTGGAGAAAAAGCCTTGGGACTACCCTCCTAGGAGTCTCCTTCCCGGGTTCCACCAAGAACCAGCCATGCCGTCGTTCTCAGGTCTGTAATGTGAGCTCTGCCTTTTCTCCCTCCTGCTCCCCCCACCGCCGCAAAGAGCCCTCTCTGCCCAGTGGTGCCTCAGCGTCTCCAGGACGCCTTACACATAAGAGTGAGGACTTCGATGTGTCTGCAGAGACCAGCCTTCAACATCACTCTTCATCCTTGTGAACCATCGATTCAGAGAAACACTGCTGTATCCATGGATGTTTTCTTTATAAAAGGAAATCTTAAGGTTAAAATTATGACAACCACATAATAAAGGCTGTTAGCAAAACTACTTCCTTCTTCCTGTGATTTCCCACTTACAGCTTAAATGTACATACTAAGATAACGGTGTCCCCTCCTGCCTGAAGGATATGGAAAATCATAAAAGATACGGCCCTTATGAGGGTAGATGGTATTGATGGCATCTTTTCTCTTGAGAAATAAAGTAAAAAATAGCCTGGTCACAGTTGGAGTTCGTTAAGCCCAGATTCCATCCTAATTATCACTGTATGCGATAAACTTAGCCCTTTAGAAACATGATATTTCTTCACGTTTTGATGCTACAGTTATATTAATAAAATCTTCAGTGCTCTTTACCCTAAGAAATATTTTGAACCCTGAAAGAAATAAAATTATTCAAAAAAACCAGCAAAACTGTGATTTCATTCCAATTCCAATCCAGAGAAAGAAATTGCTGACTTCCTTCAATGTTGCTTGCCAAGGGAAATCTATGCCTTAATTCAGGGCAGTTGTCATATTTTGCAATCTCTCCTGTAGAAAGAAAGTTATTCAAACTATCTGGGAATGAATGTACAGGAAAGGAAGAATGCATGTTAATATTCTGTGGTCTAATTCCTCAGCAACAGACCACATGGTCTATCGTATATTTAGCCAAATAACGTTTTCTTTCTTTTCATCTCCCATCCCGGCCTCAGTGTAGACTCCGGGTCACAAAAGACTGAGCTAATTCTTACCCTAATTTAGACAGCTGAGAACTTTTTAAGCTTTTATTTTATTTTAACTCTTTTACAAAGCTTTTTGGTCTAGGTTGTTTTGATGTTTTTGTTCTCCGAGGGAAAGTGTTAACATATCACCTGATGCGTGCGTGAACTGTGGGTGGGAAACCTGAGTTATTCTGTCTGGAGAAGTGGCCCAAGCAGCCCAGGCTCACGGACTGTACCCGGGCTTCCTTCCCCTGGTGTGGGGCTTGGGGGAGGACCCCCAGGCTGGAGGGGCCGTGACGCCGTCCTGGACCACCATACTTGTCCCTTCTCCTCCTTACTGTCAGGCTGCTTTCCCGTCTAGATGGTTCAGCCAGGAGAAGTAATGGCAGCTTCCTCTTGGCTGTGTTAGAGGAAGTGCCGAAGGGAGATGGTGATGATTATAACGGGCGATGTTTCTATAACCAGATCGTCAAAACAGATGGGAGACAGCGGATTCATTCAACTTCATTTTTAAAATGTCATGAGATAACAGAAAATGGCACACGAGGGGTGGCCGTCTCTGAATCTCTGTGTCCAATGCAAAATCCATAAATACCTCCAGGGCGTGGCCATGTCCTCCTGTGCGGTTGAGCCTCTGCCGTGAGAAGGGTGATCTCTGGAGGAGAACACAGAATGGAGAGGTGTTGTCTCCAGAGGGGAGGAGTGTGGGCTCTGGGGAAGCAGCCCCTGGATGCAGCGGGCTTCCTCTGGGGCTGCACTGTGATGGGTGCACGTTCTCCGCCTTGCCTCCCCGGGGTGGAGGAAGGACAAGTCACCAAGACCCCCCAGCCTCTTCTGGTGGGCACAGTGAGTGGGTCCACTTGGGAGGGATGCTGTGTTGCACAGAGCGACCGCCATTCTGAGGCTGTCTCTGAGCCCATCACGGGCAGAAGTCTCCTTGCAGGCATTCCCCCATCTTGCTAGGAGTGGTTTGGACAAAATAAACACCTTATGGTTTGTCTGTCTCAAGCACAGGATGGATGAATCTATCAAAACCTCCTAGGAAAGGGTGGCAACAGACAGACCCATCCGGCAAGTATGAAACTAGGAGGGCGAGGTGTCTTTTTGGATGAAGACTCAGGGCTGCCTTTGGGGATGAAAAACTGCACTCCATCAGCTGAAACATTTTTCAGCATTTGATGATGTGTAGTGAGGATACTTCAAGGATGAGGTTTAGCGAGACCTCAGGAACTTATGATCTCAACTTGAGGATCCCAGCTGACCCCAGGATCAGAGGGCAGAGACCTTTGTCACCTCAGGGGGACTTTGGTCCATGTGGGATGCACCCAAATGGCAAGATCACATAGAGAGACAGGATTTAGACCAAGTGGACCTGCACAGTCAGAAATTAGCTAGCAGTCATTTTCACTATAAACTGAATTATTACACTCTCAGCTATCAGCTGACAGCTTGCACTAGGTGAGCAGTGTTGAAGAGGAAAAAAAACTGGTTAACTTTTTGAAGCTGGGGTAGCAGAGAAGAGAGTGAGCTAGCATTGTTTCATTGAGTCAATGCCTTACGTGCCAGGCACAGGGCTGATTGTCTTACATACCTTGTCTTATTTCTCCTGCCAACAACTCTGGCTGGCATGAATATATCCACTGTGTAGGGAAGAGGCTGAGGCCCGGAGAGGTTCAGTAACTTGTCCTGGTTATCACAGCTAACTAATGGCAAAGTAGAATTTCCAACCTGGGTCTGCCCAAACGCCCTTTGACCCCTCTCCCTCACAGCAAGCTTTTGGAGTCCAGAGTAAACTGGGAGTTGTGTGGGCCTCCCCAGTGCCCGGAGAAGACGGGCACAAGACATTTCCCTGGAGGAAAGTGGGATCTGAGCACCGTGATGTCCTGGTGGGTCTGCCGTGCCGGGCACACCTCTCCCACGAGCTGCACAGAAGCCTCAGGAAACATGCCTCCTGGGAAGTGGAACTGAGCCAGGACTGGGGTGAGTGGGATGAGAGAGGGGAGAGTGAGGTGGGTTCTCGCACGGGGCACAGGGGAGCACAGGGCGCGCCCGGAGTCGGGCGGAGGGTCTCCCCAGAGGATACTCTAGATGCAGGGCAGGCGGGGTTCAGGCAGCAGAGTGACAGCTTGGGAAGGGGGTGCATAGATATTCCCTGGGAGTCACCGAAGACCTTTTGGGGACCACAGAGACGGTGCTCGAGGAGGAGCTGTCTGGTAGGTGAACAGAGGGGGTCACCCTCGACTTTAGTACTCACACCTGCCCTCTGAGCCCGAGGTGCTGAAGTCCCTGCCCTGCTCCAGGCAACACGGCCCGGAGGGACCAGGCTCTCTGAGCAGGCGGAGAGAAGATATTCATCTATCTGTTTCCGGAACCGCTATCTCCCTGGTATCTGAGCGCGCTGAACAATAGACCATTGCACGGGCTTCTACCCACACGAGAGAGGAATCTTCCTGCTTATCACCCCCGCCAGCCGGTGCCATGTCTCCACGCATCCTTGGACCACGGGGCTTCTTAAACACGGCGATCAGGGTGCGCGAGGGAGGCCCCCGGGGCAGCGAGACCTCGGCCCCCCTGCATTTGCATGAGCCTTGGATGTCCATAGTGGGGGCCGGGCCTTAGATGACCTTGCAGCCCCAGGTTCTGAGGCCCGGGCAGAAGGGCATCCTGACTCACACGAGCTCTTCCGGGGGAGGGGCCTGGCACAGCCTGCTGCAGCCGCAGGGCCCGGGAGCACAGCTGGCCATCCCAAGCCTCCCCTCTGGCAGGGTGCCCCCGCCCCGCGTAGACCGTGCCTGCTTCCTACCCACCCCGGTTCATCTACAGACCACCCTGAATCTGCTGTTATTTAGATATTGACGCACCAAAGCCCTTACCCCAGGGACTAGAAAGGAAGATACACGGGAAGACCTTGGTCCTGGGCCTCAGCTTCCACTGGACGACACCTAGGGGTCTTGAACTAGATGCCAGAAAGCAAGTGATGACAGGGACACTGGTGTTTGTGGTTAGAACAGCTATTGATCAAGAGCACCTTTCCTGGACACACATCACCTGATACCCCCCGTGCAGCTCACGGCATCCCTGTGACCCCTGGACATCCAAGGGTCCCTTTGGTGCCAGGAAGGGCAGCAGAGGTGCTGCCCGTGTCGTGTCTTCAGGGAGAGGCTTTCTCCCCATCACTGATTCAATAACCCACAGGTCCACAGACACAGGAACTGGCATTTATGTGGTTGCTAAGCAGCTCTTGTGGGAGCCACACTGCTGCGGGAGTTTTGTCTTCTCTCTTCCGGCCTTCCCACCTGGCCACAGGGCCTTGCAAAATGTTGCTTAGCCCTTGGACACCTTAACTTTGCAAAAACTATAAAAGCGCACGGGCACCCTGCTTTCCCACCAATCAGCACGCACCATGGCTGCACCCCGTACCTATCAGAGAGCTGTCCAGCGTCTGGATTCTTTTTAGAGTTTTCTTTTTTTTTTTAATTTGAAAATAAAGTTTATTCGTTTTTTCAGATTATAAAAGTAATACACAGTTATTTTAAACAAATTATTAGAGTATAGTTGATTTACAGTGTTGTGTTAGTTTCAGGTGTACAGCAAAGCGATTCAGTTATACATATACATATATTCATTCCTTTTTCAGATTCTTTCCCCTTATAGATTATTACAAGATATTGAGTCTAGTTCCCTGTGCTATACAGCAGCACCTTGCTGGTTATCTGTTTTATATCTAGTAGTGTGTGTATGTTAATCCCAAGCTCCTAATTTATACCCCCACCCGTGTTTCCCCTTTGGTAACCATAAGTTTGTTTTCTATGTCTGTGTGTCTGTTTCTGTTTTGTAAATAAGTTCATTTGTATCATCTTTAAAAAATTAGATTCCACATATGAGTGATACCTTATGATATTGGTCTTTCTCTGTCTGACTTCCTTCACTCGGTATGATCATCTCTAGGTCCATCCGTGATGCTGCAGACGGCATTATTTCGTTCTTTCTTACGGCTAAGAGTCTATTGTATAAATATATACATCACATCTTTCTTTTCAGAATTTTCTTGGCATCTTTGTCTCCAGTGGTGGCCCTGGCATACATCTGCAGGGGACAGCTGGTGGCCGAGTTTCTACAGAGTGGGAAGAGGGAGGGGAGAGAAGAGATCTTTGGTCGGCGGGAGCAGATGTCTTCAAGGATCAGGCTGGGTATAGCCAGACGACACAGCCTGAGGGCACTTGACACTGCACTGCTGGTCTGGCGGGGGAGCCCAGGTTTACAGCCGGTGCTGTGTATGCCCCGTGTGATCCCCTCTCCTAGGGGGTAGTCAGAACCTGAGAGGATGGGATTCGGCCCATGATTAAGTGACCTTACACGGCATATCAGTCGGCTTGGGCTGCTGGGGCTTAAACAACAGACATGTATCTTCCCACAGCCGTGGAGGCGGGAATTCTGCAACCAAGGTGTCGGCCAGTTGGTTTCCTGTGAGGTGTCTCTCCTCAGCTTGCAGATGACCACCTTCGCTGTGTCCTCACAAGGCCATTCCTCTCTGTATATCTGTGTCCTAATCTCTTCTCATAATGACACCAGTCACCTAATGGGACCAGGGCCCATCCATATGACCTCATTTTACCTGAATCACCTCTTTAAAGCCCTAACCTCTAAATACAGTCACAACCTGAGAACTGGGGGTTAGGACTCCACCATCTGAATTTTGAGGGGGCACAAATCAGCCCAGAAGCTATGGCAAAAATGAAGGGGGTTTGCACCTATAATTAAGGTCTCAAATTAATTGATGTTTGAGTTAGGGAAGAGGGGAACTCTCCTTGGTGGGCTTGTCCCAATCAGGTAAAAACCTTAGAAAGGGGACTGGGTCCTTCTGGAGACAGAGGGACACTGTCCTACTGGCCTGGAGGAAGCACCCAGCCACGTCCTGAGCTGCTGGCAGGGGAGGTGGCCTCTGGGGCCGAGGGCTTCACTCCTACAAACGCAAGCTCTTGAGTTCAGCCGACAACCCGAGCCTCTTGGAAGCTGGCCTTTGCCTGGCTGAGCCTCCTGCTGAGAACACAGCCCACTGACGCCTAGATTTCAGCCTCATGAGGCCACAGGCAGAGGGCCTGGCTCGGCTGTGCCCGGATTTCCGGCCCGCGGAGGCTGTGGGATAATTGAGGGGTGTTGTTTCATGTCACTGAAGCTGTGGTTCTTGTTATCCAGCAAGGAAAGGAATCCAGAGGGAGGGTGCCCAGACTTCTGCGTTGGGAGGACACTCTCTTCTACTCCTTTACAAGTTCAGAGATGATGAAAATGAGTCTTGGGTCATTGGTTGTCTGTTGTGATTTCTAGGAAAAGGGAGGCCTTCCTTATTCTGGAAGAGAGAAGCGGGGAGGAAAGGTCCTGACCTTTCCTGGGGGTGGGGTTGGTCCGCTTGGCCTTGTTGGTCCAACTGAGCCGGCTGCTCACTCAGAGCTGAGTCTCCACTGTATCACCCCCACAATCGCTGGTCCTCTCCTGGCTGTAGTGAGGCCAGAAACCCGCGTGCACATCCTAGCCCCTCTGGTCCAGGTCTGGGGCACTTTGCTGCTGCTTTGTGAAGAACGCAGGTGGGTGAACAGGATTTTACGTAGAGAAGACATGATGTCACCACCTAGACGTGCCCTTCCTTAAACCCTCCTTTCTCCCCATCTGGCTTTCACAGGACTCGTCCCTTATTTTTCCTCCCTTGGTCAGTGCCTGAATATGGTTGGAATCTTATTAAACTGCTCCAGGTCTGAAGGCCTCTATTTGGCTTTACCACACGTCAGCTCCCAAAGAGCTGACGCCTCCTGGGAAACCCCAGATCCGAACGAGAACCCACAGTGCCTGGGCCACCTCCGTGGCCCAGGGGGCCGGGGATAGAGCTACTGCCTGCCATTCTGGAGCAGGGACCCCAGGCTCCCCACCTGAGACGGACATGTCCAGCTGGAGTGTCAGGAGCCTCTTGGGAAATGGAAACTGCAGTGACCGCATTTTCTCGTTTCTGTGTTTAATGTTTTGACAGGTTGGGTCTCGCTGGCCCTGCAGGGAAGGCCGCTCCCAGGCTGGCTCACTCCCGGGGGTCAGCAAGCAGTGCTGCCAGCCCGCCACCCACGTGCAAACCAGCCAACGCAGAGGCACGCCGCCACCATCCCGCTGCCCTCCTCAGCCCAGGGCAGGCCCCAGACGACTCTGGACAGAACAGGCCCTGTGCCCTGGGGCCTGTGGGAACTGCTCACCCTGCCACCTCCCGTCCTTCCCACGGAAGCCCAGTAAGCGGTCTTGCCATGTTTCTCCCTCACCCTCTGACTCCTGACCAGCCCGCTGCTTCCACGTGTGGTCGCTGTGGCAAGCTGGACCTCCTGTTTCTAGGGACCTGTGAGTATAAGCCCTGCCTCCTCACCCATGACAGTCATGCTGTGTCCGTGTGTCCGTCCTTTCCTGACTCAAACAGAATCTCAGACACCCTGTGAAAACAGAAGTCATACTTTAGTTAGAAGCCAGGTGACATCCTTAAGTGAGTCCAGAGGCCCCAGTCTGGGGGCCGGCTCTCCTTCTCCCTGGATGATGGACCTCAAGGTGCCATTGCTGCTCCAAGCCTCAGCCTCCCCACAGGGAGATGCAGGCAAAGAATCCTACCTGTCTTCAGGAGGCAGAGGGATGAGGATGGAAAGGACGTACAAGTTTAGAAATGTATGTCGTCACCCCCCCACACCTAAGGAGGATGACACCAGCAACCCAGCAGCGAGTTGTCATGGTAACCGCTTAGCACCGGTCCAGGCCCAGACTGCCATGATCTGAAGGGCTCTCCTCAGCTAGGAGTGACTCTTAAAATACTGGGAACTAGCCCGGATAATTCATTCTCACTTGATATAGAAATCCTCTTTTTAGAATCCTATTTAGTTTTTAGATGTAAGTGGATTTATCCTTATGCAAAATGGTGATTTTCACGTGGGTCATAAAAAAGAGAATTCACCTCCGCCCACCATGTTGAAGGGGAACCAACTTTGTTCGGGGGGGGGGGGGCAGGACCTCGAGTCCCCACTTCCTGGTTCTGTCCTTTGCTCGTTGGCTGACCCCAGAAAAGAGGCTGAAGGTATCTGGGCCTCAGTGTCTTTCCACAGAGAACCAGTGGGTTGGGAGGAAATGTCTACACTGACTTCCAAATATCAAATCTCAGTCTCTGCCACAACCTGTCCTGGGTTTAAAGGGTTCAGTCTGTCTTGAATCACCCAAAGGGCAGGCAGGAAAGACTCAGGCAGTCATTCCTGGAGTGAATAGAACAGAGTGACTTTATAAACATCATTAAATAAACCTTCCAGGTGTCATCAGCTCATGTTCAGCTTGTTTTACTCAGCGACTCACGTTGCATTGAAAGTCCTTTTGAAACAAAGACGTTGGGAAATTCTGCCAAAGGGCGCTGGCTTCCATTTTGGGGTTTCGGCCTTGTGCCTGTAGGGTGGCCGCACCCTCTCTGTTCTCACTGTCTGTGACCCATACATGTGTCTCCAACCAGCCTGTCTGTATGTTTGGCCAGTGGATCCCAGCTCTGTACATGGGGTGGGGAGCCCATGACTAAAGGAGAGAGATGTGTTCCTCCCACAAGATGGCAGGCAGGGCTTCGTTTGCCTGAACAGAAAGTTTCAAAGGAGAGACACTCATTCAGAGGAGAAAATGTGGAATTTTCTGCTCCACCAACTCAACAGTGCCAAGTATGCCAAAGCATGGGTGTCTGCCTCGCTCTTTGAAATCCGAGCCTCGGTCTTTGTCAGTCGCCCCCAGATGACTGCCTGCCATCACCACGCATGTCTGAGATCACCTCGTGCCCTGCGCTCAACAAACAGGAATGCAGGGGTGCCCTCTTCACCTCCGCAGGACGAACAAGTGCAGCTGACCATCCCTGGTGGCAAGGCCCTGTCTGTCATCGTCCTTGTGTGCACACCAACATCCGTTGATGCCCTCTGGCAAACTTTCCCAGTGCACGTCCCATCAACAACAATAAATCATTTGTGAGTATATGTAGCAGTTATCACCTGGAATAAAGGAGTTGGATTTTAACAAGGAGGCGTGCCCAGGGCGGATCTGCACAGAAAAGGCTGCTGGGGAGGACTTGCGGCTTTGGTGAGTCACCTGATGAGTACTTGGTCAATGGTTAACCAGCCAGGCTGCCTGCACGGCCCAGGCCCACACTCAGGAGACAATGTGAGCGTTGTCAGCGGGCCTGGGAACAATAAATCCCTTTGTGTCCTGCACCTTAGCACGGATTTAGCAATGTTTTCACTTGCGAAGGGCAAGCACCGACAGGCAGCCAGCGAGAGTGTTTGCACCCACGGCTGCTTTCCGGTGCGGGGGACGTGTCCGGAGCCGGGATGCATCTCCTGCCCAGGACCCGCGGTACCCACACCCCACCCGCTTCCCGGCACCTACCAGGTGGAGATGCAGTGACACGTACCTTGAGATGAGCATCCCCTCTCCCGCCTCTGCGGTGAGGACTGTTTCAGGCTGGGCCGCTTTGTGTCGGGAATGGGTCATCTGAACACAAAGCAACGCACACAATTTGCTGGACATCCCAAGAAGTCAGGCTTTCCCCTGACCAGTGTCAATGTCAGGAATAATGTCCAGAATGGCTCAGGTGTCCCATCCCTCCTCCTGCCCCCTCGGTCTCTCCCCTCTCCCCCTCCTCTCTCTGTCCCTACCAATCTCCCTCCACAATCTCTCTCTTTCTCCCTCTCTCTATACCACCTCCCAACACATAACCTTCAAATCGACTTTTGAAACGTCACTTGAGGACATGTCACCTGCCCCCGTGGCCTGTGTGTCTCTGTTCCCATCCACATCTCACCTTTCCTTGGTCCTTTTCTCCCTCCACAAAGAAGGACACGTGGGCACGAGTGACCAGGCCCGCTTTGTGTCCACCTGGGTGGAAACAATCACTTCCCCTCTAAGCAGATCTGCTGGCCCTGAGATACCTCTTTATTTTCCTTTTATAAAAAAATAACTAAAATCTAATAACTGAGTTGGAGGACCCATCCAAGCTGGCTGACATGCCTGAAGGTCCCTTCCTTGCTGTGTGAACCCCATGAGCTCTGGATCCCATGGTCTGCAACTTCCCTCTCTGTGAAGATGGGTTGTCTACACCCGCAGAGGTTTAGAAAAACTGTGGGGCAGAGCGTGTGGCCACAGAGGGAGCTGCCCTCAGCAGCTGCCCCCACCTCTGGAGCCTCAGCCTCCAGGCATCAACCTTGTGAGACCCTCCTCACAAGGGAGTCAACCCTGGACTCAGACGGGTTCCTAGAGAACCAGCGCCAACCCCAGTGTCAACAGCATCTTGCTGGCGAGAACCAGTGAGAGCCGTGTTATCACACGGAGGCTCCAGGGTCATTTTGATGTCCAGCTCTTGACCACTCATTAGAGGGATGGGGATGGCATGAGCAAGCCCCCTTTATGTGCATCCCCCAAGGAGGGCGGGATGACAACGGCCACACGGCTGTTGACCCAAAGTCTACGACATAACGATGGCTTCCAAAGGTGAGTGCAGAGTGAAGTGCAGGCAGGGGTTTGGTGCTGCTCCTTGGTTCCAGTGATGCTACAGCCACCCTCTCTCTCTGCATCTTGGGTGGAGGCACCACTTAGGCAGGAACTGCCAGCATGAGGATGACTAGGTACATGATGCCCGAGGAAACGTGAGCACACCCACTCACAAAGCAAGCAGCCAGATCAGAATCGACATCCGGCCCCTCACGTGTGCTCCTGTTCATCTGGAGCTGTGCCAGGGCCCCAAATTTTTTTGGCTGGAGCACCGTGATGTAGAGGCAGGCAGCCTGAGCGGGGGTGGTTACCATGGCCAGGTTCTGCATGCTAAATGTTTGCCTGTGGTCAGAATCACAGGACAATATGAACTCTACAGGTTTCTTGTGAGAGACTCTACCAGCCAGAGCTCATCACTTCATGATGGCCATTTATTTTTTCTAAGAGATTATAAACTCCACAAAAGCAGGTTCTATCCTAGAACACCTGGTGCCTGACAATAGTTATTTCTTGAGTAAGGGAAACACACAATGAGCTTGAATTTGCATTTTATTTGAAGAATAGTTGTGTTTCTTTTTTATTTTCCAAAGTTAATAATATTTGGTTTCTTTCATTCAATTAATTGTACTTTCTTTCCAACTTGAATATCAGATATTAACTTTTATCCACCCTTGATATATATATATTTCCCATTATTAATTAGAAGATAGAGAAGAACCATGTTTGTCCCTGTTTCTATAGATGACTTCACACAAAGGCTTCATTTTCTCCTTGCTTTCGTCCTCACACTCACAGCTCTTGCATCCACAGAGCAGAATTTTCAGAACATGCCCACCATACACTCACTTCTCCATCTGCTTCCTGGGGAGCTCTGCAAGGTCTCCTCCACGTCAGGTTCTGTTCTAGAAGGAGATGGAAAAGTCCCACCCTCCTGGGCCTCATTTCCTAGTGCAGGAAGGAAAGAGTGATGAGATGCAACATTGACAGGACCGCTCCAGACCGGTGGGTGCTGTGTGATGTGGTCAGGGGTGCAGACACTCCAGCTGGGGCAGAGAGTCTTCTTGGAGAAGATGCTAGAGTTAGACCTGGAGAATTAGAAAAAGTCAGCCTTGGCCAGATCAGGCTGCTATAACAAAAATGCCACAGACAGGGCAGCTTAAACAACTGACATTTATTACTCACAGTTCTGGAGGCTGGAATCTGGGTCAGGGTGCTGGTGGTGTTGAGTTCTGCTGAGGACTCTCTTCCTGGTTTACAGATTGCTGCCTTCTTGCTGCATCTTCCCATGGCAGAGAGAGAGAGAAGCAAGCTGTCTCATGTCTCTCCTCAGAGGGCAATGATTCCATTCACGAGGGTTCCATGGTCACCCCCTGGTCACCCCCCAAAGGCCCCATCTCCACAAACCATCATACTGGGGATTGGGTTCCAACACATGAATTTGGGGAAGACACAAACATTGAGTCCATAGCAGTGTCAGCCACAAAAGGTGTGGGAGAGGGAAGGCCCGGCCGAAGTCTTGGGTGAGGAGTAAGGTCAGTCATCGAACCTGGAGCAACACCCTGGGGGGACAGTTGGTCACTGAGGGAACAGATGACACAAGGCCTTGTGGCCACGGTGAGTGATGCCTTCAGAGTACGTCCTGTGCAGGACAGGAAATCTGGTAGGCGTGTTTTCTTTAATAGCCTCTTTTAGTGCAGTTTGGGTTTACAGAAAAAGTGAGTGAGAAGCACAGCAAGCTCTCATATACTCCCTTACCCACCCCCGCACACACATGCGTGCACACACACGTACACAAAAACCACACATGCACACGTACCCACACAAACTCATACACGCACATGTGCACACATAGACACACACATGCACACACATATACACATGCACACACGTATGCATGCACAAAAATATGCACACATGCACACACATACAAACATGCACACATAGACACATGCACTCATGTATACACCTACACACACGTGCACACACACACAAATATTTTTTCCCCATTATTAACATCTTGTCTTAGTGTGGTACATTTATTACAGTTGATGATCCAATATCGATACAATGTTATTAACTGAAGTCCATAGATTATGTAAGGGCTCGTTCTGTGTTCTACATTCTCTGGGTTTGGACAAACGTATAATGACATGTATCCAGGATTCTAGTGCCACACAGAGTAGCTTCGCTGCCCTACAAACCTGCAGTGCTCCCCCTACTCACCCCTCCCTCCTTTTCCCCAATCCCTGGCAACCACTGATCTTTCTACTGCTTTGCCTTTTCCAGAATGTCATAGAGCTGGAACCATGCAATATGGAGCCTCTTCAGGTTGGTTTCTTTCACTTATCAATATGCATTTATGGTTCTTTTCATAACTTCGTAGCTCATTTCTATTTATCGCTGAGTAATATTCCATTTTCTGGATGGACCACAGTTCATGTGTCCATTCACCTATTGAAAGACATCTCATCCTTCCACAGTTTTGGCAATTACAGACTAAGGTGCTGTACCTATTCATGTACAGGTTTTAGTGTGGTCATACGTTTTTAACTCATTTGGGTGAATACCAAGCAGTGTGATCACTTGATTATATGGTAAGAGTATGTTTAGTTTTGCTGGAAGCCACCAAAGTGTCTTCCAAAGTGGCTGTATCATTTTGCATTCTTTCCAGCAATGAGTAAGAGCTCCTGTTTGCTCCATATCCTTGTCAGCATTTGGTGCTGTCAGTATTTTGGAGAAATATGAGGATTAGCCATCCTCATAGGTGTTTAGTGGCCCAGGAGACATTATACTCAGAAGAGTCACATGAACGGATGTACATTTTAGAAAGATGCTTCTGGTTGCTCTGAGATGGAATGATGGAGATGCACTTATAGCATCCCAGGTGAGACGTGGCCGGTGTGGGCAAGGATGGAAGTGCAGAGAAGGAAAGAGACAGTGTGGGACACATGGCGGAGGAAGACCCTACAGGACTTGCTGATGGTTGGGTTGGGGAGAAGATGGAAAGGAGAATCCCAGGTGTCAGTGCTTCAGCCATCAGCAGGATTGTGGGGCTCTCACCAAACAGAACTCAGTGATCTATTTTATACATACTAAGCTTTGGGTTTCCTTCAGGAACACAGTGCAGGTACCAAGGGAGAGTAAGGTTTTTAATCTGAAGCTTGGAGGAGAGATCAGGGTTGGGCAGATGAATTGGGGTTCACCCCAGAGCACCCCCATCTCACGCTGACCATTCACTCTCTTTCCTCTGGCTCACTATTTACTACTTTTTCAGATCTTACTTCAAATATCCCTTCCCCAGGCAGAATACCCCGCTCTCTCCATGAGAGTAGAGACTCATTTCCTGGCCCACTGAATCCCAGATTTCCTGGACCCTAATACCCAGCTGTTGGGTGACTCGTGTAGTATCTCTCATCTCCTTTAGGCTCAGGGGTCTGTGAGGATACTTGAGTGTCTGTCTCTTTCACCCTTGTGTTTCTGCCATCCATTGTGTAGTATGCTTCCAGTAGATATTTATTGAATAAACAACTTATTAAAACACAATATAGGGACTTCCCTGGTGGCACAGTGGTTAAGAATCCGCCTGCCAATGCAGGGGACACGGGTTTGATCCCTGGTCCGGGAAGATCCCACATGCTGTGGAGCAACTAAGCCCGTGCGCCACAACTACTGAGCCCATGCACCACAACTACTGAAGCCCACATGCCTAGAGCCCGTGCTCCGCAACAAGAGAAGCCACCGCAGGGAGAAGCCCGCAAACAGCAGTGAAGAGTAGAGAAAGCCTGCGCGCAGCAACGAAGATCCAACACACCAAAAATAAATAAAATAAATGAATTAATTAAAAAAAACACAATATAACATGTTTCTGAGTGTTTGGGGGCTGGAATGAACCATATATGGATAAGCAGAGGGAGAAATCCAACAGTACATGATGACTACCAGGTCAAACTGTCTCCTTAAAATTATACAACCAAATATGAGTTATTTTTTGTAGCTGCCCCAATGGTTGTCACACCCAAATCAATTAATATCCCCAATTCCCATGCCCACTAACAATACCACCCCGCCGCCCCCCGCCTCACAATTGTTCTCTTCTGAGCAGGAGGGGGCCGGGTAGTCATAATCTAAGTCTCTTTTTCTCCTTTTCACAAACTCAACAGTTTTCCACATCAAATGTCAATAAAAGAGACTCACCTTGCATCCAAACATTGGTAAATGACAAGCTGGAAATTTGACCTAAACTGAGAAAATACAGTTAATAATTTTTATCTGACTATTTCAGGTTTGAAATACTGATTACATAGCTGTCTGGCACGAAAAAGTGTGCTGAAGAAACACAGCAAAGCACAAGCTTAATTGTCTTGTCATCCTTGAGAACTTTCCAAAAACCCAAGTTTTACGTTGGATGAGCTGGTAGGATACCTCAGATCTGGTTCCACCTCTAGGATTACCTAATGGCAGAGGAGAGATGTTGAATTGACAAAATCCCCGCTCTCATTATGAGCTGGTTCTTAAACCACGAAAACCCTGTAGATAAGCCTTAATAGCACAGGCAGCAACGCCCCAAATGATGCAATTTGGTTTCCCAGGTCCCCGTGGTTTGTTTTTCTAAACTGAATGTATTGTAATCCAAAATCCTATGCTACACAAACATCAATTAGTTAGCTGCTGACCTAATGATAATGATCTTGCTGCATATTAGAGTCAGCTGATATTTTCCCTAATTAGAGAAGGCTCCAATTATAGTCAACCCAAAGGTCGGTGCTCCCCGCTCTCAAGGCTGCCTGATGCCGTTGGTGCTATTGTGGGGTAGCACGGAAATGAGCCGGGCAAAGATGCTGCAGCTGATGACACAGGCAGGACCAGACTTCACGCCCGCACATGGATATTCCTGACCCGATGTGCATTCCGCGTCCAGCTCGCCACCCGGGCCGTGAGTGAACGCTCACCTTTTCTCTCTTTCTTCCTCAGTATTCCTCCAGCCATTCCTTCTTTTTTCTGGATCAGAAAAGCTACACTTAATCTCTTCATAAATATGAATGGATGTCACTATTTTTAACGAATGATTCATTTGGATGGTACTTTCCAATGTTTTGTAGCAATTAGAGCATTTAAATAAAATATTTGTATGCATTTTCTTAATGAAAAACTTTTTCTTAAAGTATGTTGGTGAGCTGGGCTTTTGGCCGATGAGGTGGGAGCGTCCACACCTACCTCATTATCTTTTCATTTCCTTTTTCCATTAACCTATTCAAACCCTTATTGTCAAAGCCTCTTCTACAAGCCAGACCAGAGACGCTACGTATTACGGAAAAAAAGTACCTTAACCCTCAAAATTAGCAGTCTCATTCTGGATGACTTTCTTGCCTGCATGTGATTATCTTTTATTCACAAAACAAGTTAAATAACCATAAAACTAAAGTGAGAAATATTAGGATAACTTTTTTAAAGTATGCATTTTTTTCCCATTAAAACAAAAAACAGCAGTGGCGTTTTACTCTTGACACTATTGTTTTCAATAAGACAACTGTCCCAAAGTAAAAATGAAAAATGAAAAAATGAAAAAAAAAAAAGAATCTTTTTACATATGTATGCAACGGTCACGGTCAAACAATGGTGCTTTCAAAACAAGCAAACGTGGGCGCAGCAGATATAGCTCAGTTTTAGAAATGCACTTATCAAGTGAGTTTTATTCCCATGCATATTCCCAGCTAAGCAAATAATCTTGGCCCCTAAAGCTTAGATTTACCCAGTGGGTGGTGTAATTCTTTTATTCCTGTAAAAGTGAAGTAAATTTTCCCTTCCTAGGAAGCTAAACAGAGCAGCAAAAATCACTACCATGACACGTTTCCTGGGACGCAGGGCACGGACTCTGTATCACTGTATTTAAAATACTTCTAGAGGGTCAGCGCACAACCATCGTCAGACGTTGCAGCTAAATATTGATTATGTTGTGATGCTGGCAGAAACAACAACAAAAAATCTCTCAAAGAATTTATATGACAAAATCATTTCAGCATCCACCTCTGAAGTAGCAAGGTGGCCTCCGGTGTGTGGCCCACGGGCCTGCCGCCTTACAGGGATTGTTTTCGCCACAGGAGGGCTCCCATATAAAAAGTGAAGTAAACCATTAATAAAGAAATTAATCATAAAAATATAATTGAAACAAAACGCATGGAAATAGAGCTCATGTGACATGGATTGTTTTGGTCAAACAAATACCTGCAAATTGGTGAGGAGGAACCTCAAATAACTCTGAGAAACAGTCAATCAAACCATCTTTTAACATCCTGACGCCCCCAAAACTCATGGGTGATTTACCCCTGCAGTTAGGGAAACCATCGCCCACCCAACTATATGCACACAATGTGTGCCATAGAGCCATTCCTCAAATTTTCTGAAGCACAAAAGAGAATCATGAGTGGCTCAATAGCATTAAAAAAAAGCATCCACCCACGCATGGATTAATCCATGTATTTATTCTCCTAAATTTATCCCACACGTACTCTGTGGATTACCTGGACCCTGAGCTCCCAGGAACTTGATTTTGGAAGAGTGGAAATCTTTTCTTCTTGGGGGAGATGGATGCCCTCTCTCTTTTTCTTCCTGAGCAGGAAGCCTCCCCTGGGGACGAACCACTATATATTTTTCAATTGGGGTATAGTTGCTTTATAGTGTTGTGTTACTTTCTGCTGTACAAAGAAGTGAATCAGCTATATGTATACGTATATCCCCTCCGTCCTGGACCTCCCTCCCACCACCCGCCTCCCGACCCCTCTAAGTCACCACAGAGCACCGAGCTGAGCTTCCTGTGCTATACAGCAGGTTCCCACTAGCTATCTATTTTACACATGGTAGTGTATACTTGTCAATCCTAATCTCCCAACTCGTCCCACCCTCCCCTTTACCCCTGTGTCCACACGTCTGTTCTCTACATCTGCGTCTCTATTCCTGCCCTGCAAATAGGTTCATCTGTACCATATATGCGTTAATATACAATATTTGTTTTTCTCTTTCTGACTTACTTCACTCTGTATGACAGTCTCTAGGTCCGTCCACGCCTCTACAAATGACCCAATTTCATCCCTTTTTATGGCTGAGTAATATTTATCCATTGATCTGTGGATGGACATTTAGGTTGCTTCCATGTCCTGGCTATTATAAATAGTGCTGCAGTGAACATTGGGGTACATGACTCTTTTTGAATTATGGTTTCCTCAGGGTATATGCCCAGTAGTGGGATTGCTGAGTCATAACCACTATATTTTGAGGAACGTAGGCTGGCTTGCTCTCTGGCCAAGGGGAGACATAGGCTGGGGCTTGAAGGCAAGCACCCCATGAGACGATGATCCCCCAAGAGCTGGAGGGTCTTGTTTCCAGAGTGAATAAGGTGCCAAGCAAGCCTTCTGTGGAGGTGAGGGCTGTGCAAGCAGCAGACGTTTTTACCTTATAATTGAAAGCTGGTGTCAGACATTTTTATGTTTGTTTTAATTCTGATTGCACATGCCCTGCTTGGGTGAAGTAACTAGGAATTCAAACCCTCACTGTCTTCAGAGAGACAGCAGTGTCCCAGGTACCCTGCACCTTTCCCAAGTGGGTGCCGTCTAGAGCAGCCTGAGTCTGGGGTGGCAGGGGTGGCCTTCAGCCTCAGCAGGCTGCCTGCAAAGCTCATTCCATCGACACACCAATGTCTGCCTGGGTGAGAACAGAATCCAGGTGACATAACGTCTAACAGCTGGTTTGGTTGTTTTAGCATCACTTGGACCAACACGGTCCAGGCAACTTATCCTGTTGAGGGAGCTACAGTCTGGGCACTTCCCCACCCAAGCTTTATGTTTCTAACGAGAACTCACTGCTTTGCAATGTGCACAAAAAAAATAGATCTCCTTGTAAAGGCTGAGCACCTGATAAGAAACATGGCCTGCTGGTAAAGTTTACAAGATCTAAAATATGATACACCATGTTCTGACTGTTCTCATATTTTGTTCCATCACAGGCACCTTTGCGAGAGTAACATGATTTGGTGGAATTCGTGGACAGCGTCACTTTTATGCTCCAATGGTTTTGTTTTTGTTTCTCTTTTTAAAATATCCACTTGCAGGTAGTTCTCCCCATCATCCTCGCGTTGGTGTCTGAAGCTTCTGCACCATGCCGTTCAGACGTTGCTATGAATCGGCTGTCATGGGTTCTAAACACACAGATCTGTTTTAATCTTCAGGTCTCAAACCTAAGCCAGGCATTGAAAAACTATGGGAATTTGTATGTATCTATGTGTATCTACATAAGTACGTGCACGTATATATGCATATATTTTTGATCCTGCATTTCTCTCTTTAATATTTTTAGAAAAACGTATCTTGGTTGCAGGGCTTAGAGGGATGTTCGTAAGTAGCAAACATAATAACATGTTTTCAGGCTTTTCTAGAAATCTGCTTCCGTCTTGTTTTTAACTGAGTGTGATTTCAGATGTCAAAAATGTAGAAAATGTTAAGAGAACAGGATTGTGAAATACGTAACATGCATCTTGTGCAAAATGTTTAAAGTCTTGGATTGGATCAAGTATTCAGGGCTGCTCGTTTTACTTTTGAGAACGAAGTTCCCCATCTGCTCATTAACTGCCCAGGAAATTGTCTGAAGAGTGCATGTTATTGCCGGATTCATAAAACCCATATAAAGAAAAATGAAGTTAATAAAGAAGTTGGAGTGATCCTTTCCATGCACTGCCTTGCAACCACTGTCACTGGCTCTTAAAATGAGCAACTAAAGACCAAAATGAACCCTGCAGTAAAGATTAGTAGGCCAGAAAACCCGTCATGACGGACAATGATTTGCTGAGTGTAAGTCAGATTTTCGGGGAACTTTGGATTGGCCGGTTTGCACTTCAGGTACTCGCCTTGCACGGACCTGCCGGGAGAACCATGGTCCAGCACGCGAGGCAGCAGGACTGTCCATCTCTGGGAGGAAGGACTCGCACATGAGCAGCGAGGGGGGTGTCCACCCATGCAGATGTGGCAGAAGGGACAGTGGGGGCAGGGGCACAGCTGTGGAGGGGGGCTGGGCAGACAGTGAGGCTCCAGCGCTGGAGGGAATGGGCTCAAAGCAGCATCCTCTGGAGGATGGGACCCGGGGCTTGTGCGAGGTGTGGAGCTGGAGAAGTGATTGGTGTGTGTCCGTGCATGTGTGTGTTTATGCACATGTATGTATGTTTATATGTGTGTGCCTGTATGTTTATGCAAGTGTGTTTACGTGTGTGTATGTATGTTTATATATGTGTGTCTATGCGTGTATGTGTGTGATATGCACGTGTGCCTGTATGTTTATGCATGTGTATCTTTGCATGTGTGTGTTTATGCATGTGTATGTATGTTTGTATATGTGTGCCTGTGTGTTTATGCATGTGTGTACGGTGCATGTGTATTTACGTATGTGTATGCATGTTTATATATGTGTATGTGTGCCTGTATATGTGTGCATGTGTGTGGTATGCACGTGTGCCTGTATGTTTATGTGTGTGTCTGTGTGTGCCTGTGAGTGTGTGTTCTGTGCTGAGCGATGTGAGCTTATTAACTGGGATGCAAGTATCCCCACATCTGGATCCTGGCTATGGCTTTACCAGGGGCTGGACCCCAGCCCTGAGCCGAGGACCACTGTTTCCCTTAGCGTTTGCACCCAGAGCGTTGATGAGAGGGCTTGGGGTCCCTGGAAGCCAGTCCCTTCTGTCCCACTGCACTGAATCCTGAGCTCTCCTGATCTGGATCTAGTCCTGTGTCCACCGATCACCTGGAAGACGTCCCCTGGCCTATCTCAGCCTCAACCTGTTTCCCAGTCTGTGAACTGTCCCAATCTACAGGCTGTCAGGTCCATCAGTGAGGCGATGCACAGACGTTGCTCTGGAATGTCAGCTGGAACACGACAGTATGTCACCAGCCTAGTGATGTCTACTCCTGACCACAGTAGGGGTGGTGTCAGTGGGTGCTGGACCCATCCCGCTACCTCCTTTGTACCCGAGTGCCCCAAGTGTCCCCGCTCTGCCCAGGCACCTTGGGGCACTGCACTGCTGCGCCCGGGACCCTGCCCGAGTTCTCCGCACAGAGGGTCCCTCCCTCTGCATCAGTGGGGGAACTTGTCTCTGGCTTCATTATCATCTGCTCATCCATGTGACGCCTCACTGGGGGAAGTGGGGAGTTTAAGCTTAAACATGGCAAACGTGCTTCATCCGTCAGGACCTTGCCCTGGATCCCGTGAACCAGAACACAGCTACGCCTTCCTCCGACTCTGGGTTGTGTCCACCTAGCGTCTGTCCTGCCCTGTCGTCCCTGCCGTCCCCACACTGCCCAGAGTTCTTCCCGCTGCAGACGACCTCACCAGGCCGCGTCCAAGGGACGCTGGCTTGTCCTCCGAGTCCCCGTGCGATTTGATTTGTCCCACAGACTCCGCTGTTCTAGGAGGACCTAGATGCACTTCCAAAATCCGTCCAAATTTCTCTTTATGACCCTAGTAGACCAAGTTCCCAAGCCATACCAACTCTGCCTCTGTGTATGTGTCATTTTAAGTATTTCTGTGATCACATCCCGCTTGAAAAACAACAAAACAGTCTTCATGCATTAACAAGAGTCGTAACTCAACAACAGAGCCTGCTTGGAGCAATGGCACGTTTAGTCACACGGCCCAGGAACCGACTGGCTGACTATTTTAACAACTGTCAGGAGAGCCTCAAAATACCATGGACGGTGCTGTAAAATAAACAGAGGCCAGCCTTGTCTTTCAGATGCCATCCAGGGCGCGACCCACCGGAAGAGGCCCGAGATGGACGATAAATATTACAGCCGTTTTCCAGGACCACAAGGCGAGAAACGTGCATAAAGGCATTTCAATATTTCTGCAAACTCACAAAGAACCAACCATTTCCCTTTCATATTTAATAAAGATCTCCTCCGTCAGCTGCAGCCAGTGATAAGCGTAATATCCTTAAATGGTTCATCCCGGGATCACAGCTCAAGTGTCTTCTGTCGGTCAGAGCAGGAAAGCTGTTAGGAGCTGCTGTGTGCATTTCATAAACCCAAGGAAAAAAAAAATTTTTTTTGATTTGGCTTTTTACTCTATCTTAAATGCTTTATTTTTCAGGGGCGAGATAAGGCCTGGTTCTTCCCATAAAACCAGAGCTTAGCCATCCCCGCGTCTCTCTCCGTTTAGGAGAGGGGCCGTCTTTGCACAGATGGCTCAGATTAAATTGTATCTCACAGTCTTACAGTGCGAGCTCTAGATGAACTGCCAGAAGGGCCGTAGGCAAGAACTAAATTGCTTTGGTTTCAGTACACAGTGAATTTGGCTCAGACAAGCTGAATCAGTACATTAAATGCGAATCCCTCACAGATTTGAAAGCAGCCTTTAGCACAATTATTGACTGTGAGTGATGATTATGTCTAATTGAAGGAGACTTTTGCTACCTGTAGCTCAGCTGGAGTCCACCCGAGCCGCGGCCTCTTAATTCACTGTTCCAGCTTGAGAGCAGCCACAGAAGCTAGATCCTGACGTGTGTACACATGGTCGATAAACTTTAATAAACTTTACAGGTTCCGTAACGAGGCTGAGTGTATAATTCAATTTTTTAATTCAGGAAAGGAAAATGGCTAACAAGTCTGCTGGGCTGCAACAATGCATCACTTCACCGCATGCAGAGACCTTCCAGAAAAAAAGAACAAGCCCACCCCAATGTCTCTGGGGGCCTGTCTCCTCACCCTGTAATGCCCCGGGGGGACAGGTCTCAGGCCGGCCTCTTGGGCCAGAACCCACTTGCTGCAAATGTGCAAGGAGAACAAAATGAGGTGGCAATCCCACATCTTTGTGAAGGAGGTACTGCCAGTTCCCCGGAGAAAGGGGTGGATTTCTTCATAGATTCCGCCTGCTTGCCCAGACCCGGCTAGTCCTGACTCACTTTCCCATTCCAACCACAGGCACACCAAGGCTCCAGAGACGGCTAATCCTTCCCCAGAGTTATTGACTTATCTCAGCGAACTAAAGGCGGTTTCCTCATGGGTCTTGTGGTTAGAATATTATTTTTTGTGCTTTCTGAAAAAGACACACACACAGCACCAGATCCTGCCAATATTCAGGCTGTGAGGCTCTCTTTCCCCAAGCTTTTATATACACGTGTGTGCGTGTGTGTGCGTGTGTGTGGTTTCAACCCACTGGCACTTTTCTCATTGGAGTAAATTCATTTTGAATGAGCACTTAAGCCACTTGACATTATTTTAAAGAGCATTTATGGCAGGACTTGTAAATGAATTCCTCTCCCGCGCTGCAGACCCAGAGCTCAGCCGTGTTTCCTCTGAAATCATCCCTCAAGTGTTGTGCAAGCCGTGTCACCAGGCCTGTTTGCCATAAATTTTCCTTGTGAGGGATGGGACGACGTCTGCATGGACTTGAGTTATGATTTTCTGTAAATTGGAGCATTTGTTAGAGAATAAAAACACAACCCTTGGAAGGACTGCCAGGACCGTGGCCACGGCGGGCAGACGTGGAGGTAGGGGGGCTGGTTCTGAGCGCAGGCAGGTGAGGGTGCCCCGCGCTCGTGAGCCCAGCACAGACTCACAGCCTCACGCGGGCCCACATGTGGCTCGGCACCCAGCGTGGCTCCGTGGCCTGTGTCACGTGGGAACCCAGGCCACGATGTGTGTCTATGTGTCTGTTCACGTGTCTGGTGAAAACTCAAGAAGAGGCCCTTCTGCTTGGTAGGCTAGAAGCTGATGTAGCTTTTGTTCAGTGTTTACATGGAGATCAAAATACCGGGTCCCTCATGTCACGATGACTGATACCTCTCCTTGTCCCATACTTCCTTCTAGAAATCAGGGTAGGCACATGAGAAAATCCATCACCTGGGAGCCTGGGAGGCGCTTTGTGCTGGGACGTGGCACAGGTGTCCCCAGACCCACAGCTCACCTGCGATCTCAGGTGGCACTCTCGAAGGCCTCTCCCCCAGGTACTGCGAAGATGATCCTGGGCGTCGGTAGGGGTGTTCTTTGTGACCTTCGGCTTCAGCATTAGCATGGCTCGGTGGCACACAGCCGCCAGCAGCACAGTGTTTTCTTTCTGTTCATGTGCTCGGCAACCAGGGCTTCCCTAGCCCTGCAGCATGGGCAGCGCTGATGGGGAGATTGCCTCTAAGAAGCACAGACTCTGCATTAAGGAGGCACATGGCTCAGCGTGCGGATTCTGGATGTTAAGGTGATGGACGCACAGGGAGAGCCCGGTCCCTCACCCTCGCTGACCAGGCTTGCAGAGCAGCGACAACTTATCGAATGAAGTTGACTTCCAGAACTTCAGAAGACGAGGTGGGGCCTCCAGCTGGAGAGCCGAGATGCCACTGTAGCAAAGAAGAAAATGGAACAGTTAAGGGTCACACAGGCTCAGCTTCCCTTTATTTCCTTACCTCTCCCAGCAGCGTGCACTTGGATTTGGCGAAATTCTCATTTAGGTGAGCGCAAGATTGACTAAAATGACCTAAAAGCTCTTCTAGAACACTTCTAGGCAACACTGATTCAAGAAAAAAGTTTAGACTTTCTTAAGAGAGTTGACTCTTGTGCAAGTTCTGGCGCCCATACATGGTGTCCATTTATTTGGGGGAAATACGCATTGTCAAGCTACCAAGTTTCTCAAAGAGCCTGCTGTATACGTTTATGGTTCTCTTACAATAGCTTAGCCAGTGAATTTTAAGGTCCCACACATCACAGCAGAGTTAGAGCGCCCTTCGCGCGCGGAGCTCGTGGGCACCGTGCTCTGAACGCAGTACCTGAGAGATGGGGTGATCCTGCTGAGCTGAGCGGCGGCTGGCCACCTTCGTTCTGGCCCCTCCTGAGGTGCATGTCCAGCTCCCGGAGCCTCTGCTCCTAACCCCCGGGGCCCGGGATGGGTGGCAGTGGACGTGTGCCTCGGCCCAGGCTGCTCTGCGGAGGTCATGCAAGTCCGCTCTGGTCTGTGTGGCCACCTCCCTGCCACCTGCTCTCCTAAGACAGCTTGATCCTGTGAGCGCCCCCTCCAGAGGGGGTGGCCTCTGGACATTAATGTGTGACCCTGGGCATGTCACCCCTTCCCTCTGTGCCTGTTTCTTCACCTGTGAAGTGGAGCCCTACTCCGTGGGGTCACCAGAGAAGTAACCCGGTCTAGACAAGCGTATTCGGCATGGAGTGAGTTCTCCAAGCGTGTTAGCCAGTGTGGTCATTAATGTTGTTACTGTGTTAATTTCCAGCGGCTCCTGTGACAGGTTACCACAGACCCGTGGCTTAGAGTGGCACACATTTGTTAGCTTACAGTTCGGAAGTTAGAATTCCCAAATCAGTTTCAAAAGGTAAAGTCAAGTTGTTGGCAGGGCCCGCCTGCCCTGGAGGTTTTGAGGGCAGAATTCATCTCCTGCCCTGTCCAGGTTCTAGGGGCGCCCACACTCCTTGGTCTGCAGCCCCTCCTCCATCTCCAAAGCCAGCAGCCCGGCCTCTTCTCTCCTTTGTGACCTCTGCTTCTGTCCTCACGTCTTCTCTCTCTCACTCTGACACCCTCGCCCCCCTCTTATGGGAGCCCTAAGATGACATTGGACCCACCCGGAAAACCTAGTATAACCTCAAGGTCCCTAACTTACCCACATCTGCAGAGTCCTTTTGCCATGGGAGGCCACATACCCACAGGCTCCGGGGACTAGGGCTGGCATCTTGGGAGGCCCATCACTCAGCTCACCACTACTGCTACCCCTGCTACCCATTGCCACACTACTACTAGTGGGTCTGACTCCTGCATGACTCCACACGGCCATTTGTATTTCCCTGACCAGAGCGACTGGTTCAGGATGCACACGACCTGACCCAGGCTGATCTGAACACTCTTTTCTTAGAATCACTGCAGATGATAGAAATACAATCTGGGAGGGGTCGGGGGCAATGTTTTCCAACAGGTGGGAGATCTTACCTGAGGATGAAGCGTTGCAGAAGAAGACAGAGCTGGGAGACAGTGAGAAAGAGACAGTGCTTCTTGGTTCACTGTTGGAGTTCCTGGATCCAGCTGTTCCTGAAGCCCATGTACCCCAGGACTTCTCACTTACCAGCACCAAAAAATACCCTTGGTTGTGTAAACTAGTTTATGTTTCTACTGTTCTTATCAAAAGAAATGTTGTGCCTTACATGGCAAAGAGGACAACTCAATGCCTTCTTTTTTTTTTAAATTTATTTATTTATTTATGGCTGTGCTGGGTCTTTGTTTCTGTGCGAGGGCTTTCTCTAGTTGTGGCAAGTGGGGGCCACTCTTCATCGCAGTGCGCGGGCCTCTCACTATCACAGCCTCTCTTGTTGCGGAGCACAGGCTCCAGACGCACAGGCTCAGTAATTGTGGCTCACGGGCCCAGTTGCTCCGCGGCATGTGGGATCCTCCCAGACCAGGGCTCGAACCTGTGTCCCCTGCATTGGCATGCAGATTCTCAACCACTGCACCACCAGGGAAGCCCTCAATACCTTCTAATCCCATGCTGCTCTTCCCCTTCCAGAGGAGAAAATCCCCCTGTATCAAGGGAGGTCTCACACTACACATGGCCATCCCACCCCAGGCTTCATGGTGGTTCCTGTGAAAACTGAGAAAGTAATTTTCTTCCAATGTGTATTTACAGGGATCCATTAGATCAAATTTAGCATTTTCCTTTTTTTTACAAAATGTGGTAAACATGATTGTTGTTGCTTGTTCAGGGCAACATTTAAACAATTCCAAGAACACAGGCACCCTGCCCACTGGATCACGCATGTGCACGTTCCCAGCCAGGGAGGGTCACCGTCCTGAATGAGGCCTGTGCCTGTTGCACAAGCTGTTTGGTGTTTGGAACTTTTTCTGATGTGCAACAACTCTGTAATTTCACGACCTACATGTATTTCATGAAGTCCTCCTGGAACTGGTTTCTTTGTGTATTTTTTATGCTGTTTTAAAAAACTGGACTGACATGTAAACATTCAACAGGGAAAGAAAAACAACACAAATTGAATTTAGGAATAGTTATGATGAAAGGGGAGTGGAAAAAAGCATAAGTTGAGGAATTTGTCCTCTTACCCACACAGCACCTGGTACCACTGACACTAAGAAAATCCTCACTTTTCTAAGTTTACTAATGTCCCATCAGGAAACAACACAGGGTCCTTTTTCTAGGTCACCACTGGTATCACCCTGTCAGAGATAATACCTACACAGAGGAGGATGGTGGAGCAGGACCCCAAGATAGTCCTGGTTCTCTGGGGTGCAGTCTTTGCCAGCTTGGGCTTCTATAACAAAAATACTATAGACTGAGCGGCATAAACAACAGACATTTATTCCTCATAGTTCTGAAGGCCAGGAAGTCCAAGATTACGGTTCCCGGTGGGGACCCGCTTCCTGGTTTGCAGACAGCCACCTTCTAGCTGTGTCCTCACGTGATGCAGAGAGAGCTCAAGTCTCTCATGTCCTTTCTTATAAGGACACTAATCCCATCCATGAGGGCTCCACCCTCATGACCTAATCACCCCGGAGGCCCATCTCCTGATACCACCACACTGGGGGCTAGGGCTGCTGCACATGAATTTTGGGGGGACACTTTCAGTCCATAGCAGGCACCCACGCTGGTGATATTTGAGAATTATGAAGCTGGGAGTGCATCCCACCGAAGCCTGCTTAATTGCCTAATTGTACTTTAGCCCAGTTCTCCAGTCCACACACAGAAGTAATTGAATGCAGATACGTGGGGACATTCAGGGGTTGTGAGAAAAAGTGCACCATTCCCAACACGATTTTCCCTTTAAATCTCTTTCTTCCAGGGATGCAGGGCGCCCTGCCTCCCTGGAAGAATGAGAAGCCTCCATCCTCCCCGGAGCAGTGAGGAAGGACAAGGCTGGCTTGCGTTGCCTCCGACACCTTCTCACCCAAGAGTAGGGGCTTCCAGAGTGAACCTGTTCCCAATCCTTCCTTTCAATCCTTCTCTCTCCGGCTTCCTTTCTGCTGGCTTCCTTCTTGTCAGAACTTCCTCAGCTCCCCAGAAAGGCTGCATGTGGCCCTTGATCACGGCTGTCCATGCACCTGCTAAAGGAGAACCCTGCTTCTGACCTCCACATGGGGCCAGAAACATCCTGCAGACATCTTGCAGGTCACACCTCCCAGGGAGGGACAGGAAAGCCCTAATGATGGCAGCCTATTTGTCTAGGGTCACAAGGGCCTGGACAAAGCCCTCGTGATTCCGTCAGCTGGAGCCTGCACCACGGGGATGCACTGCGTTAGGGTTAACTCCCGAGCCTGGCCCCTTTGCACCACCCGGGCCACCCCTTACCCAGGAGGGAAGCCGCTTCCCCTCCCAAAGCATCTCCCCCTGCATTGCTTCTGGGCAACCCCAGGAGGAACCGTCCATGGCTCTCAATGTGCCTGGTCACCTGTCGGCAGGGTCACCAGGGTGGCCCTCTCCTCCCCAGGTCTCTGTCTATGCCCACTGCCCAGGGCCTGGCGACAGTGGTGCCACTGAATGCCCATGTCCACACCAGGGCTTCAGCTCGGGGGCTCCTGAAGGCGGGTCTCTAAGTGGCCGAGGCACGTGGGGAAATGGTGTCTCCGGCCACCTAGTCCCACAGAGGCACCTGTAAGTAGCCCCCAGTTCCCGCACTATCCTTGCCAGGAAACTCACAGGCTCTCTTCCGTTTCTGACTCTTGTCCCTTTACCCCCGAAGCTCTCTGGGTCAAGGGCCAGGTAGGAGCAGACCCAGTCCGGCCTTCAGACTCCCGGTGGCCCTGGCGCCAGCCGGTGTGAGGACACAGCAGTGCAGGGCGCCGAGCATGGGCTCTGGGTGTGCACCAGGCGCCAGGCACTTGCCCTGTGCGTGGACCAGCCGCAGGTGTGCAGGGCACAGCTCCCAGCTCCGCGGGGGGCTCTCGCCAGGACCGTAACCTTCACCTTGCCCTCCAGGCTCCTACACGCTCTCCACGGCCCTCTGGGCCCCTTAGTGCACGTAGGGTCACTGCTCCTCCGGGGTCACGTTCATGTCCCCGCTCTCCGCTCCATCCCCTGGGTTCTGCAACCTACCGAGATTGCCTCTGTGGGTCACCCACCAGACCCTGACAGAAGCCGCCCGACAGCTTCAGGTTTACAGCGAGCTTTGGCAAAGTAGACGGGGTGCAACGTCGTCCAGGCCACCTCTCCTTACCAGCCACACTCTGAGTGCCTGGTGTGAACCCTTGGTGCTGACACTGTACACTCTCTGCCCAGGACTTCGGACAATGGACACTGACCACTGACCCCTCCTGACTTTGCTTAATCAGGTGCACTGGGGAGAGGCTGGGCTTGGGGAGGAGAGCCAGGAAGGAACGTATTTTTCCTTTGCCAGAGCCACTCAATCTTCCCTCTGAGCTGCCCCTGTGCGGGAATCCCCAAGCAATCCCCTGCGAGGTGGGAACCGATGCCCATTGGTTAATGATGATGGGGAGTCTAGTGCGTTTGCTGCTGCTGTTAACGTAACACCCTGAGGATCAGAAACGTTTCACAAACCTCCGCAGAACAGAAGCTTCTCTCCCGTTGTGTGGCTCAGTCCTCAAGTCCCACCTCCCTGACCGCATCTTCCAAATTCATCCCTGGAGCCTGCTTCCCTTTACACATGTGTTGCCCCAAGCCAGCCGCCCCTTTAGATGCCCTTCTGTTGCCCTCCGCCTAGTGTGTTTGTCCTCATAAGGCCCGGTTTGTGGGGCACCCAGGAACACCGGGGCCCAGCGAGTCTCAGGCCCATTGGTCTCTTGGCCCGAAATCCGTTCCCTTGGACCAAGGCATTGCTGCCCTCCTAAAAAGACAAACATCCCTGGCAGTGGGGGCATACAGAGGAGCTTCCAACCCCCCAGCGGGAACAGGCGGTGGGATCTTCCCCAGGATGGAACGAGAGGTTCCCGGGACAAGGCAAGATGGTGGTGATGGGGTCAGGGGGGCGGTTTCTGGGGCCGGCCGTGGGCAGAAGGCAGTGTTGGGGCGTTTGGTGAGAAGGTCCTTGAAAAGTCCATGGGGGGAGCAGGGCGTCCAGCCCCACTAGCCACCCTTGGCAAATTCTCCCAAATACCGAGCCCCAGCCTGGAACCCTCCCACGGTATTTCCAAGTCCCTTCTCAGTGTTTCTGATTTTCACTCTGTGACCCTCTGTCACACCTAACCACAACTTGCACCCTGGAGTCAAGGTTGTTCTGTTAAAGCATATTTCAGTGCTTAGTGTCAGACAAACAGGGCTTGGGGAGATGACTTAGTTTAACCACCTCCTTCATGCATGGGGCATTTCTTAAAATTCCATTTATGATTATCTTACCGGGGGGGGGGGGTTAAGGCAAACAAGGTAAAATAAAGCAGCCTCCACCCTGCTTTTCATGATACAGAATTTTAAAATATTCTCTAAAGCATTTTGCTGGAATTTTTCTGTCCTTGGAAAAATAGAAGACAAGGCCATATTGAATGATGCTTAAATGAGATATTAAAGATGCTTTGGTTTATACTATTAAGAATGAGGAGTGGCATGAGGTTGGTATCTGGATTTCTACCAACCTGACGAAGGTTAAATGGTGCTTCTGAGGTGATGAATTTGGGCACTGGGGCATCGACGGGGATGGGCCAGTATCATTCACAAGGTGGCCCCCGGGGGGATACACTGCTGCCATCTTGCTTCTTACAATGAGCCTCTGGAATCCAGCGTTTCGTCACCAAAGCCATCGGAGCAGCCGCACCACGGTCTCAGAATGACGGTGGGTACCTGCCACAGGTGCCCTGCTTCTGAGAACAGACCCCGGTCCCCCGAGGCAAGAGCAGTGCCGGCCTCCCCTCTGTCCCTCGGTCTCACCTGCTGACCCCAAGAAGGAGGCTCGTGTGGGGTCTGGCTCCTCTGAGGACGCGGCAGCTGGAGGCTTTGCTCAAGGCCAGGCACCCTTGTGTCCCTTTTTCTCCTTAGAAACAACTCATTTAAAAGTTCACTTTATTACATCAGTGCTTCCCAGTTATTTTTCACAAACATCTCTGACTAAGCATTCTCAGGGGTAATATCTGTAAGTCTGTGCTGTCACATGGCCTGACGTTTGTAGAGCCCTGGTCAGGTGCTCTGTAAATTCTGTGAGGTAATGAGATTGGGGTTGGTTAATTTCTGCTGCAGGGTTGTGCGTTCCATAGACATTAAAACTTCTTTCTAAAGGAATCACCCGTCAGTATCAGTAAAGCCACTGGCTTCAATCGGGCACAGAGATCAAGGACATACCTCTCATGCTGCAGTCATGGGGGGCCCCTGGGTGGTCCGCACGCGCCAGGTGAGCTGGGAGCGGGGCTCCCCCTGCGTGTCTGCTGTCCGTCTCCAGCCCAGCGCCAGGTGAGAATCTGCACCTGCCAGGACAGTGCTGCTCCCAGCTCCATCGCTGATTTTCTAAACTGACCTGAGACGTGATTTTTCAAATTAGCGCAGGCGCACACACACCATAGAAAAGAGTATCGTTTTCTCTTGCTCTTGAAAACCAAATCTCCATGCTCGCAGAAATATGTTCTCAGCTGCAAATATTTCTCTTTCCTCACAGCTTCAAACAGTGACAACATCCATTTGGTTAAAATTTGTTGTTGAGAAAGAGAGTTCCAAAGCTTTCACAGTCTGTGAATTTTTATTGTGCTGATCTTTGAAAGACACCAGCCAGTTCAATACCAGAGTGATGGATACAATAGTGCACGCACACACACACACACACACACACACACACACACTCTCTCTCTCTCAGTAATCACTGTAGTTCTATAATACATAGGACATGTCTTTTACATGCAAACCACAAAACACAACTCAGATATTGATCGTTGCAATATTCTATAATATATAATGTATATATTCTATATAATATATGGAGAGAACATAGATATATTCTGTATACATATATATACAGACTATATATATTCTATACACAAACCACATGCACACATAGGCTCACATATTCATTGTTGTAGTATTCTATAATATATAGAATATATATTTGCTATATATAAAGAATAGATATTATTCTATATAGAGAGAATACATGCATGCATGTATTCTACATACAACCCCCCCTCACACACACATGCATGCACTCTTGGTAGTCACCGTAGTGTTATAAAATATATGGGACATATTTCTTTTGTATGCAAACCACATCACACATATACTCATATATTCATCATTGTAGTATTCTGTAATATACAATGTATATTGTATACTGTATTCTATATAATATATGGAGAGAGTACATGTAGTCTGTTTATGTATATATATATGGACTATATATGTGTGTGTGTATATATATATATATATATATACATATATATATATACATATATATATATTCTATACACAAACCACACACACATGCACACACCTCCATCCATTGTAATGCAGCCTTTCACCATTCAGATAATATGTGTATTTGTATTTTCCTAACCTTTTGAAGGGTGACCCCCTAAGCCTCCTCCGTGTAAGTAATACATTGGAATAAAATATGGACTGTTAAACTCAGGCAAATATTAATTATATAGCACATAAATCCTTCCTTCCAAATGACTAATACACAGTCCTTTGTGTATAAATGTTTCTCTGAATTTTGTTTGAACTACTAGCCTCAAAACATCAGATGGTGCAGTCAGGATAATTTTCATTAGAAAAATAATTATAGGCTAAATATGGTTAATAAAACATTGACTATAAATTTGAATATTTTAAAAGCATGTCCTTCTAGAAGCAGCTTCTAATGAATTTTGATGAAAATACCATGATTACTTAAGAAAAAATAAATAGACGTGATTATTACATGCAATTGCGAGATGGATGAATTACAAAAAATAACTTTAACTTGGAAATAATTACTCTGGGAAATCTGCTTCATCAAATTGATGATGATAAAAAGAAAAGAAAAAAATAATAATTCTTTATGGATGACAGAACATCGGGTTTAATTTTGATTCTTTCTAGAGTCGTGAATTTGTAGTTATTCATCATAAATCCTCCAAGTTTTAAGTTCAAAATAATGTCAAAATATAAACTTCTGTTGAAAGATTTCCCATGGATTTAAAGTCCAGCAACAAGGCCTCCTGTCAACTCTGGGGAAGGCAGGTCTCCCTCACGCTGTTACCAGGTAGACTGCCTTGGAAGCTGACCCGTCTCCCCCAAACCCGCCGCACCTCCGGAGCCCAGGGAGGGAGGCGGAGCCGTGAGCATGAACCCGTCCGTGCAGGAGAGTGCGGGAGAGTCACCTGCAGGGACAGCACAGTCCCATTGCACAGAGGAGCAAACCGAGGCTCAGGACGCCGGCTGGATGCTCCCAGCTCTGACAGCAGTGCCCACTGCCCCTCACTGCCCGCCCGGCCCATGATGGGGGAGGTCTCCCTTCCTCCTGCAGCTTTGGTCCCTGAGCCCCGCAGTTACTGGTCTTCCTCAGCTCCCTCCCGCCGACCCCACCAGGAACCGTCACGTTTACACTTTGCTTTCTCTGCGGTCACTATGGTGCCCACGGCCAGGATGAGGCCGGTGGGTGCCCAGGGCGTGCAGGTCATGGGCCCCGTCCCCCAGGCCACCTGGTGTCTTGCACCGCAGCTCCCGCCCTGGCCTGGGCCACCCCACCTGGCTGCCACCCCGTCGTCACATCCGCCCCCGTGGCCCGTGGTACCCGCTGCCCAGCACTGGCTTCCTAGCTGATGATTTGAGCACAGATGAATGAGAAACACATGGATCACATTTCCCCAAAATCACATGTGATTTGACAAATGAGTAGAAGTCTCCGGCAAAACATATTTAGGATTTTTTTCTTGCCTCAAAGTATGAAAAAGGAATGTGAGAAGTCACAAAAGCTTGAACATTGCATTCCTTACTCATCCGAGCCACGAGACCAAGGAGTAAATGTCTGTGCTGAACTGCTCAAGCCAGGAGGAGCCCTGCCCCCAGGGCGGAGTGTGGAGACAGGGGTCAAGTATTTCCTCCCCTGCCCTCCTCTGACTGAGAAAGCTCCTCCTTGATGGCACCAGACTCCAGGAGGAACGCATCAGGCTTGCAAAGATGCTCACGATAACAGAGACAAGAGTGTCATCAAGCAAAGGATGGATCTCCTCAGAGGGTCTCATCCCCTGCAGATGAACAGAAGAGACTCTTACAAACTGGCTTAATGGCCCTTTAATTCGTCTCCCTAAACATGACGCATCTTCAGGCAAATGCCATCTTACCTGAGTCCCTTTCAATGAAAGTATGATCTTAAGGTAAGGTAACCTTTGCCCCCTTGTTAACCAGAGTCGGGCTGAGAAAGGACATGTGTGAGGTCAGGCAGATCAGGGACCCTCCCCTCTGCGGGGAGGGTGCGGGACCTGGGGGCGGGTGGTCCAGCTCTGGCAGGACCTGCCCTGGCCCCAGGCTCACCCCGAGGCTCCTGTGCCCTCTCGCTCAGCACCCAGGCTGGAGGAATATGTGTCTCTCCCCAACAAGAACTGGACTTACTTGGAGCCCCAGAATCCAGGAGCCAGATGGAGCTGCGGAGGGGCAGCCGGAGGGATGTGGGCACCCCTGAGAGTGCTGCCTGGGTGAAGGGAGCTTGGGCTTTGGGTTCTGTCTGTGTCTTGGGTGGGGTTCTATCCTCTCCCACTCAGGCGCCGGGCACAGAAGGATGCTTCCTCAGACTGAGATGGGCCTGTGGGTGGGAGTGCCCTTGTGGCTCTGCCAGCCCACAACAGGACAGGCGTGGGCCCCTCTGCCTGTGCACCTCCCTGCCCAGACCTTCCTGACACCTCTGGGCACAGGGCAAAGCAGCCCAGGGCAGGCCGCCCCTGGCAACCCCCCACGACCTCCTCTTTCTTTGCCTGCCTCCCACCCTCGGCAAGGTGCTATTTTCTCCCTGACGCTCATCCCTCCTCACCTCACTTCTCTCCTAAGGCCGGGATGCCCTCAAGGCCCAGATCTCGGCCACACAGGACTCCGGAGGCTGAGCTCCCTTCCTGTGTCCTGGCCCCTGCCCTTCTCAGCTGGGGAACTTTTCTGCCCCAGGGCCAAGGCCAAGGCCCACTGGTTCCTCAGCCCCAGCATCTTCCCAGACCGCCAGGCCGGGCTGGGCGCACCCTCCTTTGCGGCCTCTCCCCACCTTCAACTGCCAAGTCTTCCCGGGAGTGTGCAGCCCATGAGGTCCTACTGGACTCTCATTCCCGGAGCCCAGCCCCCAGTCCGGCTCCATCACTCGGGGTCCTCGTGCAGGGGGCCGGGCCATCCTTGCCGGGTCATGCAGGACCAGCAGACTCCCTCGCATCCTTCGGAAGCTGGGACACATAGTGGGCCACGTGTCCTACAGCTTTACCGAGTTCTCAAGAAATGACAGGACCCCAGTTTGCTTTACGCTCTGTGTTTATTTCCCACGAGATGAGAGAGGGAGAGAGAGAAAGAAAGACGGGGGGTGGCGTGTGGGAGGGAGAGAGCACGCCCTCCGCATGGGCAGCCGCCGTGCCAGGCTCGCCACTTCCACCCTCACCAGAGCACCGTCTCCTGGTTCACGCAGGATGCTCAACAAGCGTGGGCAGAGCGGTCCCGCCTCACAGACTGGAAGGTGAAGTCGCAGGGGGCACAGGTGGTCCCTGACCAAGGCCTCTGACCTCGTTCCCTCTGTCACTCCAATGGAGTCTCACCCCACACACATTCTGAGCTCCCGGACGCCCTGTAGGCTGGGGACCCCTATGCCAACTAATTCTTCTTAGTCATGCCAGGAAATCCGCTCCAGGAGGCCTTGATCTGTGTTGTAAACGCATCACGTCACCTGTTCTTTCTCGTTGCTCAGTGAGGTCAGGGTTCCACTGGCCATTGTCACCACCCTGGGCAATGCCTCCCTGACTCACATACATGGTAGCAAGGAGCATCGCTCTCCTGAACATGTTAGTCAGGTCCTAGGGGGAGACCTCCTGCCCAACGGCCTCAAGGAAAGGTGCCGTGAAGGCCATGGCTGTTCCAGTGCCACAGCCAGAGACGGACACTGCGCCCCTGGACGGGCCTGGAGCGGTGGGTGCGTGCGGAGAGGAGAGAGGACCCACCACGTCTCTATCAGGCGCTTCAATGCAGCAAGTCTGAACTAACCGACCTCATTCCCCCGTAGGGCCTACGTCCTTTTCCTTTTCTTTCGTGTTTCTGTGTGTGGTTCTAGAGGTACGAATCACCCCGGTATTACCAGCAGCTGCCCGTGATGATCGAGGAACATTTTACAGTATTAAATCATTTACAATTTTTTTCCAGTTGATGTATAAGAGGATATAGCAGTTTCCTGGGGCTGCTGACACAAATGACCACAAACTGGCAGGCTGAAAACAACAGAAATGTATTCTCTCGCATTTCTGGAGGCCACAAGTCTGAAATCAAAGTGTCCGCAGGGCTGTGCTCCCTCTGCAGGCTCCAGGGGAGGGACTTCCAGCCTCTTCAGGCTGCTGGGGCTACAGGAGTCCTGGGTGCTCTTTGACTTGCAAATACATCTTTCCAATCTCTGCCTCCGTCTTCACACGACCTCCTTGTAAGGACATCAGTCACTGGATTTAGGGTGAACCTTAATCCAGTATTGACCTCTTCATAACTTGATGATGTCTGCAAAGACTCTGTTTCCAAATGAGGTCACATCCACAGGTACCAGGGGTCAGGACTGCAACACATCTTTTGGGGGAACCCAGAACAGAGGGTCAGTAACAGGTATTAAATGTGACACTGACTCCTTATATTGACAACTAGATGGATGTGGAATGCTAGATTTATGAAATAAAATACATTTATTTTCTTAAAAAATACTTAAGTTAAAACAAATGGAAATTAATTTTAGAGTCATTTTGTTTTACTTTGTTGATCTTCTTGAATTACAATATGTACTTTCATTTTAATAGGAGTTAAATATTTTTAGGAGAAAAACACTTTGAGAACATAGATGCATAAGTTTTTAATTTTCAAATTCACTGTATTTGAATATCTTCAAAATTCCTGTTTTTGTAATTGACAACATTTTATTTCTAAACACTTTAAATCTTTACTGTTAACAAAACAGAAAATACGCGGCCATCCCGATTACAACAGTGTAACTAATAATTTTGCTAAAATAAATGCAAGAAAAAATAATCTTATGAAATAAGCATATAATTTATGAATTATGGAGGTTATTATTTTTTACTAGGATGACACTGCCAGCCCATCAACAGATCACCCAGACGTGTATAATGATAATAATTAAAATGTCTTTGCTATCTTGCCAACTTGTAGTTTTGAAATACTTTAGCTCTAGGGCTAGATTTTAATGCTGTAATTTTGAAGGTATATTTGTAAAGCAGAAAAACAGAACATACCTATCAATATTCTAGCTTTGTTTCCAACGGTTAGATATTTAGACATTTGGTACATGGCCTCCAGTTGTATTCTTGTCCTGAGCCCATAAGCCCCAGGGACGGGCCTGCTGAAGAGGCAGAGAGGCAGGGCGTCCGAATCCCGTGTTCCCGAGTTTGGTGCTGCAGAGAGAGGTGCACCAGAGGATGGGCAGAGTGCCTCGTGGCCCCGCTTCTGTCTTAAAGCAGAGTTTGCAGAAGAACTGTCGAAAATCAGTACTAAACTCCTGCTTGCCGGAACATCTGTGCTGTCTGGATTAGCCCTGCTTTTTAACTTCCATATAATTTGTATCCCCACGTGTGAGCTCACCTGTACTGCATCCAAATTCACCTCTGGGGGATGATTCTCATCATAGCAATGATGGACATCTTTCTCTCTGTACTTAGACTGCCCTGGAAGTCAAACTCACATCATCCATCACTGCATTCTCCACCAACATGTTCTAGGGACCAGGACATTTTTTTTTCCAAAGCCCTTTCACATCCACGATGCCCTGGCACCCCCAACAGTTCTGTGAGCTGATCGACTCGGGGTTGGGTGGGGTGAGTGGTGGAATGAATCTGCTCCAGGCGGCCATGGTGCGAGCATCCCGTGTCCTAGAACCTCGGGGAAGGAAGGCACCTCCACCCACCTTCCCTCCCACGCTCTGCTCTCCTGCCTCTACCTCCCAATGGCCAAAACCAAGTCAGGGGCCAGGGATCCTGGATGCAGCGCCTACAGGGGTCAGGCTTCCCTTCTTACTCAGAGCCGGACAGAGAAAGACCAGGACCCCGATTCTGTGAGACGAGGTCCACCCGCAGCATCCTCGCCTGTGCGCATCCACGTAACGCGGTGCCGCGTGCCGCGATGGGGACGGCGTGCCGCGATGGGGACGGCGTGCCGCGATGGGGACGGCGCGCCGCGATGGGGACCGCGCGCCGCGATGGGGACCGCGCGCCGCGATGGGGACCGCGCGCCCTGGCTGACCCGCCTCCCTCCTTGAGCAGCACCGGCTGTAGAAATGGGATCCCTTGGGAGCAGCACCTGCTAGCCCTGCTCACCTCTTCGGGCCCGTTCCCAACTCCCCTACCTCCCCTTCCTCCCCTTCCTCCTGCAGCCCTTCAGGTGGGCTGGGGCAGAGCCCCGCCTCCGTGAGCATCTCTTCCGAGGGCCCACACTCCGGGCACCTCGGGCATCGCCATCCCCAGCGTCCTCAGCCTGCCGGCTATTCATTTCCTGACACCCTCTCCAAGCGCGGCACGAGGCCGCCGTGTGACGCTGAGCAAATCGCCTCCTCGTGGGGACCCGGTCCCTCACCTGGGGCAGGACTGCACGGGTGCCTTCTAGACCTTTCCGTTCTTAAACGTCAGATCCTCCATCACCAAAGACGGGCCTGAAGAGTACTTCCTGGATGTTTCCAGTTAACCCTCTAAATATGCCAGCACACTGCTGTCGCTTCTTCCATCTTCTGTGACTGACAAAGCACTGTGATCTGCCTGTGGACCCTCCCCCCTCCCCTCCCCTCCCCCTCCCCTCCCCTCCCCTCCCCCTCCCCTCCCCCCTCTCCCCCCACCGTCTCTTTCATAAGCACTTTTTTTTTTTTTTTCCTTTCTTTCTCTTGAAACAGAAATAAAGGAAAGCAGTTTCCTTGAAAGAGGGCTTTGGTTTGGTGAGAATGAATGAGGTTTCCAGGGCCCGACACCCCTTTGCCTGCAGCCTTCTTGTGACGGGCGCTCGACTTATGGGGAGGGAGGCATGCACGGGGAAGATGTATAGCAGGAGGGCACCAGCCTTTTATCCCCACCTCCTCTTCTTCTTTCTGTGACATAGATAAAGGGGTTTTGCTTATGGCAAAGAAAAATATCCCTGAGTCGCTGAAGAGTTACTTTTGTATCTTCTTGATATTGACACAAACAACAGAGTCCCCACTCTATCTCCGCCTCCTTGGTTTTCTTTGGTCTCATCCATCTCAACTTGAAGGAGTCCCAGCAGGTGGGACTCTAGCCAGCCCATCAACCTCGGACATACCCCAAACCTGTTTCTGGACCCCAGGATGCTCCAGCCCCATCTTACAACTGAAGCGGGATTCTCGGTTCTGGCTGCAGGTGGGAGACCTGAGGGGCTCCCAGGAGCACCAGCCCGGCCAAAGCAGGGAGAACGTGATGCTTTTGGTGCATCCTGATGGGGTGGTGATTTTTAAAGGCAGCTCTAGTGCGCATGCAAGTTGGAAAACTTGGATCTAAATTATGTCAGCCCAACACGACCAATCTCGCCCCGAGGGAGTGAACATTGGTTCTTAGGGAGCAAAAGTCTTAATCTTTTCAGGCATCAAGCACATATTTACATACAATACAAAGACAGCTGGACCGTATTATGTGTTGTTAACATTTCACGAATGGGGAGCAGTCAGGTTAAAAAAAATCTAGAAAGGCTCTTTAGGTGGATAGTAATGAGAGAAGGCGGTGATGCACCAATAATATCTCAAAAAAAAGCTGTTACATATATTTATCTTTTAGATAAATGTATGTGACACCAGATGATCTCAAAGCATCTGGTCTCATGGGGCTCGGAGTAACCGCTTCATGAAATGCTGCTCTCAGGAGGCCTTCCAGGCCACACGATCATTTTCCTACACAAATGATACAACAAAAGATGTTCCGAGGAGGGAGGTGCTGGGACTGGGGTGGGGTGGGGAGTAAGGAGAGAGAGGGCAGGAGGGAGGGGCTGCCAGGTCAGCCGGGAGAGAAGGGGACACCCCCGTGGAGCCGCAGCCTTGGGCCTCAGGCATCACCTCTCACACGCTCCTTCTGACTGCAGCGCCGCAAGGGGACTCCTGAGGTAGGCCTGACAGCCCGGCCGGGCCCCCAGGACACCAGCCCAGGCTCCCCTGGAACACCTCCTGGGGTCGGTGTTCCTGAAGGTCAGCAGCTAAAGGCCTTCCCTGTCAACCCAGACCACCTGTCCTGTCCCCACTGAACCCAGCATTGGTCACATGTGCTACAGCTCCGCCCTGCAAAGTCAGTGCACCCCAAACACAGGGAAAGCAGCACCCCAGGGGCCTGCTCCCTCTGACCGGCCCAGGGCACTGCTCTTATTATTACTATTAGTCACAGCTTCACCATGATCACCTTTATCTCTTAAGGTTCCAGTGGGGTTGTTTCTCTGTGATAAATCTACACCAGCAGAGTTGCTGCGTTCGGAGCCCCAAGGCCTCAGTGTCCTGGCCCAGAGTGGACGCTGCCCACTGTGCCACCAGCCCTGGTTCACTGCCTTTGGTGCCCCCAAGGCCCCTGTCAGGTGGGCAGTACCCACACCAGTGCCCTTCCTTTCCGCCATGCTGTTACAGTTGTATTTGTTAACGTGCACATCTTTATTGATTATATTTAGCATTTGTTTTGGATTGTGCTCTTGGGTAAGAATTTAATACTTTTCAAATCATTATCCTTCTGTGTAATCAGTCTTTCTCCACTGATATGAAATATATATATTTCAATATATATAATACATATATAGGAAATAGGGAACATATACACATATATGTGAAATATATATGAAATAAGTATAAGACAAAAGGCATTTCAAATCAATGGAGAAAGACTGATTATATAGAAGGATACATAAGATTATATAGAAGGATATGTAAGATTATGTAGAAGGATATATATAAGCTATAGGGAGATATATATGTATATGTACATACTTTTCTTGTCATAAATCCCACTGTATTTTGGGGGTGTCACATATGATAAACTGGGGACATGAACCAGTATCCTCCCCTCCCTCTCTTTCACTCTCTCTGTCTCTGTCTGCATCTCTGTCTTCCTCTTCTCTCCATCTCTCCGTGTGTCTCTGTGTGTGTGTCACTGCATCACTAGGTATTATATATATTTTTCATTTGATGTGTATCCATGTCTTGACTTCCTAATTTGTTCCATTTATCTTTCTGTCTAATCTTTACCAGTATCATAGGCTTTGGTATGTTTGGTACCAAGTATGTTCGGTAAGGTAGATCTTCGGTCATTGCTTCTTTTTCTTTTTATTTTTTTTAACATCTTTATTGGAATATAATTGCTTTACAATTGTGTGTTAGTTTCTGCTTTATAACAAAGTGAATCAGCTATACATATACATATATCCCCATATCCCCTCCCTCTTGTGTCTCCCTCCCACCCTCCCTATCCCACCCCTCTATGTGGTCACAAAGCATCAAGGCGATCTCCCTGTGCTATGCAGCTGCTTCCCACTAGCTATCTATTTTACATTTGGTAGTATATATAAGTCTAGGTCATTGCTTCTTGAAGCATTTCCTTGGCCATTCTTACATGTTTATTCTTCCAGGTCCCCGTTAGAAGTATCAATATGATGCCAGGTTCTTAGCTTGCATTGGAGGTAGAATTGCATTAAACATACAGACAATTTTAGGGAGCTTGTGTTCCCCATTGTCAATTTCTCCTTCTTCCTCTAACGAGAGAAGCTCCCGCCCCCTGAGTTGGAGGTGGCCACCACACTTCTGGGGGCCTTTGCAGCTGACTCGACGTGGGGTGATGGGATCTGAGCAGATATGAGCAAGGTGATTTCCAGGTGGTACCCCCGCCGTCAAAACTGCTGCTCTGCCCCCATCTCCCCTTCTCAGACAAGGCCTGGGAAACTGGAGGGCTGGCCTCCACCACGCCCTGCAGGATGGTGGAGTCACACACCCAGCCCGGAGAAGAAGACCCTGGGGCCCTGCGTGATCTCCAGGGGCAGAGCCATCCACCGGCAAGGATATACAGCACGTTTCCCATTTGTTCAAACATTTTAAACACACTTCAGTAAATCTGTTACCAGTTTTGGTTGTACTGAAACCATTCTTAGGTATTTTATCGTTTTTGTTGCTGTCATAAAAAGAATCATTCATTCCACCATGACTGGTGGTTGTTCTTATATGGGAAAACATTAATTCTGAGAAGTTATTTAAGAATTGGCTTTCTTGCTGATTTGTTATTGATTATGACTTTGCAGTGTCTCAGGTTGTGCTAACATCAAACATAGCACATGCAAACAGTATACTTGCTAGTCCTTTTTTCTGATGTGATGCTCAAGACTCAGGGTCCTGCCTGCCCATTTCTTCCCGGTGCTTCTGATTCAGAGGTCACCTACTTACAGGAACACAACTGTCTCCTCTGGGGACGCAACTCCAACTCAGGCCTCTCCCCAGATGCCCAGATCAGGCATCCTGTGGTTCCAATTTCCGACTGGGTTTCTCCACTTAGATGTCTTTCTCAAACTTCAAGTCATTAAATAAATCCACCGTTTCTCCAAAACCAGCTTGCCCTGGGGAACATCACCCTTGCCTAGCTGCCTGTACTTCCTCCAATCACCTGCATCCTCTTTCTTTTATCTGTAGTCAAGCTGGATCCTGGCTCCCTGCAGCGTCTGCCCCATCCAACCACCAGTGACCACGTTTCATCTGGGCCTTCCTACGCTCTTGGTCTGCATCACTTATGTAGAGTTCTGGCATTTCTATTTCGATGTTTTGATCTGTTCTTCCAACTATAATATAAGAGAAGAGCAGAAAGCAGATATGGGGTATTCTCTGTGTACTACACACCATGGGTTTCCAAAGTAAAGTTGAGTTGAATTCAACAAATACTCATTAGGTACCCATCACGGGCCAAGAGTGGGGACAGAGTCATTCCTCATCAGAGGGGCACACACATCTCAACGCTTAAGCTGTGCTTTCAATAGTGCCTGGAACAGGTTCCCTGCACAGGGTAACAATTGCTGACCTATTAGAAATGGTACATGGACATATCCTAACCACTAAGCTGCAGTGCAGAAGGTAGATTGTATCCCAAGCTGTGCGGTATCCTGATGTCGGGAAGGCCCTTGACCTCTTCCTGTGCCCCTGTCCTCCCCGAGAAAACACCTTACCACCTCCACCACCTGCACAGCTTCCCTTCCTTCTTATGCGTCGAGAGATGTCTGAGGATAAATGAGGCTTCAGCAAAATATTTGGAGGAAGACACTGTACAAATACTAAGCAAAGCTTTGCCTGCCCTAAATGGCTAGAAGTGCTGCCTCGCTGCATGCCAAATGGATGAGTGTGTGGTTTTCTGAGGGACCTCTTTCCAGCTTCCACGGAGGGTCCCCACGAGGCTCAGCCTTTTATAAAGAAGGTGAAAAAAGAAAACAGTGGAAGGTGTCTTGGTTTATAAATGGCCGTATTATTCTTAGAAAGCACCCCTAGAGTGGAGCCCGTGAAGTTGCTGACTTGACGTGATTTAACCTGGCAAGATCAATGGCTCCTGAGTCCCCAAGTGCTGGGGCTGGGGTTCCCCATGGTCTCCTCGGTGCCCATTACTCACCGTGGATGTTGGTGCCACTTCGGATTTGACTGATGATCTTTTTATTGATAAACTCAGAGTGAAGAAAGTCTCTGGAAGCACAAAATAAAATCAGTGATAAGCAGACAAAAGCCTGGTGTGTTAAACAAGCAGGCCAGCCCTCCCCCCAGGCCCGCTGTTTCCACCCAGCCTGTTTTAGCAGATGCTCAGATGATAAGCCTTCGCCTCCCAAAGGATAGGATCCCCAAGTCATTAGCAATTCCACACGAGAAACCGTTGGTTTCAAAACGGATGGATTAAAAGCAGCATGTTTTCCATCTCCCATACTCGAGAGATCTGACACAAGACACCACACTCCACCATCACAATCCCAGCTCTGAAGGCCCCTTGAGCCGAGGCCCACACTCAGCTTCCTGGTGGACTTTCCCGAACAGCCTCGATAAGGCGGTGGCTGCAACAATCACAACATACCACCAAGAAGAGGTGAGGCCAGACCAAGCAATGGCCCTGCTGTGGATAAACAGCTGTCCAGGGACGCCGCAGCCGCCCACAGGGACACCTCCAACGGCAGCTGCTCCTTGTCCTTCGGGGGCTGGCGTGCGGTCAGTGGGTGAAGCTCCCTCCCCTGGTGAGCAGGACGGACAGCGGAACTCAGACCGCCAACCGGTGTCTGGTTTTCTCACCCAGATCGCTGTCCCTAGTTTTGCCGTCACTGTTCGGCGCCATCCGAGACCTTATTGTCCACCGTGGCTGCCCAGGAGAGTCAGTGACAGTGGTTCAGACCCATGTGCACTGGGGGGTGTCTGACAACCATCCGCCTTCCTCCTGCAGCCCAAATATGGGAGGCTAATCTCAGATCCAGGCAAGTGTGCAGAACGGCATGATTCCCGGGTAGGAGACGCGGTTGGCTGCCCTCCTTCCAGCTGTCCTGCACCCACCTTGCTGGAAGGGGCATCTTCATGGTTCAAAGTGCACTGTCTTTCGCGACTTTGCATCTCCTTCCTGCTATGTGGGGTGGATCCTACTGGGTTGGACAGGTTCTGAGCAGCAGGACAGCCCCAGCCCCTGGGAAGCCCAGGTACCAGGAGCTGCATCAGTGACCCTCCGATGGCAGATGCTGCAGCTCAGTGAAAGACCATCTCCATCCTTTGGATTCATCTCTGACCCTTGTCTTAGAGGAGATAGTCTCACCCATCATCCGGAAGTCGGTTCCAATGGTGCCTGAAACGGGGCAGCGAAGAACAGTTGTCTACCATTCAATAAATATGTGAATAAACAAAGCTTCCTTCTGTCAAGACTGGGGAAGTTAGTCTGTGTTTACTATTAAAATCTGCTTTAAACATACCTTACACTGTTGGTAAAATCTCTGTGTTCCAGTCCATTTGCTGAGCTGGTTCTGGACTAGTGCACGATGACGGGGACAGTTCCCCTGGAGGTCACACACAGATGGGGCTTGGGATTAAGGTTTCCCATCAAACATGCAGACTGGTGAGAACCCTCCAAAGTGTGCCTCACCTGATTCCTTGCAGGAGACCCTCAGGCCACATGGCCCTGAGCCTTGGTCGCCTCTGGAGTTAAACAACTTTGCATAGTCTGAATGCAATAGTGACATCACAGCGTGATGTGAAGTCCCAGTAGCACAGAGCGGCTGCTGTTCACATGGAAACTGTGAGTCTTCTGACACAGATGAGGACCAAGCTGAGATGCTCACAGCCGTATGGATGAAAACCCTTTATATATTTTTTATAAAATTATGAGCAAAGGACTTTTAGAGTTATAAGGTAAGAAATCTACCCAACGCTATCAAAATCTCAAGAATTCTGAGTATATATTTAAACAGGATACATTAAACCACTCAAGTATTTAAATTTTGTAACTCCGCTAAGCACAGTAAGACCAATGCTCACTTCTGGTAGGCCTCTCAAAGTTCCCCTTGTGGACGGTGGAGGCCAGATGCCAGGACCCTCTCATGGGTGGTGCATCTCCCTGTAGTTTGACAACGTACAGGGTCAGGGGAGAAAAGTAAGCAAGGCTAGTCCTCGACGGAACTGGGAAATAGAGTTCCCCAAAACCCACAGCATCTACTTTCTGTCTAGTCTTCCCTGATTCTAACCACTGTTACCCCTCCCAGCCTGGGCTCCTCATCCCTCCCAAGGAAATCTGGAGGGACTCCTTGCATTCGGGGTCCCCTTGTCTAGCGGTCCTCCCAGGGGTGTCTACATTCAGGCTTCAGCTCCGGTTGGTCAATGAATCTGCTCTTGGTCAGTTTTAGCTCCAGAAGCAGGTGAAAGGAAGCTGGTGCAGTGAGGATCCATGAAATACACCACATAAAGTTCAAGGTCAACGATGTGGATCTCAGGTTTACAGATAAAGTTGACCCGGCTTGAAAGCCTCCTGCTCAAAACTATTGCTCTGGCCTTCCCGATTAAGAGCAGCTCAGGGAAAATCCGTGCCTTTGCTGTGAAAGGGAAAGTCTCTGTTTCAGTTACTTTCCTTCAGATCTAAGTACAACCTGCCGCCCCTGGGATTTGGAAAGTCCTCCCAGTAACTTTGATTTTTGCACCCTTTGCCGTCTTCTTGCTGCAGGTTCCCCTTCCCGGAATGAGGTCGAAGTGTGAAAAGCAGGGTGGCCACGTGTCACTTGCACCAAAGGGCATCAGCCTGTTAATGTGTCAGACGAAGGCCTCTGCTCCGACTTGGCCATGGAGACTGCATCTCTGCCAACCTGGTCGAGCATCATAAATAAATGATAGCTTTGTGCGGCAGGAAACAGATGCACAATTATCTTTGTTTCCTTCAGAGGTGAAGCTTTCCAGAAAGCAGGAGAAACTGGAGTTTCTATGTGCCAGGCTAGGGGTGCACAGCCCGGGCTGGTGCTGGCCTGGATTCAGGAAACAGGGCTGCTGGCTAGGGCAGGGGTGGGGGGCATCCCTCACAAAGTGCAGGTGTCCAGGATTTGCGTCTTTCAGTTGGTGTGTCTCCAGAGCCTACTTTTCTTGTTAGGATACAATTCCATTCTTCTAGAGAGTTCCCCGACCCGGTGCAGAGGTCTCCATGTAGCTAGGATGGTCACCTGGCCCAGACTCCCAACGTGGACAGACTCAGAAACGTAATGTGAGGGGGTTAAGCAGGTACGGGCAGTGGGAGGGTGTGTCTGTGTATGTGGGGGAGTCACAAGGGCTGCGGCACAGAACAAGGACCCAGTAACTCATGAGGACAGCTGCTGTCTCATGGTGATCCCCACCAGCCACTCCTGAAAGACTCAGATGCAGAAATCAGGAGGCCCTTGGGAGCAGGACGCTGAGCCACCACCTGGGCATCTACTGAATCAGGTTTACAGGGGAGACCTAGACACTGTTCTGCAAATTGTAATCCTATCAGTAAGGCTGTGCTCTTCCTAGTATGTGAGACTTTAGCCTTTACAGATTTTCCATATTTATAATGACAAAGATGAGTCTAAGAGAGAACAGCCGAATGCCAGATGACTATGGATAGTTATGCTGTACTAGCCTCCTGTGGACGCCATAACACATCACCCCATACCAAATGATTTAAATCAGCGGGAATTTACTCTTTCACGGATCTTGGGGCCAGAGGTCTGAAACCAAGGTATCAGCAGGGCTACCTTCCCTCCGAAGTTTCTAGAGGAAGATCCTTCTTTGCCTCTCCCAGTCTCTGGGCTCTCCAGGTGCTCCTGCATTGGTGGCTGCATCACTCCATGTTTGCCTCTGTCTTCACGTGGTTTTCTTCTCTGTGTGTCTGTGTCTCAAATCTCCCTTTTGATGAACTGATGTCAACAGAGGCCATTGCCTGTCCCTTGGGAATGGTGTCCGCCCATGCCCATCTCCAGGAATGCTGTTCCATGGAACCTTCTCCACCGTGACCTTCAAAGCCCAAGTGTGAATACTCCAGATTGGAGATCTAAACCCAGCTTCCTTTTCAATGATCTCAGCTCAGGATCCTTAATTATAGCTGGAAAGACTCTTTTTCCAAATAAGGTCACCTTCGAGGTTCCTGTTGGGCATATCTTTGGGGGAGGGTCACTATTCGGTCCACTAACCTCCCTACATGAGAAGTCCACCCGTGCAATGTGTACAGTGCATGCCGGGAAGAGGGGCCGTGTTTCTATTATCTTTTTAATGTTCGCTCTGGAGAGGCGGTGTCCTCTATGGGGGGAGTGGAGGAAGGCAGAGGCGGCACTCAGGCCCATTGGGAACCCTGAAAGAAATGTCCACTGAGGTTTTCTCCTATTTTCAACTCTTTATAAAGTTCAGGTTAAAAATTCCTGTAGTCAGCCGATGAATATCTGCCCCTAAGTGTCAGATAAACAGAGAATGGCTAGAACAGAAAGAGGACCTGGAGTGTGACAGGGAGGATGGATATTCTTATAGATGGAAAGTGGATTTACGAGGTGGCTTCCGGTGACTCTGGGGCAATTATCCTCACACTGCCCGTTGAGCCCATCTCTCGACTTTGCATTGGTATTAGGCTGGCACCAAGCAACACGCTACCCCTCCAGGCATTTCCCATCCTCGGCTCTTTCTACAGGGGGTTCCAGAACCACCCATGGTGTGGATTCAGGGGGTCTCAGCAGAAGTCTCTGGACCCTTGCAGAGGATAAGCAGATGTGCTGTGCGTCCGAGGGTCTGTGGTCTGGCTGTGTGGACTGCAGGGTATTGAGTTATAGACACGCTGTATCTCCTGCCTACCCTCGGGGAAGGACACAGGGGCTGGGCCCACATCTCTTTGCAAAGGCAATTCCAAGTCCTTTGGGAAAGAATAAGAAAAGAGAAAGGATGAAAGGAGAGCTGGAAAGCTCCTGGGAGCAGGAGACCAACAGAGGCTGGAGGAAACTTGGAGCAATTAGTGATCGGAGTTGGCAGAGAGTGGTACTGGGTAATTAACAAATACCTCGAGTCCACAGGGCGTCTGCATAGGGTCCACCACACCAAAGAGAAGGACACAAAGGAGGAAAGGGAGAAGTAGGTGAGAGAGGAGAAGCAGGGGCTGAGAAGGGAGACAGGTTTACTAACAAGATATTTAACTGATATTATTTTTCCGCAATTTATGGCGGTCTGAGTTGAGCATTTCCCGAATGATAAAAAGGAAGTGAAGTCCATCAAGGTAAGTTGCCTAAACATATGTCCGTATCTGTCAATCATGTGCAGACGCAAGGAGACCAAAAGGCAAGATCACACAGCGCTGAGGAAAATGGGGGCGGGTTAATCATCCACGCTGATAAATGATCTGGTTGATGCCTTCTGTCAGTCTTGGAGGGAAGGTTTGAGGAATCTTAAACGTCACAACTTTGTTGGTGCCAGCCACTTTTTCCCCCAGAGTTCTGGAGACATACAGTTTTGGATCTTGTATTTTCTTTTGCAAGACATGAGGTGTGTCTTCAGCTTGAAATGCATTTGGAAATCATCAGTGTTTGTGTTCCCTTTTGTACTTTTTATGTAAATATTTTCCCATTAACAAGTGCACTTTCCAAACTAAAGGAATATGTTGAAATCCAAAGGAGGGTCTTTTGGAAGCCATGAGAGAGCAGAGGAATATTCTAGATGAACAACACATGTCTTTCCAAAGGGCTCCTCCGCTCACAGGGGGAGATGTTTTGGCAAGACCCATCTGACACACAGCTGTTACTTTAGAGGATTTTACAGCTATATCACTCTTCAGGCCCCAACTCAACTGAGCAAGACATTCAGGTCTATTCATGACCTTGACCTCATCTTTAAATAGTTTAAAATTCCTGGGATAATATTTATCATTAGTACAAATTAAGGGCAATAAAACATCTAAAAGAGCCTGGCTAATAAATGAGCTGAGCAGCTCATTTAAGGCCAAATTATAAGAACCCCAGAATAACACATATATCAAGTTAATGCAGCTAATGTGTAACACGCACTGCTACTTCAATGCAAAGCTTCCAACATGGGTCTGTTGTCAGGAGTTGCCCCTCTCCTGTGAGCTGTTTTCTCCACCGCTCTTCCTAAAGTCAATGCTGAAAGTAGCCAGTCTTTCTGAGTGACTTTCAATTTTGGAAAAAATAATTGAAATTAGTTAACTCAATTGTTATTGGATTAGGACTATTAAAATACAGAAAGAATGACTTCAAGTGTGTATAAAACACTTCACAAAAGCCACTTCATGGAAAAACTATTTCATGTTCCCCTGAAGGATTGACTACTAGCCAAAAATGTCTTCTGAGTGACATTGCTTTGAGCTGAAGCTTGGATTTTTAAGGAGGATGGATTCTTATAGCAAGACAGGCTTGTCACTTGTCTGTATAAAGGGACGCCTTGGCCAGGGTGACTTGTTTAAGCCCTGCAGAGAGCAGGACAGCCTGGCCTCCCCGCAAAGGGCCGAGTTACCATGGGTTCAACTCAGAGCGAGGGACGGCCTTTCTCCAGACCACCAATCCTCCTCCCCAAGAAGGTGCCTGCAGCCCTGATGTGCACAAGCTCTCCACCACTTCCCTGCTCTCCAGAGCAGTTATTCAGCTAAGAAGGGGCCAAAACAAATTCTTTGCATCACGGTGGGGGTCCCTAAAGTGCTCCTATTCTCAGATTCTCCTGGGAATTCTGTATGGAGATAAACCAGGGCAGTGTCATCCGTGATGGTCACTCTTCTGTGTCAACTCGCCGGGGCCCAGAGCACCCAGATATTCAATTTACGCACTATTCCACGTGTGTCCGTGAGGCTGCTTCCAGTGAGATTAACGTTTGATTTGCTGGACTGAGTACAACAAATAGTCCTCCCCCAAAGTGGGTGGTCCTCAGCCAATCTGTTGGAAGCTTGAATAGAACAAAAGGAAGAGCAAGAAAGAATTCTCTCTCTGCTCGACTGTCTTGGAGCTGAGTCATGGTCTTTTCCTGCCTTTGACCTCGGACTGGAGCCACACCACCAACTCTCCTGGGTCTTCAGCTTGCAGATGGCAGATCTGGGGACCTCCCAGACTCCAGAAGCATGTGAGCCAATTCCTTATAGTGTCTTTCTCTCAATAGATAGATGATAGATAGATAGGCAGACAGACAGACAGACATTATCCTACTGGTTCTTTCTCTGGAGAACCTGGACTCAAGTGCCACCCTGAGCTTCCTGACAAGACCCCTCCTTGAGCGCGGACCCCTGCCCTGCAGCACAGGGGAGGTGCTGATCCAGGTCCTCCAGCTGTGGAGGGCATGCTAGCCGCCCCCCATCAACACTGAGGAAGAGACCACATCCCGCATCGTTGGGGTGGGAACATCGACTTTGTACCTCAATTCAAGGCCAAGGAGCCATTTGGAAGGAGCTTCTGAATACAGTTGGTCCTAATTCTCTCTGGACAGAATTCAGAGACATCAAAAATGTTACAAAACATATTAAGTGTGTCCCCATTATTGACAATAACCTTTGAGCATGATATTTTAATTGAGAAGCATTCATTGGCTCTAAGTTTTCTCTCCCATTATCAGCTTTTAACCTTCTCCACGTCTCCATGCCTTTTTAGAGAAGAAATTTATACTTTTTTTCATGAATGACTCTTGTTCCTTTAAAGGGGAAAAAATAGCACTAAATTCCCCCCAAAGCCCCCTTCTGCTTCACATGGCTCACCCCTCTCAGTCTGGGTAGGTACCAGTGTTCGACTTCAGTAAATTTGATGAAGTGAGTTTACCAGCTTATAAGTTTTTGAGAAGGGAAGTGAATACTGGCTTCCCTCCCTCAGTGGCACCATCTCCCTAACGCTTGTGCATCGGCACATTTGAGGGAGCAGGTGTCCCATCAGGGAAGCCAAGAGAAAGGAACTCGGAGGGTCCAGGCGGTGGCAGAGTCTTTAACGACAGGCCCATTAGGCTGGACAGTGGTGTTTCTCTTAATTGGATTCCTGCATAAATTGCAAGATAGGGTGGACAAGTGGTCGGCAAAACACTACGTCTCCTCCCACAAAAGGAACCAAAACACGTCAACAGCCCATCATGTAGGAGGAAGTGTACGTGCATCTTATTGAAAGGAGAAACACAATTTGGAGAGATGAGGAGATAGTACGGGGTAGAAGCTGATATTCTTCCCCAATAACGGATAGCCCCAAGTTGTAGAGACCATTATTTCTTGCATTTTCAGAGCAAATGAACTTGACAGATGGCCGTGTCACCCAGACCCCCACCTACCGACTTGATTATGCAGAAAACAATACAATAGAAAAGAAATCATTACTGAAGGAACCTGGTTAGTCCACAGAGGGCCGGGGAATGCAGAAGAACAGAATTACAGGGGTGGAATTGAACAGCAAGAATGCATTTAACATAAAGTGGGTTACAGCGAGGCAATCAGTCATGGCTAAAGCTATTGTCTGGGCTTGCTTGCATGGTATATGAAGTCATCTGTCATCTCCCACGGAATTTATGCTTAGTTTATAGGAGAAAACGACAAAGGTTTGCCAGGACATGTCTTGGTAGCCTTAAGTAGCTCAAGGGTAGATCTGCAGAGATAAAATGGTAGGCCTTTTCGGAGGCTTCCCTGCCATCTGTGGTTGAGGCTATGATCTTATCACTGAGGTCCTCCCCTCAGATGCTCACATGACCTGAATGATGCCATCTGGGGAGGTGACCAACACAGCTTTGTTCAACTTCAGCAAGTACAAGCTCACTGACACCAGTATCAGGCACACAGAAGTACATACTGGGAAAATAGGAGGCCAGAGGTCAATCGGACTTTACAAAAGCCAGAAAGAATACTTCATGGGTGCAGAAAGCAGGATATGTTTGCTTTACGTTGTGGCAGGATACGTTTGCTGGCACAGGTCAACCCTAAATAAATAGGCATCATCGTCAATGTGACAGCTAACAGGGATAAAGAGTTAAATTGCTGTACTAGCCACAGTAAGCGTTTCAACCCCAGATGGAAAAAGGTGCTTTAAACCAGCCATGACTTCTGAAGGATGAGGCACCTTCCTTGCTGCGCTCCTGCACATCCATGGGCTTTTGTGCAAGTCTTTCTGCCTCGTGTTTCTCCCACCTGGAAACATCCTCCCTACCCATCACTGCTCCCTGAGGCCATGCCAGCCTGAGGGCCCAGCTCAAATTCCACCTCCGGCAGACAACCTGCTCCCCACGTGGTTTGCACCCCCAGGATCAGGAGACCCCATTCTCCCTGGCGCTACCTTCGCTTTTGTCCTGCTTCGGCTCCCCTACGGGACCCCACACTCCCAGGACAAGTGGCTGTGTCGTTTCTACCCAACCAAGTGGCTCCCATCCACATGCTTCCTACAACCTCTCTCTATACACAGATGTGATGCACAGCTGGGGGCGTCTGTCTATGTATTGTGTCTGTAGAGTGACCTCTACCGTGTAGCACAGCTCCTTATAGGCAGACCCTCAGGTCAGATACACAGATATACAGGCACTTCATAATTTAAAAACTTAATCTAGTATAATTTTAAATATAATTGTACAGGCATACTTAATTGTATTGCACTTCAAAAATACTGCGTTTTTCACAAATTGAAAGTTTGTGGGCAGCCCTACTTCGAGCAAGTCTATCAGCGCCATTTTTCAACAGTGTTTGCTCACTTCATGTCTTTGTGTCACGTTTTGGTAATTCTCATAACATTTCAAACATTTTCATTAGTATTATGTTTGTCATGGTGATATGTGATCAGTGATCTTTGATGTTACTACTGTGACTTGCTGAAGACTCAAGTGATGGTTAGCATTTTTTACCAATAAAGTATTTTTAAAATTAAGGTACGTATATTGTTTTTTTAGACAGAAGGTTTTTGCACACTTAATAGACTACAATATAACAAAGCCTACATAGACTTAACTTTTATGGGCACTGGGAAACAAAACTTTCGTGTGATTCACTTTATTGTGATATTTGCTTTGTTGTGGTGACCTGGAACCAAATCCACGATATCTCCAAGGTCTGCCTGTATAATATTAATATAATTAAATAACATACATTACATATAGCAATATATATTATAATTTAAGGTATTAAAATGTACTATAAATAATAATTTGTTGAGTTTAATTAAATATAAACTTGTTAAAAATTAACCCAGGAATTATTTTGCAACTTTGAAAAAAAATGAAAATACTTTTCCAAAGCATTCACTGTATCTCATTTTCTATTGCTACTGTTTTCAGATATATTTGTAACCCGGGACTTATGTCATTCTTTCACATTTACTGGTTGAAAGATAAATACCTGGCACCACTTTAATAATAATTTATTTGTACATTATGTCAAACTATAGAACAAGCACAAAAACGTCTGAGATGATTCCGACTTCTAGCGAGTCCATTGTTCAAGCATCTGTAAGAAATGTACTTTCCCAGATTCAAAGCCAATGAGCAGAGGATAGATCATATTTACCTAAAGTATCTCATAAAGTCTCCCATGAAATTGCTTTTGCTGGTAATTATGAGGCTCACAACTCTTGGATTCAGTTTACCCTGAATGGAAATGCCGCCCATCCTTGTGGGGAAGCAGCAGCTGCGTCTTGGAAATAGATAGTCACCAACCCATGGGGCTTCGGGGACTCAGCCTTTAAAGTAGCCAGATGTGGGGGCCTGATGCCTGATACAGGCGGAACTCGATCTTCACCTCCAGTTCTCTGGTGAGATAACGCACTTGGGTGTCATCGCAGAACTTGGACCCAGTGGGCTATTTGGAAGCAGTGCCACCAGGCTGATTTCCTAGGGGACCAGCTCCTCCGTGGAACCCCACCTCTCCCCGCGCTAGGCTGGATGGAGGAGCTGGAGGAGACCAGAGGCACAGTGGAGAGTGTTGCTGAGAGGGGGTTTGATGGGTCTGACACGACTGTCACGCCCATTTGCAACTGTAAATAGCAGCCTGTTTGACACCTTGACTGTAGCCCAGTGAGACCCATTGCTGACACCTGAACTCCAGAACTATAAATAGTATCTATATATCTGTGTGGTTTAAGACACTAAGTCTGTGGTCATTTGTTACAGCAGCCATAGGAAACAAATACACCTTCCCCAGATCCCTGGGTCCCAGCTCAGCAGGACCATGTAGGGTAAAGCCTTGCTACTCCAGGGAGCAGATTCGCTTTCTCGCTGAGACTCTGACATAAATGTCTTCAGAGTAGACGTAGCTTTAAAGGAGTGAAATTTTAGATGAGCTGGACAGCTCTTTGGGGACAGGAGGCCCTCTCTGAAACTCACCTTCACAACCCTAACGTGGCGGAGTGCACTGAGTTGACCAGACGTGAGGGGGCATGGAGCTCCTCAGATGCCTCTTGATGGGTCTGCTTGTTCCAGAATGGCACTGCCAGGAAGGTACCACCCATCACAGAAGCAACACAGGCTTCAAGAGCAACCTCTGTGATGATGACACTGGGAAATTCAGAAGCCCAGGAGCAGTGGGCGTGCCATGCAACACAGGGAGTGTGAACCCCACATCTCTAGAGAGCCTGGCCAACAAAGAACAGTGGGAGTTTAGACGTGGGAGAATCAGGAGAAATGCATTCAAATAACTGAGAGTCGTTCTCCCGGACCTGAGGAATAGACATGCTGTGGATGTGACCTGTAGCCTGCAGCCCACCCTGGTGAGGGCACCTCTATCTCACCTGGATGAGGGCACCCCATCTCACCTGGGTGAGGGCACCTCTATCTCACCTGGGTGAGGGCACCTCTATCTCACCTGGGTGAGGGCACCTCTATCTCACCTGGATGAGGGCACCCCATCTCACCTGGGTGAGGGCACCTCTATCTCACCTGGATGAGGGCACCTCTATCTCACCTGGATGAGGGCACCTCTATCTCACCTGGGTGAGGGCACCTCTATCTCACCTGGATGAGGGCACCCCATCTCACCTGGGTGAGGGCACCTCTATCTCACCTGGATGAGGGCACCCCATCTCACCTGGGTGAGGGCACCTCTATCTCACCTGGATGAGGGCACCCCATCTCACCTGGGTGAGGGCACCTCTATCTCACCTGGATGAGGGCACCCCATCTCACCTGGGTGAGGGCACCTCTATCTCACCTGGATGAGGGCACCCCATCTCACCTGGGTGAGGGCACCTCTATCTCACCTGGGTGAGGGCACCTCTATCTCACCTGGGTGAGGGCACCTCTATCTCACCTGGATGAGGGCACCTCTATCTCACCTGGGTGAGGGCACCTCTATCTCACCTGGATGAGGGCACCCCATCTCACCTGGGTGAGGGCACCTCTATCTCACCTGGATGAGGGCACCCCATCTCACCTGGGTGAGGGCACCTCTATCTCACCTGGGTGAGGGCACCCCATCTCACCTGGGTGAGGGCACCTCTATCTCACCTGGATGAGGGCACCCCATCTCACCTGGGTGAGGGCACCTCTATCTCACCTGGATGAGGGCACCCCATCTCACCTGGGTGAGGGCACCTCTATCTCACCTGGGTGAGGGCACCTCTATCTCACCTAGGTGAGGGCACCTCTATCTCACCTGGGTGAGGGCACCTCTATCTCACCTGGGTGAGGGCACCCCATCTCACCTGGGTGAGGGCACCTCTATCTCACCTGGGTGAGGGCACCTCTATCTCACCTGGGTGAGGGCACCCCATCTCACCTGGGTGAGTGCATCACTATCTCAGCTGGCTGAGGGCACCTCTATCTCACCTGGATGAGGGCACCCCATCTCACCTGGGTGAGGGCACCTCTATCTCACCTGGGTGAGTGCATCACTATCTCAGCTGGCTGAGGGCACCTCTATCTCACCTGGATGAGGGCACCCCATCTCACCTGGGTGAGGGCACCTCTATCTCACCTGGGTGAGTGCATCACTATCTCAGCTGGCTGAGGGCACCTCTATCTCACCTGGGTGAGGACATCTCTACCTCACCTCTTACACATCTTGTTTGAATCCTTCTCTCCTTCCTTTGCACTAACTCAGAGCTCACAGCACCACTGAGGTACAAGCTGAGGGTGATCAGTGACCTCTGGACAGAAAGGTTTTGTGGGAAGAAGAACTGGTCTAATGTGAGGCTTATTTATCCAAAGAAGAATCTCCCAAGGAAGCAGGACCCAGTTTCTGAATCTTTCAAAAATGAGTTTGACACAACCCAGGAGACGATGCAGTTGAAAGCAATCTTGTATTGGCAGAAAATAGACCAGATGACCAAAAAACTAATGTATGTGTTTTTATGATTTCAAAACACATTATCTGCAGAGTTCAGAGCTCTGGCTTTAATTTGGAGATACCCACGGATTATATTAGTGAGAAAGTGTCAAAATAACTCAACACATCAAGGCTGGGAAACTTGAAGTCCACCCATGCTGAAAAAGCATGAGATCTGAGAGCACAGGACAGTCACTCTGCCCACGGAGGCTTCTTGGCTCCAACCTGATTGTGCATCCTTCCGTGGAGACCTGAAAGCAAATGTGAGTGCCCACCTGAAACACACACCGAGCGCAGAGGGAAACCAGCCTGAGACGCCGCTTCCAGCCTAAAGCAGAGTCTGCACACAGTCTCAAACTTTGGTGCTTAAAGGGTGGAAATGATAAAAAGATGGGCCTTACCAGGGATCCCTCCAAGCCAAGCCTGCGATGGGGATTCTTGTTTGAGAGATTTATTCCGGGAGGGCTCTCAGGAGGAAGAGGCAAGAGGGAGGCAGTATAGGCAGGGGACGTGCTCTCAGCTGGACACTCGCTTCTGCCTGGTCCTAGGGAAGCTCCGAGGCCCACATCACAGCCCAAGGGAGCCCTTGAAGGAAAGGGGACTGGCCTTTTGTACCCCATGCCAGGCAGTCTCGGGCTGAGGTCTGCCCGAGACAGAGGCGTCACCCCCAGGAGAGATCAACCTTGGTATCAGCAAAAGGAGGTCTTGAGGGGAGCGGGACTGACCAGTAAGGGGACCTAGGCACAGCACCCACCCATCAGGGGCAGGTCAGGTTGTCTTTCACTTTTCTCCATCTTCTACCTCATTCTTTTAAACAAAAACTTATTTTGGAATGATTTTAGATTTACGGAAAAGTTGCAGGATACCACAGAGAATCCCCAGAGGCCCTTCGTCTTTTCCTTTGTGTCTGCTCTCTCGCCTTGAAACGGTTTTGGGGGTGCAGAGAGCAGGATGCAGAAATCCGGGTGCTGAATCAATCAGGTCCATCCTGTCCTGATGCCAAGCCTCGAGGCACCTCAAAAGGGAATTTTAAAAGCTCATTTTCTAGGAATAGTCTCGTTCTTGCTGGTTACGTAAGCTCGAGGGCCTTCACATGGACCCTGACCCGTCTATGCAGTGGAGGCACCAGCGCTGCTGCAGGCTTGGTGGTGTTGACAGGCGTCCTTCTGCTGTGATCTTGCCTGTGGTGGAAGGATGGGCTTCCAGCCCCACTGCTGCCCTTTCCTGTAGGTCCTGTGCCTGTTGGCCACCTCTCTGAATGGGTGGGCCTTCCCCTCCTGTGGACAGGCATCACCCGTCAGAGCATTCTTGGGGCTGGCGTGTACCTGCTGCACTAAATCTCCAAGCTGTCAACTGAGCTGGTGCATAAACGCTGTTGCCCTTTGACTTTATTATTTCCTCCCCCTCTGCTTGCCTGTGAAGTGGCCATAACGTTCTCCTAGAGAGGCTTCTCCACACCTTTCTAAACGGTGCACATTTCAATCCACCCCCGTCCCACCATCCTCTCTTGCATGCACTGCAGGCCATAGGCTGGCAGCCCCACACCCATCTCAGTGGCTTTTGGGGTCTCCTCTTTCCCCAGGGACAATATCTATCACTTCACACTGAGAGTGAAGGGCTTCTCCAAAGATGCCCAGTGCCACCTGTCACCCCCTCTGCCAGCCCCCACCCCTGGCACCCCCCTCCACGTTTCCTTACTGAGAGCTCACTCTCCACCTATCAGCTTCAGCCTGGAAGCCCTGAATCTATTTGCTCTGTCTCGCTCTGGCTTAGCTGTGGCATTCTCCCTCCCTTCGGAGGTGACCTGAAGGCTCTCGAATTTCACTTAAATGTAAAGTATTTCAGCAGACCCCGGGCCAGGCTGGAATATGTAAACTCTGATGTCACGATCTCTCTACTGATATGTTGTGGTCATATCAGAAACCCAAATCTGGATTCTTATCACAGATCAGCTTCAGAGGTTTCATAAACTCCCTGATATTTTAGGCCAATTTCTGCGTGCAAGTGCATTTCTCTTTGGAGAGGGTCCAGAACTCACATCAAATCTTAAAAAAAAAAAAAAAAAAAAAAATGTCTATGGCCAAAGGAGAAGAATTATTGTTGTAGATCTGTAGCATAATGCCAGGTACAATTAGGGACTTAATAAATGCCTTGTAAAAATAATGAGCTGAGAGGTTTTGCTGTTATTGTTATTTGTCTGTTGTTTGTCTAATTTTCTTTAGGATTGCAGCCCAGAAGCCACCAAAAAGACAATCTGGCTCTGAGGTGGGATCTTGTTGGGTTCCTTCCCTCAACATGGCAATGACAGTAATTTCCGTTTTCCCCTCCACTATCCACACTGGAATGATCAGTGGTCACTGACCATGGCCACTCATCAGCACGTGTTCTTCCTGTGGGAATGTTTCCAAGGAGATAGCACGGGGAGAACAGCCAGAGAAGGAGGAGGGATGCTCGAGTGAGTGGTGGTCAGCACAGAGCCGAAGGACATCCTGCAGGAGACCGGGATGGGGTGGTTTGGATCAGCACAAACTCTGTTCATCAGGGCGTCTCTGGTCCAAATCCACTAGCCCAGCTCCCGCTGTTGACCTGGAAACAGGCATTTCAGACACTCCGGATGGAAAACTTCAGTCGGTTGCAGCTTTTTGAGATCCACCCTCCTCCCTGATTGAATGAAGTGGACACCCATCCGCAGAGCCACTGGGGGTGGGTTCTTTTTCCAGACCCCAGCCCGAGTCTCTCTCTGCTGTGGACATGTTCTGGCTTCCATTTCCAGGCATTTATGTCAATGTGACCCTCCTGCACTGACTCTAATTGTTTGGAGCAGATTCATAACAGTGACTCCCAATGATGTTGTATAATCTGTGGATTTACTCGGTTTAAATCATGATCACATTTGTTCTGTTAAAAATAGTCCGTCTGAAGTATTTGCCATTTAGCTGTTATGTTCGTTTCCTGTGACTTCCGTGACAAATGACCTTAAACTTGGTAGCTGAAGCCATAGAAATGTACCTCTTGTCCTTCTGAGCCGGAAGTCTGACATCAAGGTGTTGGGAGGGCCTCGCTCCCGCCGAGGCTCCAGAGAAAGGTCCTGCCTCAGCTCTGGCAGCTTCTGGGGACCCCGGAGCTCCTCGTCCAGGGGCAACGTGATTCCAGCCTCTGCCGCAGTCTCCTCGTGCCCCAGCCCCGGGTGTATCCTGCCCTCCTCTCTGCTTCTTTTGTGGACTGTCACGGGCTGAACTGTGCCCTCACCAAAGTCATATGCTGACACTCTCACTCCCAAGGTGACTGTATTTGGAGAGGGTCCTTTAGGAGGTTATTAAGGCTTTATGAGGTCATAACGGTGGGGTCTGAATCCAATAGGACTTGTGTCCTGATAAGAAGAGGATGAGAGCTCTCTCTCTGCTTGGATGCACCAAGGAAAGCCCACTTGAGTACAGAGCGAGAAGGCAGCCGTCTGTAAGCCAGGAACCAAACTGGCCAGCACCTTGACCCTGGACCTGTGGCCTCGAGAACTATGAGAAATACACTTCTCATGTTTAAGCTGCCCAGTCTGTGGTATTTATTTTGGCCACCCGAGTTAAGACATCAACACTTGTCGCTGGCTTTAGGGCCCACCCTAAACCAGGATGATCTCATCCCCAGCTCCTGAATGAGATCTGCAAAGACTCTTTCCAAACAAGGTCACTTTCACAGCTTCTGGGGAACATATTTTGGAGGCGGCCACCATTCAACCACTACACTGGTAAAAAAAAGTGTTTGGAGAATGAGATGAATAGATTATTCTTTTTTTTTTTTTTTTTAAATACAAAAGTGAATATTTAGATGAAGAAATCACAATATTATACATTTTTAAAAGTTGAAAAGTATTACAAATAATGCAAAATTTATAAGTAACATTTTTATTAATTGTCAGGCACACCCTTCCATACTTTTTTCCCTGCATTTTATAGGTATATACTCTTTATTTTTATTATTATTATTTTGTTCATCCTCTTGTTTGTACCTCACATTCTGGGCTATATTGCCAGGTGACCTTCAGAGTGAAGTGTTTTTTTCTGGTCCACATAATGGAATCTTTGGCTGAATCATTGACTCATCAGGGGCTCTGGCTTCAGCTGTCCTGTGTGATGAGGATTCAGATCTGTCACACTTGTGTGATTTCATGGCCAATCCCTCTTCTACCTCTTAGCACTCTCAAGTGGGCTTGGATACAGAACACGGAGGGTCTGCCTGCAGGGCGCCCACCCTGTGAGGGCTGCTCTCTCCACATCTTTAGGGAAAGCTTTTACCCCCCAGGCAAATGGCAGAGTTCCCATCAGTGGAACCCCAGTTGCAAGGCTGCACTGCATCTCCTGACTCTTACTCTCTTTTTTCATCCTTCATGGCTTTTGATTTGAAGCTGGTGACTTCTGGGTGAGGTTTTAGCTGTAGGCTCTTATCAAAGACATGTCCTTTGTCATCTAGAAATCTCTCCACATTTGCTGGGAAGCCGGAGCATCCTGGGCTTTGGGTTCTGATTATCAGTAAACTCTCATGAGAACCCCATCTGTCCCACACACGGACGGAGGCAGAAGCCCAGGTTCCATCACTCAGGTCTCCATCACAACCCCGCTTCCGGGCCAGAATCCACGATGAACGCCCCAGTCACCTCATCCAGCAAACAAGCAAACGGGCCAAAAACACGCTGGAGATCTTTACTTAAATCAGTTTTCAGCTTTAAATTTTGAAATGTCTCCTTTTCTGTTTGAATCCGACACCACGTGAACTTTTCTGGAGGCTCCTGGAAGGGGGCTGTGCCTTGCTCCTTCACAGGATCCAGCTATGTTTTTGATCAGTTAAGTTGTTACATACAAACTCTCCCAAATGACTTGGGAAATTTTGAATAAATTTAACTTATTTGGGGCTTCACAGCTTCCCCAGAAAAAAGCCTATTGTAGGAGATGCACATTATTCTTCTGATTAATATTTTCAAATGCAAATGAGATTCAAAACATCTTGTATTAATTGATAACAGCTAAATTTGAGCAAAACAATGAAAACCAGTGCTGTCAGGCTAACTCTCAGGGCGTGTGAGAGTTGGGGGCAGAACCTCTTCCCTTCCCCCCGTTACCACTTGTGCAAACACCCTATGACCAGTGCTAAGGAGCAGGTGGGACCTGGGGGGAACAGAAACCTCTTCCTTTCCTGAAAGTTCCATTCCATTGACAGTTGCTGTGATTTTTGGAGAAATGTGCATCATTTTCCACTGAGCTTGGCCTTCTTATGGTATCTACTTGCAGGGCTTGTGTCTACCGTCTTGTAATAACAAGAACGATTCGGAGCCCACGGCCGAAGGAGAAAACAGCTGGGGGTCCTCCAAGGCCTCTTTCCAGGCAAGACCCTCCCCGCATCTCATCCCTGGATGCATCCGTGTGCAGTTCTGAGTTTTGTGCTCAATTGTCTTCACTCACTCCGTCACCAAACATTTAACATCTCCTATCACGTGCTAAGACAATGCTTCATGCCCCCTCAAGAGTGAGGCATATATACTCTTACACTAGGTTCAGAGTCAGCCCCTGTTCTCCTTAAGCATGTGAGCTAAGGACAACACTGCTAATAAATAAACTACACAAAGAATTTATCATTAGAGAGAGGGAGGTTGTCAGGGAGACCCTCTCGGAGGAGGTGATGCTTAAGCAGAGGCCTGAAGAATGAGAGGATGGCGAGCACCCTGGGCTGGGCAGGAGGGTGCTCTGGGCGCTCTTGGCAGGAAGCTCAGCAAGGCCAGCTTAACTGGAAGGTGCCACCAGTCGGAGAGCCAGGACCAGAGGAGGCCATGAGGTGGGCACCTTCAGAGACGGTCCTGGCTGCTGGGAGGAGGAGAAGCTGCAGGGCCGAGGTGAGCCCGGGCGTCCACTGCTCGGGGTTGGGGGCTCCAGGAGAGGGACACTGGTGGATGGCACTAAGGTACCAGCAGTGGAGGTGGACAGAGGAGTGTGTAGTGGGTGGTCTGGAGGGGTGGAGGGGACAGGGGCCCTTATAGCCCTTATAGTAACCGACAAGGTGGCCAAGGAACTCTCCCAACAGGGGTGATGGATGCTCATCTAGATGTGGCCTCCTTGTCGTGACAGTACCCTAATATCCCAGCCCTTCAGCCAGGCTGTAACCCTTACAGCAGCCTGTGCAGGGGTTGGGGGACATCGAGGGGGAGGGAGGAGCCCCCGCCCCCATCGTCATTGGCTGACTTTGCAGCTCACTTCCCACTGCAGGGAAGTAAAAGGGGTGATCCAGCAGGACCCTTTCTTCTCTTCCAGGGGTCCCCACCACACACACACACATGCAGCCCAGCTCACTGGAGTATATGAGGGCATCACCATGTCTCTGTACTCACAGGTGAGCAAGAACAGAGAACAGACAACCACGGCCAGCGCCTGGGGAATGGCCCAACCTGGTCTCCCTGGCCAGTGGAGATCTTCTGTCCCTGGTGGGGTCGAGGAGGGACTCAGGCCGATGCTTGCGGTGTCCAGACCCAAGCTCTGCCACCTGCCCTGTCCACGGGTGGCAAGAGGCAGGCTGACCCAACTAACAAGTGTGTCAATGACACAAGGCAGGGAATCCTGCTCCAGCATCTGCCACCCAGACTCCAGGACATGTCCCTTCACAGTGACACTTCTGTGCCCTCACCCCATCACCTCCGGGGTCCCTCGCTGCCCTAGTGGTGCTCAATCACATTCCCCACGATCCCAGCCATGGCCGCTGGGCAGATGAGGGGTGTGATGGTTCAGTGCAGACTCATGAGCACTCAGAGCAGAGCCTGCCTTAGAGGGTCTGCGGGTCAGTAATGCCATCTTCATATATTCAAGAAGACGTGTCCTTCGTGAGGACCCAGGGACAGCTCTATCAGCATAACTTTTTAAAATAGTGACAAAAGTATCTATCATTTCACTATATATGAATTTTTTTAATATTTCCAATATAGATGATGCTGAATGTGGGATTTCACGAGATATGATTCCACTTAGCCTGGGGGCCTTTTGATTCCTCTGACATTTTTTATCAGGTTTCATCAGCTTTATTGGAAAATGGGCTAGGGCCTTATTGGAAGATGGGGGGAAATTTGTCAAACACTTAGCCTTGCCATCGCACCCAGCACAATCGGCTGCTCAGACACAATTATTGCGGCGGGGGGTGTGGATATGGAGAGCTCCTAGAATATTCTCTCCATGGAAAGAATCTATGGATAAGCACAGAATAAATATGCTTTTTTACACATATAGCAACTAATACCGGAGAATGGGAGGTAGGCCAAAAAAAGTCAGATATTGTTATAATACCTCCATTAGAATTAATGAAAACTACCAATATTTTCAAGCTGGAGTTAGAGAGGACTGAGACAAGGCTGAAAATATTTGCTAAATGAACAATCATAGGAGAGAATTTCTTTCTCCAAAGGGAAGGGGCGAGAGAGATCCAAGGGTGACCATAGAAATTGTGAGACCATATCCAGGCTTAGAGTGTGGGGTGAAGTGAGGGCCAGTGGCGGGGGGGAGGTGGCAGGCAGAGTGAGGTCTCAGAAAATGCCCTTTGGGGCGTGTTTCGGGGAGACTGACCACTAGCCTTGAACCCTGCAGAAAAACCTCTGCATCCTGTCCTTAATGAGACTTTTAGAGCAGTGGTTCTCTGAGCAGAGCCCCCGACAAGCTGCATCAGTTACCTGGGAACTTGCTAGAAATGCAAATCCCCAGGGTCCATGCAGACCTGCTGGAGGAGAAGGTCTGGGGTGAGGATAAGTGGTCCGTTGTAACAAGCCGTCCAGGGCAGTCCCGATGTGTGGTTAGTTTGAGAACCTGTGTCCCAAAATTACATGTCTCCAGAACAGTGAAAGGGTGAGCCAGACGGTTGGGGGCAGATGGCAGTGTTTAGCGGCTGAAAAATGGACCAGAGAGTAGAATTTTGGTGTTAAAAAAAATTCTTCCAAGACAGAGGGCAGTTGACCACAAAGAAGGGCTGCTCTGAGAGGGAGCAGTGAGGTGAGAAGGGCAAGCAGGGAACACCATGAGGTAAGAAATCCTTGGTATCTCACCTACCCTTGTAACTCAAATACTTCACCCGGAACATCACATTTAGAAGACACACATATTTGTTGAATAAAGACATGTGTATTCTTTTGTTCTGTTTTCCATGTCAGGCCATCAAGTAGTTGTGTGATTCTGATGAGATGAGAATGTTTAACCTCGTCAGGCCTTTGTTCCTTTGTCTATATTGAGATAAACTTTAACCTTCTTTCTGACTCAAATTTCTCATTAACTCAGGCTGAACTATGTTTAGCAAGATGACACCCTGAAGAAAGGGTTCACACTTCTGTTCTTCTCCCCAAATTTCCTAACACATTCTACTGTCCCCAAATCTTTTCACTCCCTGAGTGTTACTAATGAACAAAAGGATACTTAACTGAAAAAAACTAACAAATATATTCACTTTTTAAAAAATTTTTAGATATAGAAATCTAAATGTTGACTACAAATTCACAAGTTTATTATTTTTACAAAATAATGACAATATTTTTTTTTCTCCTAGCCATGACAGAATAACTGGTATCAGATGAGCCCTCCTGCTATAAAATTATAAAACTGAACAGTTCTGAGGCACTGAACAGCAGGCAGAGCAAGGCCACAGTCTAAAAATCTCTGTGTGGGAACCCTTAGTTGAGGATTGGTCTGGTTACACACAAGGTGAAGTTTATGTTCAAGAGTCAATTACAGGGTTGAAAGTATGAGATTAAGCAATGCTGAGAGACATTGGTTTCCAGACCAGTCAGAGTGAAGAGAACTCAAGGACATCCCAGCCTCTATCTGAGACATGAGAAAGACTGAGGCATAGGTGTAAGGACTATAACGTAGATTAAGGCATTCTCTAGGCCCAGATTAACAAGGTAGAAAGTCAAGCAAAACACAATCCACAGAAAAGACAGAATTTGGAGATTTAGTCATGTCAAGTTAGATAGATTTGGTAAACACTCAGCCTTTCCACATTTCTAATCAAAAAAAGCATCAGACCAAGTCTAAAATGTCCACAATAATCAGTCAACAATTGAACTTTATGTTATATAAATGAAGTCTTTACCATTCAACACTCTCCAGAGGAATATAACAAAATTCAGAGATTTTATAGTATATCATCTTCAATCAAAATTGACTTGTCATGGAAAGAAATACAAAAATGTGACCCATAGTCAAGAAAAATATCAAACTACAGAAACACACCTTGAGATGGTCCGAATGTTGGATTTAGCAGTCACAACTATTTAAAGCAGATATAAATATGTTCAAGGATGTGAAAGAAAATATGGTCTTAATGAGTGAACAGATAGGGAATCTCAGCTGAGAAATAGCAATTGTTAAATAAATAAAAAACCTAGAACTGAAAATTACAATATCTGAAATGAAAAGTCACTAGATTACCTTAACAGATTAAATATGACAGAATAATGGTCAGTGCCCCTGAGATAGAGCAATAAATATTTATCCAGTGTGACAAACAGAAATAAAGAAATTATTGGATAGAGTCTCACTGATTTCTCAGGCAACAGTAAATGTGCTTAAATACGTGAAGCTGGTATCCCCAAAAGAATTTCAAGGATGGGGCAGAAAAAGTATTTTAAATATAATGACCACAAACTCTCCAAATTTGTTGAAAGCACATCAATATACAGATCCAAGAACATCAACTAAACTCAAGTAGAATAAACACAGAATAAGTCACATCTAGAAACATCAAGGTCAAATGACTGAAACGAAATATATAGAAAAGAATTTTGAAAGCAGCCAAAGAAAAAGAAACATTATATATAGGGAAAACAATGATACAAATGATGCCTATATTCTCATCAGAAACACTGTAGGCCAGGAGACTAAATGACATCTTTAAACTGATAAAGAAAAAAAAAATCTGCTAATGAAGAATTCTATAAGCAAAATATTCTTCAAAAATTAGAATAAAATGAAGCCATTGTCAGATAAGCAAAAACTGAGAGAAAGCAGAGTGAAAGCTGAGTTGCCAGAACACCTGCATTACAAGACATGCTAAAAGATATTCCTTAGGTTGAAGGAAAGTTCCATATGGTAACTTCCTTGTAAAGGAAAAAAATAAAGAGCATGAAGAATGGCAACCAAACAGGCAAGTGAAAAATAATGATGTGAGTAACTTAAATTTTCCAGTGTAAAAGATTTTGGATGTTTTTGAAATTGCTTTTCATTATGCTTATCCATTCTAAACAAAACCACAGGTTATTTTTAGCTCTAAAAAGAGGGCAGTAAAGATTATCTAGCCTAATGCTCTAATTTTTCATTTTGAATATAAACAACTGTCACTTTCAAAACTCATTCAACAAATAGAAGTATTGCTTATATCAGAGCTTTCCTGACCACCACATACAAGCCCCGCTTCACATGGGTTTTCCCGCTGTGGGGTCAAATGGAAGAAGATGCTTCATAGTAATGATTCAGAGCCTCAGGACAGCCCCCGTGACTGGAACTCTTGCTCCCAAGCCCCCATCCATTCTTCCAGAAGGAATCACTGACTGTGTCCCAAGGCACAGGGCTAACAGTCCTCCCTGGGCTCCTATACATCACCACCCATGGGATATAGTCTCCGCTCTTCCATTTATTTATTAATGCATCTTTATTCACTAAATATGCAGTGAGCCCCTACCATATGGTAGGTATCATGCTGGTGGGGGAGACATAGGGTGGGTAAACAAACAGGCCAACCCTGGGCCTTCTGGAAACCTGGGTCTTCTGGAGTCTGCTTCACGTGGCTTCTGTTTTGCTCCACCAATCCCAAACATCCCTTCTATTCGGAAGCTTCCATCCTTGGGCTGCCCTGAGCAATAGGAATATTTTAGCTGCCCTCTGCCTCTTCAGGATTGCACTGTAGAGCAGAATGAAGAAAGAACCTTGGTTAAACTTTGCCATGAGCAATGGCCACTGATGTCATTAGAGCCCCATGGATTTCACCTCCGCGCTCACCATTTCTATAAGCGTTGAGGGATTTGTACTGCAAAAGTGACTCTGCCTGAGGTCTTTCTCTGGCTGGGGGCACGCTTGGTCCACGTGTGAAGGGGGCTAGAGGTGCCCGAGAACTAACTCCCTAGGGCAGCCCTTGGTGATGAATGGGAGTTGACGGAAAGCAACCCCACTTCCTGGAATGATACACATGGTATCCCAGGCCCTTGGGGTCTGCAGGGCTCACCTGTCTGTTGGTGCATCCTCTACTGGTGTCCGCCCCTCCCTGTGTCACTTCCTCACTCCTCTTTTCTTCTCCCCAAAGCACTTGCTTGTACTCAAACCTTTGTCTCCAGCTCTGTTTCTGGGGAGCTCACACTGGGATCCCACCATGCTCACAGGTTTGCATTCCTGGATCCCCCTCCTCCGTGGTGATGTGGTTTCCTTACTGCTTTTCTACCATATAACGTGATTTCTCCCCACCGTGGCCCCTTCACCAGCAAGGGGGAACCAGGCACATGTTTCCCAGCAGCAGTGTGAATAAGGTTCCCTCTTGTTTTAAATCCTGAAGACACACTTGCTGGCTCCCAGCTGATGCCCCAGGCCATACCCGAGTACCACCATGCGCTCTCTTTCCTGGTGAGTCCATGTATTGCCTGGGGGTGTAGAAAGTGGTCACTGCTCCCCAGAGGCTCAACCATAAAAACCAAGCCACTTTCTCGCCCATAGGCCTGTTTATTTCCATCTAATTCATGATAGATCAAACGAGCAAAGTCAGATTGTCAGCGCCCATCACTTCATCTGCTGCACAGAATCCTTTGCACACTTTTTGATAAGAAACTCTAAACCCTGTGAAATTGGCGGTGTGGTGGCAATTGGATGGATATTTGCATACTTGTCAAGCTCAGCCCAGCAGCAAGTTGCAAGTGAACTGCAGGGGGTGGAAATGTTTTCTTTAATTTTTTTCAGCATTTCTGTGTATTTATTTCAATGTTTGCAAAAGCTCTGTAAATCAGAAAACGGCCTCTGGGTGTACATAAAATACTTAAACATCACATATCCACTATTAGCCAAACTGGAATCCACCCAACAAATCAAATCCACCCCAGTGATTTTTGACAAAGCCACCTAGGAACATACTTCTTCAGGTGCTTTTGCTACTTTATAATCAATTTGAGCGTTGTTTTTTTTTTTTCATTCAAAGACTAGAGTTGCATTAATAATCCCGTTTAGGGATGATGTTGTAGAGGGACCAGATTTTATGCAGAACTGGATAATGTCTCTCAAATTATTATGGTCAGGGAAAGTTGGAAGTTTATTTAGTGAAAGGGAAAATAAAGATTTAAAAATATATACTTACATTTTATTTTTGAACTCCATTCTGGGAAAGTTTTTGTCTTAGTCATCATTAGATGACTGTTAATAGGTGACCCCCAAGTTTAGTAACTGAAAACAATGAACATCTATTTTCTCAAAGTTTCTGTAAGGCAGCCGTCCACATGCAGCTTATCTGGGCCCCAGCTTGAGGTTTGTCACAGGCTGTGATTACAGTGTCACCTGGGGCTGGGTCATCTCACCCTCACTGTCAGCTGGGGCCAGATGCCCTTCTGAGGTCCGTCTCCTGGTTGTTGATGGGATTCAGATCACAGTGGCTCTTGGATGGAGGCCTCAGGTGCCAAGTCCTCAAAGAACACCATCTTAAGTACCAATGTGCACAAGTGTCAAACTCTGTTGCCATAGTTGCATGGTGCCCTCTGTTTTTAATCAAATAATATTTAACCATAAATTATTTTTCAAAAAAACTTTTTTTCATGTTGAAAACAAATTCTATTCTGTTGTTGAGTTCTTAACCAAACTTTCCTCTGGATGGGGTTGCTCAGTGTCGTGCTGGGTTCTGTGAGTGCTGTAAAATGTGTAGCTGCAGGAGATGGTGGTGGGGCAGGTGGACAGCCCCGGGGGGAGACCCTGAAGGTCAGGGCATGTTGTCAGGGGCCCAGATTCCAGCCCTGGGTCCACCTCTCACTGCTGCTTTATCACCTCAGTCTAATCCTTCCACTGCTTGAGGCTCAGTTCCTGCCATTGTAAAACTAGGAGAGCTGAAATAAAGGATGTTTCTGGTGCCACTGCCTGTGTCTGTCCGGGCTGCTATAACAGAATATCATAAGCTGGCTGGCTGATGACCAACAGAGACTTACTTCTCACAATTCTAAAGGGCAGGAGGTCCAAGGTCAAGGCACTGGCAGATATGGTGTCAGTTGAGGGTCCAATTCCTGGTTCATAGATGGCTGTATACTCTATGTGGCCACACATGGCAGAAGGAATTCGGGGACTCTGTGGGGCCTCTTTCATCAGGGCACTAACTCCATTCCTTAGGGCCCCAGCCTAACTAGCTCCCAAAGGTCCCACTGCCTAATACCATCACCGTGTGGTTAAGATTTCAACACGTGAATTTGGGGGAGAGGAGCACAAACATTCAGTGAATAGTAGCCCTCTACAACCAACAGTCCATGTGGTTAAAGACCACAAAGTCTCTTTGTTCAGAGGAATAAATGTGATTCCTAACCAACGGGTGTTCATCAGAGAGCGTTAACCTTTGTGTGTGGTGATGGAGATGCGGGGTGGTCCCCCTGCTCAGGAGAAGAACAGAACACTGGTACATATCACAAGTGGTACCTTGGTCTGAGGCCACGCAAAGTTAAATTCAATGAGCTCCTTGGGTTTGAGACCCCCAAATCCAAACCCAGGAGAGAGGGCAGGAAGAGAAGATACTCTGAGGACCGGGCCCCAGAGGTGCTATGTCACACACTGGCAGGGTGTTTGGGGTGAGCATCCGAGGCAGAGGCCCTCATTGGCATGCGGCCGGCACTTCCTGCTGCCTCTGCTCCTGTGGCCTCACTCTTGACTCCAGAATTACTCTGAACCCCAGCCCGAGAGAAAGCTCTGTCTCCCTTTTAACCTGCCATCAGGAGCTGCAGCCTGCAGGGAGAGATGTGCCCTCTGTGTTTCTCTTACTAAACCCACACAATATCTACACTTGCCTCTTCTGATTGAATCAGAAATCACTCTAAATCTATCATTCAATTTCAAAGCAAAATGCAGTTAAATCAGCAGGCTCAGAGCACTGTCGTTTCCTCTATCCGTTGCCTCTAAAGCTGTCACAGCCTTCCTCAGCCTCCTCTGCTCTCTAGAAAAGGGCCTTAACTGTCTCTCTGTCTCTCTATGTCTCTGTCTTTCTCTCTGTGTGACTTGCTCTCATAATTTATACAACACTTCAAGATTACAGAAAAGTACAGAGAAAAACAGAAGCAATGCTTTCATTAACTACTTGCTTTCCCAAACCTCTCATTTTTCCCAAATTTGTTCCAGGGTTCTTAAAGAAGTAACATCTTAAAGATTATGTTGGAGTCCTTCTCTGTACTACTTCCCTCTCATCCTAAACGGGCTGTTGACTGTTCCCATGCACAATTTAATACCCTTTCTGCTTATGCTGTGCCAATATAATTTTTACAGCATGGTGTTACTGGCTTTACAGTCACACATGAGCACAAGCGTCTACCCTTGTGCACTTTGTTTTGTGGCTTCAACACTCTGTGTTTTGAGGTATATTTCTTTGTACCCAAGGCTTAATTTCTTTATGCACACTTTCATTTTAAAATTCATTCATTTTGGCTTTTTTATTTTCTGCATGTAATGTTTTATTTTGAAAGAATTATAAATCCCAGGAAATTACAAAAATAGTACAAAGAGGTTCCCTGTACTCTTCACTCAGTTTCCTCAGTGATGACATGCTACATAATTACACAACTTCAAAACAAGGACTCTGACACTGATGTGATGTATGTCTATGATCTGATGCCATTTGATCACAGGTGTACATCCCTGTGACCATGTCATAATCCAGACCCAGGACTGTGACAGCACCACACTGATCTCCCCACTCTACCCTTTATAGTCAGACTCTTCCTCCCTAAATCTGGACAATCCCTGGTCTGTTTTCCATCTATCATGTTGTAATTTCAAGAATATCACACAAATGGAATCATGTAATATGTCACCTTTCGGGATGGGCTTATTTTTACTCAGATGATACCCAGAGGCTCCATGCACGTAGCTGTGCACATCAAGAATTTCTCCCTCTGTGTTGCTGAATCGTGTTCCAGAATTCCAGAGTATGATGGACACAGTGTGTGTGACCATTCATCTGCAGAGGGACATTCGGGCGGTTTATAGTTTGGAGCTGTTGCAAATAACGCTGCTTTGTACAGTCCTGCGGTTTTTTGTGTGGATGTAAATTTTCTTTGCTCTGGATTAAGTGCCCGGGAGTACAATTGCTGGATTGTGCGGTTAACATTTTTTGTTTTGCTTTTCTTTTAAGGAAATTGTTCCACTACTTTCCAGAGTAGCTGGACCATTTTACGTCCCCCGCACAATGCAGGGAACATCCTGTGTCACATTTCCACAGCATTCGGCTCATCGAGGTCCTCATTCATCCCTCCCTACAGGCCAGTGATGGCAAACCTCTATTCACGTGCTTATTCACCATCTATACGCACTCCTGGTGAAACATCTTTTCATATAGTTTGCTTATTTTCCAACAAGACTATTTGTTTTTTAATTTTTGAATTTTAAGAATTCTTTATGTGTTCTAGATATGGGTTCTTTGTCAGATATGGGCTTTGGAAATATTTTCTCGCAGCCCGCAGCTTGTACTCTCATCTGCCTTACCCCAGAGCAAAAATATTTAATTTTGATGAAGTCTAACATATTGATTTATCTTTTACAAATTGTGCTTTTGGTCATGTCTAAGAACTTTTCACCCAGCCCTAGCTCCTGACGACATGCTTCTATACTATCTTGTAAAAGTTTCTTACTTTTATGTTGTACATTTAAATCCATGATCCCTTTTGAGCGAATTTTTGCATGAGGTGTGCAGTTTAGTTTGAGTTACTTTTTTCCTAGGGGTCTTCAATCACTTTAGCGACATTTGCTGTAAAGTCTTTCCTTCCTCCAATTGAATTGCTTTTTCATATTTGTCAAAATTCAGCTGGCTGTACTTGTAGGGGGCTATTTCTGGGTTCTCTTATTTTGTTTTATAAATCTATGTCCTATTCCTCCACCAGTATCACACGATCACACAGTCTTACTGTGTGTGTGTGTGTGTGTGTGTGTGTGTGTGTGTGTGTGTGTGTGTGCGTGTAATAAGACAGAGACAGAAACAGTCTTTAAATAGGGTAGAGTGATTCCTCCTACTTTATTTTTCTTTTTCAGAATAATGTTAGCTATTCAAGTACCTTAGATTTTCATATAAATTTTGGAAAAGTCTTGTCTCTATTTACAAAAAGAATCTTAAACCTATCTATCGATTTAGGGAGAAATGACATCATCACAGTGTTGAGTCTTTCAATCCTTGAACAGGATTATCTCCATTTATTTAAATCTCCTTTGATTTCTTTCCTCCACATTTCGTATTTCTCAGGGTACAATCACCCCCTACCCCAGCATGACCTCATCTTAACTAATTATGTCTGCAATCACCCTATTTCCAAATAGTTCATCAACACATGAATTTGGGGAGTTCACGATTCAAGCCATAATAGACTCCAACCATGGGAATGGCTTGCCCTTCTTATCTTCTTGTCCAAATTCTGGCACTTCTCTGCTTTAGAATTTTCCAAAGTTCCTCAATTTCCAGAGAGTGGACTCAAAACTGCCTGCCTGTGGCTTCTAGAGTGGAAGCAACCTACTTTCCAACCATATCTCCCACAACTTTCTCCAACCCGCAAGTCCTGCTTTGACCTTATTCTCCAGGAGAAGTCAACCAACAAACAAGTGGGGACCTACCAGGTTCCAGGTGCTGGGACAATGACCCAAGGAGTAAGCAAGGATGAATGACAGCAGATTCTTCACGAGCTACAAACTTCATGGATACTGGCACATGGCCTAATGCTAGGACTTTGCTTTTTCTGTTTAGTTAAAGACATAAAATGAACGTAGTTCCAAAACAATCAAAATTCTGTGAACACAAGGCTCAGTGGCAGTGCAAAGTCAGTGCTAGTATTCACCGTGATTTATGCTAAGCCTATAGCATGCTCACAAAAAGTAAAAAATAAGGCTTGGTAAAATACACAATAGGACTTTGTACAAGAATTAAATAAATCATGAAACCATTTGTGAAGAATTAATCTGCCTCCTTCTTCGTTCATGGACCTGTGGCTCCTAAGAGTGTACTTTCTAGGGCCAAAGGCGGTGACTTACCTGTGTCCCCCTTACCTCTCCATAGAACAGTTTGCTCAAATTCACTCCAATTCTTCAATGTCTCCAAAGGCATCTGCAGTGGATTGCGCAGTGGCCCTTAAAAAATTGTGTCCAAGTCCTGACCAGAGGAATCCATGAATGGGAACTTATTTGAAAAAAAGGTCTTTGCAGATGGGGTTAAGTTAAGAATCTGGAGAAGAGATCGTCCTGGATTATCTGGATGTACCCTAAATGCAGTGACAGGTGTCCTTACAAGAGAAAAAAGAGGGGATAAGGCACAGAGACACACGGAGGAAAAGACAAGGATAGAAACTGAGGAGACATGTAAAGATGGAGTCAGAGGCTGGAGTGACATGGCCACAAGCCAAGGGACACCTGATTTTCCAGAAGCTGGGCAAGGGGAGGAGGACTTTCTCCAGAGCTTCTGGATGAGTGTGGCCCTGCCAACACCTTGATTTCACACTTCTAGCCTCCAGGACTGCGAGAGAATAAATAAATGTCCCTTGCTTTAGGCCACTCAGCTTGTGGTACTTTGTTACCTCAGTTCCAGGAAACATACAAATTTATGATCATCCTTTGAATCAAAGCCAAGGTGGCACCAGAAAAAATGATGAGGGGTGAGGGTTCACCAGCCACGCCAACCACGACCCCTGATACAGCCCTCATGTGGGCCCTGGGGCTTCTCCTGGAGGGTCCACACCACTGGAGCTGGACCCTGAGGGTGCAAACCTCCTCCCCGAGGGCTAAGTTTGTCCAGTAGGTCCTGGTCTATGCAAGGGACACCTCTGGACCTATGGCTTCCTTGACGTGTATGGCTTACGTTAGTCACTTTCAAGAAGTGAAAGCCCACTGAAGCATCTGCTTTGTGCTTGTTTGGCCTCAGAAGAGCCTGTGAGGCAGGTGGGAGCCCTGGTTCCCCAGGGAGCAGGGTCCAGGCAGAGAGTTCCTGTACAGGGAGCCGAAGGCCGATGCCTCGTGGAGTGGCTGCCTATCCCTTGGGACCTTTCTGCTAGGATCCCTGTGCCCTGGACTCAGAGGGGCCGCAGGAGGGGGGTCAGAGGGAGGACGTGTCCATCCAGCCTGCCTCCATTGACCAAAGGCCTGTCCTTGGGAGGTGAACGACCCCGAGTTGCCCGGGGACCGTGCAGCTCCGGGCCATGAGGTTGGGCTAAGGCCTCGCTGATTGGAGGCCACAGAGCCTGAAGAGCCAGTGGGTCCAGAGGCTCAAGGAGGGGGCACAAGAGCCCATGGGCACACAGTCTTCTCCAAGGACTGGGCAGCTACCGGGGGCCTCCCTGAACTTCTTTGTGCAACTCAACCAGTTGACCCTGCAGCCTGTGCATGTCACCAAGCTTGGCACTGGGTACATGAACAAGAAGAAGGCATGGCTGGGTCCTCAGGAACAAGTAACTTGTGTGTGTGCATGTGTGTCATTTTCATTGTTTTAAGCACTTTGCAAATATAGTTAAGTCACTCAAATAAGACCATCTGACAGGGGTATGGTACTGAGGTCTGTTCGTGGTGCAAACATTGAGCACAGAGAGGACCTGCTCCAGGTCCCCCATGGGCCAGCGTTGGATCGACGGTACAGACAGACCCAGACCCCTGGCCCGGAGCCACACCACAGCGTCCACACCTGTCCACCCCTCCCTGAGATCCTTAGGGGTAGTGGATTAACAGAGGCATTTATGTGGAGGGGAAGGAAATGGTAAGTGCCCAGGAAAGAGAAATAAAATGCTGATGGAAGCTGAAGGGTAATGGTGGCAAATATGGGACCAGCAGAGGTGCGCTCTGAGTCCCACCCCAAAGGACATGCACTTTGGCACTGGAAGAGTGAGTCAGTGGGGAACAGAATGTGCCTCGCCCATCAGAGTCTCCCCAGCACGGGTCCAACTCTCCTGCTGCCCAGGTGCTGGCTCACCTCCACCCTGGTACCGTCTCACCCCAATCACCAATGCAGTTGTAGGCTCCTAGCCTGAGCACCGGGGAGGTGAGTGTGGAGAACCGGCCTTCTCAAGGTCAAAGCTGTCAGGCTGGGAACAGCGGCTGCAGAGCCAGAGCACCATCTCACCCACAGCTCACATTTCCTGTCCCCACTCCGCGAGCCAAGCTCTCTCCCTCCCCAACCTGCTCCCAAATGCACTGCTTTGCATTTACATATTTCTTCTCTATCTTATTTGACCTTTCTGAGACACAAGGTTATGAGATCCAGTTCCCAGGGAGGGATCCGTTTCCCTGCTTTCACATCTCCCACCAGGATCAGAGCTGTCAGCAGTTTTGACCACGGCTTGCTAAGCAGATGTTGTACAGAGCAGCGCTGGCATCACACGGCCAGCGTGGTGCAGAGGACACACGGTACGTGGCTCAGCCCTCCTGCAGCGCTGCCCTGTGACCTGCTCTGGCCTTGGGCTGTGAGGGCTGGAATTTCTCCATCTCAGAGTCAGAGACGCAAGGAGACAACTTGCCCTCTAATTGGAGCACATCGATGAGATAAGAGGGCTATTTGTCGGGAGCTCACAGGCTTATACCAAGCATGGGGGAGGACATGGTTCCCAAGTCCAAATAGACCTGGGAGCCCTGAGCAAGCACAACATCCATCCAAAGAGGAAATATGCTCACAAGACCAAAGCCAGAAGGGGAAGCTCCCTTCTGGGAGCTGAGAGGGCGTTTCCAAGTTCTCGGGGTTGGAATTCCCAGGCACAGGGCAGGGATCGTTTCTGAAATAATCAGCAGGAAGTTAAGCATGGGGACTATCACACAAGGAGATCCGTCCTCTGGGGAAAGAGGGAAAGAAAGAGCCAGAGGAAGAAACGGGGAGGAGGAAGCCTGGTCTCAGGATGCCGGTATCACCCATCATTGGTTCAGAATTGGCAAGAGATGGATTTCAGAGATCCCAAAACTTCCAGGTGTTACCCATATGATCCCCTGGTTTCTAGGACCTATAAAGGTGGTCAGTGCAATGGCTTTGCAACTAAGTAATATATCACCACATTAACATAAGCTGGATGCAGTTGATGACATAACTAACAGACCTGGAGCTCTAAGATCACAGGCACATGAAGTATCTCTGAATCATCCTGAAGCCCACTGTGTGTTGAATGCAATGTTACCACCCACCGAGAATTCCTCTCCAACCCCAGAAGAAAAGCTTTCTCCATGTTGTGTTATTCACCCCTTACCCCCCTACTTTCTAGTTTTAACCCATTTCTAGGTTTGCCACAGGTGCTGCAGAAACTGGTCCTCTGGAGACCTTCAATGTCCTGTCCATCCCGTGGGCACCTCGTCCACCTAAAGTCCACCTCCCAGAGTCTCCTGGTCTCTGGGGAACAACTGTGTCGACCTGGCTATGCTCCCTCCACCCTGCTTCCAGCCTGCCCTCCCACCGAGGTACCTACATTTCTCAAAGTGGGTTCCTTCCTGTCCCTAATCTTCCACACGTGTCCAGACAATTTCCTGCTGGCCACAAAATCACTGCTAAAGCACGCTTGACTGCACAGGCCATTCAAGGTGAAATGCACCCTAGTAGAGCAAGGGCGGCTCTGTGGCCAACAGGAGGAAGCCAGAACCCATAGTTGGAAATGGATGGATGGCCGACCCTCCCTGACCCATAAAACGGGGGACTGGTCCCCACAGGTTGCTGAGGTGGGGCCGACAGGAGGCGCTGGCTCTGGGCTCTCTGGCTCCCCACACTGGCCCTCCCCTCGGTCTGCACGGCCATCAGAGAGCCCCCCAGTCCCGGCCAAGCCTTCCTGTGGTCAGATGTGCTATTAGGCACCAGTCACTGGAGGGGACAAGAGGACATCGCTGTATGAATCTCACCTCCCTAACTGATGATGAGATTACATGTGGCATTCTTTTTGGTCTGTTTATGGTATTTTTTTGTCATAAAGCAGCTTTTAATTTCGATGCATGTGTGTGTGTGTGTGTGTATTCTGATATATATATACACACATATATGCACATTGACATTAAAATAAAGAGTATATAAATATATGATTTATTTCACATATATAAATAGTAAAGAAAATTGTATAAATGAAGTTTTCCTTTGTAATTTCTGCTCTATAATACTAGTTCCAGCGCCCTCTCGCTTCTCTGGGGTCATAAAAGTGTTTATGTTTAACTTTCCTGTTCAGGTCTGTCACAGTTCTACATGGAGAAACACCCAGGGCACGATTTTCTGCATCATTTGTGACAAAATTGCACAGAAATTTTCTGTCCACTTAAGAAATAGAGAAGGTCTGGGATATTATTCTAATGGAATGCTTGGCACCAGATACATAGATTAAATAGCCAGAGCTGCAGGTGGGCCCAGGCGGCCGGGGAGTCCTGCCGCCACGGAAGGGAGCGCAGCCTCCACTGGGCCGGCACTGGGGTCACATGCCAGGGGTCGGTGCAACTCGGCGATCAAGAATAAAGGGGCGGCTACCTGGGTCAAGCGTTTCTTTTTGGAAAATAATCTCGAGACACTTTTGGTACCTTAGCACTATTATTCTGATTAACTTAGGTAAAATTTTCTTACTGACCCAGAGTCACAGATTACTCTCCTAAACAAAAACAACACAGCAAACTCTTAAGGAAACTGATTTCCATTTTCCGACTTGAATATCTAAATAGAAGTAAGCATCTGAGCCTGGCTTTGGGCACCTTCTCATGAAAGCATCTGTGACAGAAGAGTCCCCACCTGCGACAGCCTCTGTTCTGGAAAGGGGCTCTGAAAGCCGAAAATGTCACACCCCAGTGGGAGGGAAACAGAGGCAGAGCTCGGAGCTGCGCGCGGGGACTCTGGAAACAGCGTCTGCAAATGACTTTGGTCCCCTGGAGTGATGAATCATGGAGTCGCAAATCCTTTTTAGCTAATTGCTATCAGCTTGTGAGATTTTCCCTTCCATGTTCAATATCAATTTTCATGGCCATAGGAGATAGCGCTGCTCCCCTGAGCCCGCTGGCGACCGGCCGATAACGGGCAGCAGCAGCACTTAGAGCTGAAAGGGGGCGTCATCTAATGTGCAGCTGCTGCCGGGGACCGAGGGGAAGCCGGGGCCACCGTGCATCGCCCGCCTCGCTAATGCATTCAGGTCTGTGACCTTCTCGCAGAAATGTCCTCCGGTGCTGACAGGCTGTCCACACGCTCGGCCTTGTGCAACACGGGCTTGGCCTTCCTGGACATGAAAGCTGGACTTTGTATCATCCTTAGTCTGCAGTACAACACAGAAAATAAACTGGTTTATGACACGAAGGTGATGCTGTATTTTAAGGTGGATGCGTGGTAAGGCCACTGGTCCTCCCCCTGGAGTGTGTAAAGCTGTATTGAATCAGGAACTAAACAGGTATCGGTGTTGCCGTTCCAGCAAAACAAACACAGACTCGTGACTCGAGTTCGATCTCAAGGAGTTCCTCAGAGTTTCCAGAACTGGCGGAACTTTCCTGCATGCAAAGGAGCACTTTTCATGACAAGGCAGCCACAACCAGATGCATACTTGCTGTGAGTCCCATAAACACACGGGTACCGTGACATGGACATGGTACCATGAGACACCCAGCTCCGTGAGACACTGGGCAAAGGAGGCTGAACTAACGTCCGGATCTGGACCAGATCATCTTACCTGAGCATCTTCTCTGTAAAGATTTGAGATGCGAGTAACAAATCGGTGAGCTTTAAGCGACACGTGTGTTTTCTCCCAAGAGAGAACTAAAGAGATTCACAGTCTTGAGATCCATCAGCAGGGAGCTTTTAAGTAGCGCCATGTTGCCATGACTTGGATATCTGGCCAGCAATCCCTGAATGGATCATGTACCATCATTCAACAAGCATTCACTGGACAACACGACAAAGCAAATGTGCACAAGACGGTGGGAGACACGGCGGAGCCCAAAGACATTGGGAGCTCAGAGGTCAGGGTTAGCCCCACCTCGGGGAGACGGCGTTGATTGAGCCAGACAGGCTTTCTGAAGGACGACTTCCGGAGGCCCTGGGTGATAGAGACGGTGGCTTTCCATGAAGACACCCTTTTTTATCAGATGAACATGGTTTCATGTGGGAAGAACAGTAGCGTATGTAATTTTTAGATAATTCAGGTTAAATAATGTGTTTCATCTGTGGAGGGTTTACTCAGCCAAGACAAGACCCAACTCTGGACAGCTGCCTGCTTACTAGGCATCAGCACAGGTGGACATTCTTACCTGTGTACCCACAGCAGGTCCACGGGGCACAGACCTGGGTGCAGTCTCCACTGATTCCATGATCCATGTGGTCCCTTCTTTCAGCTCGCACACCTTCCAGCCTGAAAAGCCAGGGTTTATCACCACCAGCTCCAGCAGTCAGATTGGTCTCAAGTGGGAATACATTGGCCTGCCATGTCTTTTCTCTGAAAGAACAGCAACGGGTCTACAGTAGATGCTAAAACCATTCTGTCCACTTTTGCTTTATTTGCGTGGACGGCTCTGGGCCTGTGGTATTGGACACCACAGATCTGCAGTACAGTGGTGGTGAGGACAGTTCTCCGGCCGGGATCAGCCACAAAAGAATGCACAGTTTGGGACAGTGGTAATTAATCATCCGATATAACTGCTATCATTTTCTTAATCTGTTTCTAACAAGGTGATCTGAAAACACAAAACTCTTAAAGTATCCTGGATCCCCTGAATAGGAATAATGAGCTTATTCAATAAATATACAGCATTATTATATTAATGTGTGTCTTTCTACACATTTCTGTATATTTCACATTGTTACATTACATCTTCCTTTGATCTATATCATTACCTTGGTTATACAGATGAGAATTCATGTATTCACACTTATTAATTATATCATTTTTATCTATTGGAGAATTATCACTAAATCTTTTTAATTGATCCTATTAAGAAATAAAGCCTATAGTTGACCAATGTTATGTTCGCACTTGATTTCTTTGTATTCACCCAGATATCTCCTCCAATGTTATGGTCAGACTAAGGCACAGGGTGTAGTTTCCCCGTAGAACTAAAGGCACAGGTGTTGTTACAGTAGGATGCCACCTCCCTGGGACCCATCACCATGTCACCTAGTGCCACCTCCCCAGGACCCATCACCACGTCACCCAGTGCCACCTCCCCAGGACCCATCACCACGTCACCCAGTGCCACCTCCCTGGGACCCATCACCACGTCACCCAGTGCCACCTCCCTGGGACCCAGCACCATCTCAGTGCAGGCCCCTGGTCGTCTGTGTCCTGCGGTGGGGCTGAGCTGAGCCATCACAGACTAGGGGACTTGGACTTGCTGAGGCAAAGGTCCTCCAGTTCAATGTCCCTGCTCGTGGAAGGCAAGGGCTTGGCCTCCAAAACGTGGACAGTTCAGGGTGCCCTGTCTCCTCCAGGCCTCTCTGGTGTATCATTAGTAGAATCCTTGGGTTTAAGGTACAGGACAAGCCTAATAATCAAACGATGGAACAGAAATGGTGTTGGAATCTGGTGGGCTCCATCTCCATTGTCTCCTTGGTTATCCATCGCCAAGGAAGTTGATTAAAGAGGGGAAAAAAGACCAGGAAGCGAGGCCCAGAGTTGGACTCGGGTCCGTCACAGGAAACAGGGAAGAGATTCTGCTTCTGAGCTGATGCGGTTTGAGGTCTAAGAGTCTGCACTTGCCGGAGGCCGTCTGGCAGTCACTCAGAGAAGAGACGCCAACTGCTGGGCCCCTGCCTCCCATATCAGAAGGGTGCGAGCGGTAAATGGTTGCACAACAGGGTCTCTTGTCCCCCATCTCTGGACCTCGGGGGTGGAGTGACACTTCTGTTACCGTGGCTCCACCAGCAAGCCAGGCACCTCCAGCCAGCTGTCCACGGGTTCCGTTCTGTGTCCTCAAGGTCCCTTCCTAGACTGAGCATGCTGGGTTGCCTCCCTCTCCTGGGGACTGGCCCCATCTCAGGACACTGTGTTCACTGGCTTGGGCTGGGCCTTCGGAACTGGCTTAGAGAGAGAGGACGGGGAGGCCCTAGACGATCATCTGACGGGACGGCACAAGGGTCTGGGTGCATGCAGCATTTCCTTAGGTTGGAGGCTGTGCATTCCAGAATCATCACTGAAAGTCTCGCTGTCCCAGGGGTAGGACGGATGGCAGCCTTACACACACACACACACACACACACACACACACACACACACACACACAATATAAGGAAGCCAGCTCTCTGTGCTAACCCGTGCTGAGGATTAAAAAGGGTGCCTGGTCTAAGTAGAAATTCTCTATTTAGGCTGTGGAGGACAAATTACTAACAATACAGGGCATTTTTTCAATCCACATCAAAATCTCATTTATTTATTACAAAAATGCCCTGGTGTGTTGATGAGCAAAGACTCCACCTTTCAGGAACATTCTCCCAATACTAACGATACTCTCTTTGCGGGCTCTGCCCTGCGTCTCTCCTGCATTGGCCAGACTTGGCGATTCAGAGGCAGCGTCATGAGATCAGGTGCCTTGGGGGTGACCCTCTGCCTGTCCTGAAGCCCCAAACGATGATAAGTCACAATTACGTACCAACCCTCGTGTGTGCAGCTCAGAGCGCTTAGAGATTTTTCTCACTAATCTTCCCAAGAAATGCAAGCCCCCTCCCCAGCCCCCCTCCACTATAAAGAAAAAACATCCCCTTGACAGCTGGAGATAGGGAAACATGGGCAAGTCAGGAGAGCTGTCCAACAATTCCTTATTTTTATTCCAAGTGTTTATCTGATCTGCTTTGTTCCTGTCCTTTCCTTTCCTTCCTTCCTGACCACAGATTGGCTTCGCCCCATGCATTCTGTCTTCCCAACAATCTAAAATCCTCTTGAACTCCTTAACCCCTTGCTCATAAAATCACTTACATCTGGAGTTGGTTTTCTTTATTTCCTATAATTTGAGCAGAAGAAAGGCACAGCCAGATTGACGGGGAAACTGCAACATGGCACCGCGTCTGGGAGGAACGCAGACGCGGCCCCAGTTGATAAAGACGCACCTGCAGAAACACACGTGCAGCAGAGGCAGGACGCCAGGGGACACCTGAGTTTGTCCTTGTGTTGTGTTTTTAAGTCTTGTGAGGCAGAATCAAAGGCAGGGATTCACCAGTGCGACTTACTGCCAAACGCTGGAGACCGAGCCAGGCTCAGACAGTGGTGGCTAATTTAATTGCCATCCTGCAAGCGTGGTGCGTTTCTTATTTGTTCACTTTTGAACGGCATCACCCCCTCCCCAGGTCCCGGGGGGAATCCGCAGGCTCTGGACCTTTGCCTTTGAACATATCTGGATTCGAGCATCAAGAGGAGGTGACGAGGGCTGGGAGGCCCCCGACGCGCAGCTCCAGCACCAGCCTCTGCAATTACCGCCCGGTTCCTGCGGAAGGAAATTGAAAGTGTGAACCACATGGGTGAGAGTCGGTGACACGTCGGCCACAGATGACACTCGGCGCTGCCGCGGCTGCCGTCCTCTCGCTCTGCTGTTCACCTTTTATCCTTCTCAGCATCACGACTTAATCCACTCTAATGAGGTGACTCAACTGCCAAAATCCAGCGGCCATGCGGCTCTCTTCTGGCACTGCGTGGGGCTTCCTGAGAGAGAAGGGACTTTGTCAGCCTTCCAGGAGCGGAGCCCGTGCTCCTTTGACCACGTTTCCTTTCGCGCAGCAAGTTCTCTCCATCCCCGCCTGGGACAGGCCGAGCCATGCGCCGTGTCCATCATGAGATGGGGGCCAGCTCAAGGTTGCCCGCCTGCACGTTTAACTTATCGGCGCTTGAAGGACACGGCTGGTGGCCACATGTCACTGTTTACAAACAGCGGGTGACGGCCAACAGCGGCGAGAGTGTGAATCCTTCGCCCTCCTTATCCATCTGTCCGCGCGACCTGGGTTGGAAGCACCCGTGGGTAGAGGCAGCGGCGGGGACCACAGAGGCAAGATGGTATTGCCGACAAAACCACACGGAGGAGCGGGGAAGAAAATAACCGACTGGTGTCTAACGTGGCAGTACGTTTTAAAGGAGAAAACAGGAGCCAGTTTAATTGGTGAATCCCATATGTTTCCCGGGCTCCGTCTCAGAGATCTGCAGCAAGGTGGTGACGCCAGGAGATCAGATGTCGCAGAGCTGCGCTTACACCTGCCCCACCGCCAGCCCGGTTCCGTGGCAGCCTGTGTTAATAATTAGCATCTTCTCTTCCGCTGACTTCACACTGCTCCGCCGTGTGTCTCGGTCCCAGAAAATGCCAGGCCTGTGCCCTTCCCCGGGCGGACGAGCGAGCCCACAGGCTGTATTGCACACCCAAATCGCTGGGCTTCTCTAAACCGGGCAACTCCATCAGCCCTCGATGTGCAGGGCTCATATTTTGATAATTAATACAATATTTCACTTTAACGGCTTTTTTTTTTTTTTTTCGATTGAAAGAAGGGGCAGAAGAAGAAAAGGCAAGCACAATGCACTGAAAGCTCATGGGATTAACCGCATGGTCTTAATAAATGTACACACATCCAAGGCAGGGAGAAAAAATGTGCCTGTTACACGGCTCGAAACTCCCCCCTTTCTCCAGCCTTAATCTGATTTTTGCCAATTCCTTTTGATCTATCGGGGCCAGGCAAGTCAGGTCCACCAGTACAGATGGACTAAATATGGAGATTAGCCCCTCTCCTCCTGCCTCAGCGCCTAATACCTGATTAAGTCTAGAATCACACAATTGTCTCCGAGCTGGCTATCAGAGTGGCCGGGCTCAGAAGGGGGCAGGATGAAGGGCGATTTTGTAATGGATACTTATTTTATCCCAGTGCTCTAAGAAGATTAGGCCTGGGGGTGTCACATTAGCCGTGATCTCTGGGCCCCTGGTCGTCTCTTGCGGTTTTCAAACACCTCTCCTCGGCCTTAGAACAAACAGGGAGCTTGGACCCAGCGGCCCCATGTCGGGCATGAATAATTGCCCACTGCAAACTGTTTGAAGATCACAAAGTGCTGTGTAAATTACTCAGTTTGGGCTTCAGCCGGGGTGATTTGTGGTGACTTATTGAATCTTTTCACAGTTCAGAATTAAACTTTCTCCGCTGCTAACTGCAGACAGCGTGGAATGAAAGTTGGGTCTTAAGTGACGGTGCTCTCCTTAGATCAATCTCTGCAGAAGCCCAGAGGAACCGGGAGGTTTCAAGCCAGCCTCCCCTGCATTTCAGAGGGACGGGTGGACGTCTATTCTTAGCTGCTCTGCCAAGTTGTGCCTATTCAGCCGGCAACTTAAAATAGCTATTGAAACCAAAAAAGGAGGGGAACTGCTTGTTCTGAATCACCCACACGTTTTTGGCATGATCTCTTGGGCAATTTTCCTACCAGCATATCCAATTATTTTTTGTTTGTTTTCAAACACGGCACATTTCTTTAATTAGTGAGGGCAAACAAGTTAGGAACAGAAAGAAAAAAATAGTAAGTTTAAGAATTCTGGTCCGGGAAATGATGTGATTAAACAACATTCAATTAGAGGGAATTAGCCAGGCGGCTAGTTTCCCATCTGAGTTAATTCTGGGTAAGAGTAACTGACCCTGGATGTTTACGGCCCAGGTGCCAGCACCACTGACGGCCGTTTGAATAGAGAGCGTGAACCACTTTCGTATTTCAAATACATTTGTGCTGTAGGTTATTGAAGGTTCTCTGTTATCTGGCATTTTGCCTGCCCTGGTTCTATCCAGGAGGTTGCTTGGAAAAATTAATTACTGTGTATTTTTTCATTGTGTTTACCCAATCTGAATTGCTTTTGGTAAATGATAACTATGAAATCAAAAACAGATTCTGTACTATCAGAAATAATGATGATTTCTAATCTTGCCAAATATTTTAGAAATAATGTAAGACTATAGATCATTGTTTTTATGTTCTCAGATAGTGTTTGTGTGTTTTTACCCTTCTATTGGAAAGTAATAGTTCTAACAATCTGTTTTTAAATTATCCAGAAACTTAAAATCAGACAGCTGAACATATAAATATTTTTAATCACATACCGTTAAGAAAAACATCAAAATTAGATTGTGAAAGTAAAAAATGTAATTATCACTTTAGTGGAAAAGGTTATTACAGTTCTTTTATATACTTGTTTATTTTCTGATTAACATTTTTTATTATGCTATATTTTTAAAATAAATGTTGACTAGATTTTCATAGCAATTAAGATTTTCTGGGTTTATTTCTGAAAATGTAAAAGAAATGCAATCCACCCGTCTACAGAGCATCCTGCATCTCCCTGAATAGAATAGGTTTTTTTTTTTTTATGTTGTTACTAAGGTGCATTTATCACCTAGTGAAGATCAAGAAAAATTGAGAGGCAAAGCCCAAATATACCGTGCTTTGTTTTAAAATAGGATTAGTAAATAGAAAAAAAAAAAAAAATCAGTACACTTTGTATTGTAAAGGTAGGTAAATTTTGTGATCCTTGTTGAAGCCAGCCTAGTTAACTATTAACCATAGCATTTACCTGAATTATGGAAACAAATGCAGTGCTTAGAAGGATAAACCGAGCTCAATTCTATACCTGTACGTTTCACCATGCACATTTCTGTGTTCACTCTGGGCCCAAAAATTCCTGACTGATGTGCAGAGAACAAAATAACAAAATACTGTAAACAAAGAGGCTTTTGCTTGGTGGGGGGGGCAGATATGATGTGCCAGGAACAATCTAGGTCATTGTTGTGGTGGTCAAGTTCATTCAGATATTATCTATCTAAATTTAGACCAGGTTACTTCTTGTAGAAAGATTGTATTCTTATAGAAATAATGCATATTTCTACATATCCAGTTACTACCATATTCAAGGCATCAAGGTGACATGTGGGTAAGAGGCTTCTTGAAACTTTAGACCTCTGGAGAGTTATGGGAGTGCGGGCACGCGTGCAGGAGGAAGACAGGAAAAGAGCCTCATAACAGTAATAAACAGTCTGTTCTAAGAACTATATATATGTTTTGTATATGCTTTATAACGTGGTGAGATGGCATTATGATGCTCTCCGTCTCACGTGGGGGAAGCTGAGGCGAGGTGGTGTGTCCAGGGTCATACCAGGTGGGAAGTGGCAGAACTGGGATGAGAATCAAGCTGCCTGGTTCCAGAGTCCTTCCTCCTCACCACACCAACTTCCTCTTGTCCTGAGAGCGGTGGACATTCAGAGAAAGGACACACTCCCTTGGGAGCCAGGAAGGAGTAAGGCTTTTTAAAGACGGCGGCACTTGAGCTGAGCCTTGGAGTGTTTTTAGGGACACAGATTGGGATTCATGCCTTCCAGGCAGGGTTAGAGTGACGGACTTCCAGTGGTTTCTCAGGTGACGATGGAACATTGGATGCCATTTCTTTGCAAACTGTGCAAATGGCACCCAGGACACACATCTTGTCCTGGTGCTTCATTCTGCTTCAGTACTAATTGGCCAGGCATGGGAGATGTGCTGAGGGTTACAAGGGAGCAGGTCCCTGGCCAGTCAGTGTTATGGGGAACCTCCAAGCTCATGCTCTCCTGGGGCTGGGCCCCTTGGGTGCTCTTCTCACAGCAAGAAGAGGATTTGCCACAGATCAACTCAAGATGATTGATGATTTGATGAACATAAGGAGATTAAATACTGGGTAGTCAAACTCCCACTTTGGAACCCCAGTTTCACTCCTTTTATTGCTTTGAGACTTTAGGCAAGCTACTTAAGTTTTATTTGCCTCAGTTTCCTCATCTATAAATGGGAATAATAATAGCACCCAACTCATGAGGTTGATTTGAGTCTTAGTGCCAGGAACAAACTGAGTTCTTGTCAACATTATATTATATATTAAGCAGCTACTGTGTGTCAGGTTCTAGTAGAGATGACATAGAAAATGTGAAAAAATGAGACAGGACCTGTCATAGATGGGGAACAGATGTAAAAGGAATAAGGAGAGCAATATAAGAAAAGGTAGTTCACTTAAAAAAATAAAATGTCTGTCATGCAGATGTATTACAGATTAATGGCCAATAAAGGGAGAAAGCAAGGATGGATTGATCCTGGGACAGCTTCAGAGGAAAGTCAAGCTGAGGAAGACCTTGATGTGAGGCGGTCTTGGAGAAAAAGGGGCATTTCTTTTGGAAGTCACGCTATTTGATACAAACTTGCAGCTGGAAGACTGTACTGTCAGAGGACAAGTGTCTGAAGCTGAAGGTCTGGTATGTGAATATTTGAAAAGGTAAATAAATCCATATTTTTTATTGCAATGATTCATCTTCATCCTGTGCACAAAGATGAAATGTTACCACAAGTGAGAATTATGTCAAATGCCATAGGGACAGTTTAGGTTACCTTAGCATTTTGCACAAACCCCCTATTTTATCATGTGTAGAACTCCAGAGCCTAGAGAGGAACAGGAGGCAGGTGAGAGCAAGTAAGGTCAAAACGAGAGACCATGTGAGAGATGGTAAGACCTCAAATTGGGTAGCAGCAGTGGGAATGGAAAAGAAGTATAACAATAACTGTGATAATAATAATAATGGAATTGCAAAATGATTGACTATCCTGTGCAAGTATTGTAAAGCACACAAGTCTGACTCCAGTGTTTATATTCTTGCTATTACATCAGAGCTTTCCTCTTAAAGCTAATTTATTGAGCATTTACTTGGTACCAGACACCATTCTAGGTACATCACCTATGTATACAAGGCTAGTGCTTCCTTCCATTAGCCCAGAGAGGCATGATGCTTACTTCAGTATTACTTAATTATTCAATTTTTTCAAATAGTCTTTAAATAAATTAGGTAAATGGTTACATAAATTTTGCAAAATTTAACATTACTATCATTTACCATAACCAAATCTGCCTGTGTGATATGATCTGTTCTTAGTATTTCTCATCCAGGAACCGTGATAAAAATCCTGATTCTCACATCCCACATCCAGATTCTGAGTTAGTAAGTCTGGTCCAGGGCCTCAGAACCTGCATTTTAACAAGTTCCCAGGTTACCTTTATGCAGTTTTAGAACCCAGATAACCTGCTCAGATCTTGACCTTCTGAGTTTTCTGTCTTGACAGTAGCTCATTGTGAAATAGTTATTATGAACAAAGAGTAAAAGAACAATAACAACAACAAAATTGAGATAAAAAGGCAAATCAACATTTTTAATGCTTTGTTATTTGTGGCATAAACAGACAGCTATTCATCCCTCTCACTTTGTGGCCTCAAGTCCCTTCATTTAAGGCTGTTTCACTATCTCTCTCCCTCCCTTTGCATCTCTACAGAGCAAATGTGTTTACTATGCCTTTCTGTTTCCATACATCTATGTGACCACCTCATGATGTCCCTGGAATTTTTACTGCTTCATTTGTGTATTGTTGTTTCAAATAGAGAGATTTACCAAAATCACATTTCATTGCATTGCAGAATATCGGACAATTCCCTTAGGTTAGCTGAGTGCAGTGCCCTGATTTAGCCACTACATATTTCTTTATTTTTCTGTCTCACAGAGATTTCACGCGCTCCCAGGACCATGGTGGCTGCAGGTCCTGCTCACCTGAAGGCAGAAGACTGGAGCCTAATTCGACTCTCTAATTCACAGCCTCATCCGTCCTGCCTCTGGTGTGCAGGGGGCTCCTGGGACACAGACTCCACAACAAGACTTCCCCAGGGTTGGGAAACTGCTCCGAGGAGAGCCAGGCAAAGGTCAGATCTTAGAAAGGAAGTGATAGTTCTTTGAATATTGCAAGGGTCAGTTCAATAATTACCCAGCTGAAGTGAGCCGTGGCCCAGGCCCCCAAGTTACAAAACACACCACGGGCTCTTTAGTAATGACTCAGGGCCTCAGTCAAGGATGCTGACTGTTTCCCTAACACCTCTGGCCACAGTCTCTCAGCCAGCCCTGCGACATGCCTGCCAATGCTGCAGGGTTATTAATAGAAGCTAATCAATAAAGATAGACATGGGGCTTTGGTGCAGCAGGCAAGGTCAGCCAACTGCAGGGCAACCCCCAGCCTCTTGCTAAGCCCCTGATCTTTAACTGATGTTCCCTGCCCCAAAGGTGCAGCCTCTGAAGAGGCGACAAAGGAAGACTGCAGTCCTGTCTCTCTCCTGTGTTTATGGTGGAGACACTAAGAAGAGGCTCAGGGAGGAGGTGGGGCCGTTCTGGGAGACCACTGGACATCTGCCTTCTGGGGCTTCCTGGGGGGAGGGGTGCCCTTACTGGGAGGACTTCCTGGGGGGACCATGCTTGTTCAATTTCATCTACTGGGTGCCTGTCTCTCTCCGTCCCTCCCCACAGGTACAGTTTTAAATGATCACAGTGTGTATTTTTAAAGTTAATTTAAGCTATTGTAATGATGTTTATTCAATTATAAAATTATTATATTATCTTGTAAAGTGGAAGAATCTCTCTCAGAAGTAAACATGATTCATGTTTGGAACACTTCTTCGTAATATTTGTAATGCATAGATGTCTCTCTAGCACATGAAAATTGCAGCTGTTATGGGTACCTACTTTTCCCTAATACAGGCTCCCATGTTTACATTTCTCTGTCCGGGACATTTGCATAGGTGCATTTTTCACTCCTACAAACAAGGCTGAGACCATGATCTCAGCGGAGACTGCTGACTGCATCCATGAGTATTTTCTTAGGAGACATTCCTCCAGTGGAATTGCAGGGCTGAAATTGTGGACGTGCAAAAGCTCTTACTACACATTGTCAAACTGCTGTATGGAAAATGTGTACCAGATTGAAAATCCTGCTGAAACTCAGACAGAGGTGGCCCGGGGCGTCATGGACAGAATTCAGCATTGCCTGCTGAATCCCGGCAGACCGGGCAAAGCTTTAACTTGCATTTTATCTGGATGCAATAATGTTGGAAAATAATTTCCTAACCTGGAGTATTTTTGTTTCTAACCTTATATTTTCATGCTTGTCTTTTTTTTTCCATTGATTTTTTAGTAGAAATTATGCTTTAAGAATAATAATCTGACACATGGATTACAAATTCACTTGAAAAAAATGGATTTGTAAAAAGAATGTTTTTTTCTCCATTTAGGGTATTTTTAATATCATAACCTTCCATTGCAATGGAGATTTTCCATCGCTAAATGTGCTTGAAATGTCTCATTCCTCAGATCAGATAAAGAAAAAAAGTTTATTCTGTACAGTAATTTCTTAATCCACTTGAAGAATATTTTTTCAAAGGATATAATTTGAGTTTCTGTCATTTTTTTCAAATACTTATTTTGGGAATTTATTTTCTGAATAATGTGTCCCTCCTTACTCTGTTAGTTGCATTTATGGCCACAGAACAAGTACTGAACCAGAGTAGGGTCAGCTTCAAGGAGCCTGTTCTGTTCTCCTGACCGTCAGCTTGGGGGTGAGTACTGGTCAGTGGACAACGTCATCTCATATTGAGAGTGACTAGACCCCCTCCGTCACTCTCATTTTTTTTTACATTCTTTTTTAAAAATTCTTTTCCATTATGGTTTACCATAGGATACTGAATATAGTTCCCTGCACTATGCAATAGGTCCTTGTTGTTGATCAATCTGCTATATAATAGTTTGCCTTTGTTAACCCCAAACTTCCAATCCATCCCTTCCCCCTCCCCCTTGGCAACCAGAAGTCTGTTCTCTATGTCTTTGAGTCTGTTTCTCTTTCGTAGATAAGTTCATTTGTGTGATATTTTAGATTCCACATATAAGTGATATCACATGGTATTTGTCTTTCTCCTTCTGACTCACTTCACTTAGTATGATGATCTCTAGTTGCATCCTCATTTTTAAACATTTTGTTGTCAACTCTTGTTGTTATGTTCCAGCTGAAGTTTAGAACATTTTGTATCTTGGTGAAAACCTGGGCTGGGGACCAACCTTATGTCTGGGCAAGTGTGGGAGAGGGCAGCTCACATTTCTGGGGCTCTTCTGCATGGTGAGAAACAAAGCAAGTGTGCTTTATGTATCCTTGTACTTTGACTCGCATCAGTGCTGTCGTCAGCATTTTCTAGAAGAGAAAGCTGAGGCAGAAGAGGTTGGGCAACTTGCCTGGGTTTCACAGTGAACAGAGGCGGAGCTGACGCATGGTGCAGGCAGTGTGAGGACACGTCACACACCCGGTCCCTCCCTCCCCAGATCAGAAACAGCAAAGACCCCTCCTCATTTGTCATGATGTTTCCTGCCAGTAAAGCTTCCAACGTTCTTCATACAGAACTCACACACTTGAGGTGAGGGTACTTCTAAGTAGTTATATTTAAAAGACTTCAATATTTTTTTTTATAATTCTTCCATAAATTTCCTAGTCCTATTTTCATAGATTTATTCCTAGAATTTTTGTTGCTGTTGTACAAGTTGTATCTTTACCTTCGTGTGTATGGTGAGTTTGGAGGAAGGGAATACGGCTGCTTTTCTTGTTATTGGTATTATATTGTTTTCTATCCTGAAATCCTGATGAATAGTTTATAGTGAGCAAGAGTTAGTTGATTTTCAGGAATTTTCAGTATAGATAATCATGTCTTCTAGAAACAAGGAAAATAGTGTCTCATCCTTACCAATGCCTATTCATCATATTTCTTTTTTAAATATATAATGTCTTTGAATTGGGGATTGTAATAAAATGTTAAATAGAAGAGAGTGATGAGAGGCAACCTTGATTTCTTCCTGATTTAATAAAAATGCTTCTAATCTCCCATTGCTAAGGAGTATGCAGCCTTTAGTGGATAGTTTTATTGCAATAAAGATGTCTTCCTAGGTCTCCAAGAATTTTTCTTGAATGAATGTTGAATTTTATATTTTTTTGCTCTTTCTAATGAGATAACATATTTTATTTTTTCTCTTTTAATATATTAATCTGGGTGAACTAGGTTGATAGATTTTCGCATGCCAAACCATCCAAGTATAAATGCTACTTGTTAATTACATATTACTTTTATATACACCACTAAACTTCTTCTTTTTAATTAATTTAATATATTATTTCATTTTATCTGCTCCAGTAGATTTTTTTATTTTATGTTTATTATCACTTTGTAGTCATCTCAAAAATTTTAAAAAATGGATCCTTACCTATCACTAACTCACTAACTGGCACTTTTCTACATCCCAAATAATGAAACCTCTAAGAGCAATTTAACTTGATTTTACACCAATTCTTCTTTCACTTATTGTCATATGTTTTATTTCTATACATGTTATAAGTCCCTCATTGTTATTATTTTTGTTTTAAACAGACAATATATTATACAATTATTGATACATTTTTCTTTTTCAATGACCTTTCTTTTTCCCCAGTTCTCTGCTTTTTTCTGGAATCCTTGTCTTTGCTCCTGAAGAAGGCCCTTTCATATTTTCAGTAGTGTGAAATCTGATGGAAACAAATACTCTCAGCTTTTGTCTAAAGAGATCTTTATTTTCCTGTAATTTTGGAGCAATATTTTCACTGAGGATAGAATTTCAGAGCTTCAGGTGGTCATCCCTCCTCTTCCCCTGAAGTTAATGGATGCCCACCCAACCCTCAGTGCTTTTAATATTCCCCTTTATCTTTGGTTTTAAACAATCAGACAATGATGTGATTAATTGCAGTTTTCTCTGCATTGTGCTTTGAATTTGCTGAGTTGTAAGCTGATGAGTTGTTTGTGAGTTGATGTCTTATCATTTGGAAAGTTCTGGGTAATTACTTTTCAATATTGCTTCTGTTTCATTCTCTCATTCATATCTTCACTCATATTTGTCTCATGCTCTGTTCTGCTGTTTCCATTCTTTCTTATCTTTAAAATCGAGCCCAAATACTATATTCTGAATTATTTTCAAGTTTATAAATTCTATCTTCTGCTTTAATTTTAAAACTAACTCAATATACTTTTTTAAAAAATATATATATTTTGCAGTTTGTATTTCTAGAATGCTTACCGATTATATTTTGCTCAGTGTTGTTTGTCCATTTGTCCATATTAGTCTTACTTATTTTGAAGTCTTTACCCACTAATGACAATATTTGATTTATCCCTTATTTGCTTCTATTGAATATTTTATCTCTTGATTCTTTGTTATTTTTTCTTGCTTTTTGATTATATATACATATTTTTTAACATGTGCTGGAGTTAGTGTATGATTTATTGTAGGGATTCTGAATTATGTTCTCTTCCTCTAAAGAGTGTTGATTTTTTTTTCTGTCTTTTTCTGTTAAATTTGATTTGCTGTACTTTTACTATATTTATATTTTTACACGTATGGTCATAACTCCACTGTGATTTCTTTAACTTGTGAATTGGATGTGGGTTGTTTGATTCTGAATGCGTCGGGATGGAGGCACTTTTAGTTGTTAATTTCTAGTTTCAGTCCTTGGCTGTCAGAACCCAGAGGAGGAAGCAGGGAGGGGGCAGCATCAGGACCATCTACTCATGCATCTCTCCATTGTCGAGGAGGAGGCCCTTTTCCAGAAGCCCTAGCCTATGTCCTCTTACATCTCTTAACAGAACTTGGTCCCTGGACTAAATCACTGGCAAAGAGGAAAGGACCATCATGGACCATCCTTCAGAGTCAGGTACATGGTCACCCAAATGTGATGCGTTCAGTAGAGAAAGGAGGAATCAATATTGGTCTGCTAACCAGCAAAGTCTGCCACAAACATTGTGCCGAGTCACCACATATGACAAGTGAGTATTCCTTTGTCAGAGCTGCTGTGATAAAGTGCCACAGACTTGGTGGCCTAAACAACAGTAATTTATTTTCTCACAGTTCTGGAGGCTGGAAGTCCAAGATGTCAGCAGGACTGGTTTCTTCTGAGGCCTCTCCCCTTGGCATGTAGATGGTCATCTTCTCCCTGTGTCTGTGTCCTAATCTCCTATTCTTATAAGGACACCAGTCATATTGGATTAGGGCCCCACCTATGTGACCTCACTTTACCTTAATTACCTTTCTAAATGCCCTATCTCCAAATACAGTCATATTCTGAGGTACCAGTGGTTTGACTTCAACATATCAATTTTGGGGGAACACAATTCAGCCCAGAACATAAACCAGTGGGCAATTCTCTGATCTCAGCTTATCTGAGCTGCTAATAATAGTTGACACGTGATCAACTGCACTTTCAAAAAAAAATCTCCTTCACTGTCTCTTGAAAAGTTACTCCTAGTTCTTCTACCTCACTGAGTGTTTCTTTTACTTGCACTACTTAGAGGATAACACTCATCTGTCATTTAGAAATTCCACCTATACACGGATGATTCAATCCAGACCTCTCTCCTGAACTACAGTCCTGTAAGTCCAGCTACATTCTCAATAATTCCACTTAGATGTTCAAGGAGCATCTCAGTCTTCATGTCTTAAAAGGAACTCAATCTTTATCCCCAAACATTCTTCTCCCATAGTTTTCCCCATCCTGGTAAATTATAACTACATTCTTCAATTTGCTTTAACTAAGATCTTAGAGTCATAATTAGATCCTTTCTCTCTCTCTCTCTCTCTCTCTTTCACTCAGTGTGTAACTCAAGAAAAAAATCTGTCATTTCTACTTTAAAATATATCCATATTGCAACTACAACATGGAATCCCATTGACGTGACTTCCCATTTCCCTGAGTGTGGAGACCTGGCCCCGCTTCCTCTCTGGCCTTATCACCTGTTACTCCCCCCCACCTTATCATCCCCACCTCACTCTGCTACCACAATACCACCTCTCCCTGTCCTTGAATTTGCAGAAGACCCTGCCAAGACCACCTGCACTCCCTCTGCCTAGACACTCCCTTAGCTGATTTTGGTCTTGTCCCTGCTATACTCCAGCCTGCTACCCAAGACCACCTCTCCTGACACCTCACTCTGCTTTATCTCCATCACTCATCATTCCCTGGGGTCTTGTGTGTTTGTTTGTCCATCCCTCTCCACTGGAGTAGGATCCCTGGAGAACGACACTTATCTCACAGATCTCTGTATCCTCAGAGTCTGGAAGAATGCCTGACAATAAGTAGTGCTAATAAATATCTTCCAAAGGCAATTGGATGTGCGCCATTGTAACTCACATCTCTTTGCTACTTAATAAGTTTGAACATTTTCCTCTTATGTGGGTTACCTGTTCATGTTTGTGTCCAACTTGGCTTCCTGATATTTTGCCTTTTAATTTCAGACCATCAGTGTTAGTAAGCTCACTTCATTCCATCCCATAAGAGTTGGAGTCTCCTGGTGGTTACCCCTGCTTCTGCACAGATGGACCCACAGGGAAGCCAGGTCACGTATGATGTCACACCAGAAGCTAAGTTTCCTCCAGGTACCAAAGCTGAAACATGCCCCTCTGCCGGGCTGTATCTTCAGCACAGATACATCAACCTTGAATCTGAGAAACCTGCTGAATGCGGCTCCCTTTGGGTCGAGAGAGTAGAGACGTCACAGCCAAGGCCCCCAAGTCTGGGAGCTGGGGACCCGTCACCATGGGCTGGCTGTCAGTGTGGCAGCATCAGGTTCTAATAAGGCACAGATTCAAGGGGAGCTTGCACCCCGACCCCCTGGTGAGGTGATTATGATTTGTTCACGGGCATTAGCGAATTTTGCTCAAATGTGCATTGGACCATGTTTCTGCACATTTCATGAATAATTAAAAATGGAAGTCTAAACAGTTCATGTGTGGGATTTGTGTATGATTCTCATGCTAAAGACAATCGCCAAGGTCTTAGAACTTTATCCAGAGCACAGGATGTTTCAATAGCAGCTTGTTCATGACGTAGGCTGCATGGGAACTTTAAATTGCTGCCCTTTTAAAAAAGGTGATTCATGGGGTCTGCGTTCTTGAAGACAGTATGTTTTTAACAAAAAGAAAAAGAAGGCTTTAAAATATTCAAATGATGCTTTCACATAGCCTGTATGAACACAGAACACATTCTAAGATTCCAGCATTTTTGACATCCTTTATCTGTTTTCACTTATAAAGGCTAACGTGTTTTCTACTGTATGATAAATCCATTTTTTAAAGCTGTCACTTTGACCTCTCTTACAGGAAGCAACTGGAAGCAAGAGATGTGGTGTCCTGGAAGGACATCATTTCCCAGGAGTCAGGCCCTAAATGTTCATGGTGAAGTTGCTCAGAGTGGAGCTACTCTGAGGGCCCCTCACGGCAAACACCTATCCAGAGCCTTGGAGCCATCCCAACAGGGCCACTGGACCCCTCGCCCTCTCCTCTGCTCCCACCCAGCCCTACCCACCCCCTGGACTGTGGCTCTCTCTCCCCGGCTGGCTCTGTCTTTGTTCTTGTTGTCCATTCTCAGGCCTGAATCCACTGCAGATGGACCTCAGATCTGCCCTTCCCCCCAAACCCTCAATGCCCCCTGGGGCACCCAGAGAAGACCCATGGTCCTGGTGTGCCCGCAGGTCCCGGCCTCGCCCACCCTCCCTACCTGGCTGTTCTCAGCCACCTCACTCACCCCACTGGCTCCAAACACGCTGGCCTGCCTGGGGCCCTGACCCTGCTCTTCCCCCCATCTGGAACGTTCCTGCTCTCTCTCCCTCCCCGTCTTCTGGTCTCTTGCAGCCAGGCCTTCTCACAGTCCTAGTCAAATGTGGCAGCACCCCGGTCCCCATCCCTAAGTCATGGCCCCGCGTTGATCTGCCTCAGACACATGGAGGCATAGTTTATTTAGTTATTGATTATCCGCCCCACACACCTGTGTCCACTCTAGTGAGAGAAGGCTTTTCTCCTATTTTGCCCACTGTGTGTCCAGGATAAGAATGCCTTACCCGCAGCAGGTCCTTAATCAGTATTTGTTGAATAAATAAATTCTCAAAATGTCATTAGGCCTTTCAGGGCCTCCAGGCTGAAGGTCAAGGGCACCTGCAGTCTACATGCTCCCTCTGTAACCCGGCCCGCGACCCTATCATCCAGGAGGCTTCCGGACGTTGGGGCAAAGGCACTCGGTGGGGACACAGATGCCCTGGGACCCCTGACTCTGAGCAGCCCTGCCAAGCACATGACGGGCTAAACGCATGTCTCCTGGGGTGGGGGGGTGTCGGGCACTCCTCACCTGTGCGCCCCCATCACCTCCCCAGGGCACCCGGCTCTGCTCCTTTACATGGGGTCTCCCGAGGACACAAGGCAGATGTGATAGACCCGTGGGGATATCCCAGTAACAAATGGAGAACATTCTCAAAGGAATGCCTTTTTTCCAAAAAAGCAAAAAAACAAAACCTCCATCCTCCCACGTGGAGGCAATAGGGCCCACACGTCACCTCCTCTCTCTCCTACGTCCCTGATGGGCCCCTGAAAACCAGTGGGGATTTCACACTGGATCACTTCTGCACAAAGAATGTGGCTAAGTGTGACTAAGTCATTCAAGTCACCCACGTGGGGAAGTACCCGACGTTTTTGAACTTCTAGAAGATCTTTAACTTTTCTGTGGACGCTCAGCTCTACGGTTCACTGTTAAAACAGCTGAGATAGGAGCAGGCCCTGCAGGACGGCCCTCATGGAGACAGAAAAGCAGTGCGTTTCTCGGGGTGGGGGGGTGGGGAGAGGAGGGGGGCGGAGGGGGGAGGGGGAGGGGGAGGGGGAGGGGGAGGGGGAGGGGAGGGGGAGGGGGAGGGGAGGGGGAGGGGAGGGGGAGGGGTGGGCAGCTTGGATTCAGCGAGAGTGGCGTTTGGAGCAGCAGCGAACTGTGCGTCTGAGGAACAAGCAAATGAAAACTTCCGGTAGCTTCTTCCCACGGGGGCTGCTCTTTAGTGTAGGGACTTGAGACGGAGCCTCGGTCATCTCCCCACGTCACTCCCAGGACATCAGGGCAGGGCCGGCCTGGGATGCTGGTCAGATGCGCCCTGGGATGTGGGCCCTGGAGGTGGCGCCCTGCTCCCGGGGACTCTCTCTCGCCGAGGCCTGGAGCGCACTCCCCGCACACCTTCCCCGCTCTCCAGGCTCCACCAGACTCCAGCTCAAGGTTCCAACAGCGGGCAGCCAGGGGGTTCTGCGCTCCGGAGCGGGTGGCAGCCTCAGCCAGTGAGCATGCATCTCAGTCCTCTCTTGTCTTCTCCTGCTTCCGGCCCGACCCTGTCCTCGCCCCGGGCCGCCTTCTCTCCTCTGATGGGCTCTGGCCAGAGGAGCAGTGGGGGAAGGGGTGGTGTCACCCTCCCAGCCTGGCACGGGTGACAGAGGCAGAGGTGATTCCGGTTCCGCAGAGCCCCGGACCTGCACCTGAGCTCTTTATCACTGGCCACGCCCAGGCCACCACGTGGGGCCTGGCGCTGTGCTTACTAAAGGGGTGTATTTGCCCCCGCTGTCCCCCTCGCCTTGACGCATTCTCGTGCCAGACTCACAGATATGGGCTGAATTGTGTCACTCCCCTCCCAAGAAGGTCATATGTGAAGTCCTCAACCCCCGCCCCCCTGGACCTCAGAATGTCACCTTGTTTGGAAATAGGGTCATTGCAGATATAACTAGGTGAGGAGAGGTCGTAGTGGAGCAGAGTCCCTCATCCAATAGGACTGGTGTCATGAAAAGGAGAAATTTGGACACAGACACACACAGAGAAAAGACCCGGTAGAGATTGGAGTTCCGCAGCCGTCGCCAAGGACCTTCCAGAAGCTTGGAGTGTGGCCTGGAGCAGATCCCACCCCTCTGCTTTCAAAGGGAGCGTGGCCCTGTCCACACCTGGGTCCCGAGCATCCCGCCTCCAGACTGAGAGACAATAAATGCCTGTTGTTTAGGCCCCGTGGTTTGTGACACTTTGTTAAGGCAGCCCAGGGAGACCAGCACACACCCCCCAGGACATGATGATGTGGAGACTGAGGCCATGGGTCCTCTGAGTGTTGACCCAGAGGCTTAGGTGAGAACCACACGTTTCTGATCTGCTGAGGGCAAGAAAGATAATTCCACCCAACCCTTTACCATTAACAAGTAAGCGAGGCCCAGAGAGATTAAGTGACTTGTGAGGATATGATGACTAAAAACAGTCATCAGCCTGGAACCCAGGCCTCCCCAGCCCCAGGTCAGTGTTCTCTCTGTGGCCTGATTCTTTTCTTGAACTTGTATTCTGAGCTCATCAAAAGAGGCCACCACTACCTGGCTTCTCAGTAATGGGATTTGCTCTGGGGCCATCGTCAGGGCCAGAGCATCCAAGACCACAGCCCAACATCATCCTGGGTGAAGCACAACCCATGGGGCACCTTCTCGACCCCAAATGTGCCTGCATTGGTGGGAGGTGGAATGGAAGCGTGCATGGCCTCCAGGTGTGAGGCTGGCGCTTCCAGAAGGGCAGCGGTCAAGACAAAGAATGCCAGCGGGGCCCCTCCTGATACTTGCCAGGCAAAACCGCATGTGAGGAGAGGACGTATCCCCTCCTGAGGTTTTAGTCTGAGGACAAAGACCGCAGCGCTGATTGTGCAGGGTGAGCAGAGCTGCCTCCTCAGCACAGGGATGACAAAACTAGAATGGTTTAAGGGTCCGCACAAGGAGGAGTCATGTGAGAACCCATGGGTGGATGCCTGGCCTCTGTCCTTGAACCACACCGTTGCAGAGGAAGTGGCCGTGGCATCAGGCACATGCTTTCAGGGGGGCATGAACACAGACACTTGAAGATAATAACCTACCGCTGGTCAAGAAAATAATCAAAACTTTCAAGTAATGAATGGGAGTATTTGTTTTGGCAGGAATTGTCTGATGCACTGGCCTGACGTCCATCTCTGATTGCTAAGGTTGGTGTGGCCAGAAGTCACGTCCACAACAAGTAGAGTCGTTGTGCCCACTGGTGATTCTGCTGAATGAAATGTTTTCCCCTGAGCAACCGCATGAATCTAACACAAGATTGCCTGTAGGGCTGCAGCATGGGCCTCACACCTACAACAGTCCTCCCAAGACGCAGGCCAGAGAGAGAGGCAGAGACACACAGAGGGGATGCTTTTGGTAAAGAGACTTCAGGTTCCCTAAAACTAAAATATCTTGATGTGTGCTCTGCACATCAAACACAGAAAAGCCCAAATCCCCTTCTTCCTAGAGGACAGTGTTGATGTCCCTTCTCTCTGGAGGGAGGTTGGATGGAGGGGGAGATGGGAAGGATGCCTCAGGTGGAGGAGGGGGAGAAGGAGGCTCAGGGAAGGGCAGCTAGGGAAACACAGGCTCCCCAGACACAGGGAAGAGCTAGTTCGTGAGCCCAGTGACTGCCTTGAATTGCTATGGGGTTTCTCCTGATATTGTCAGAGAAAGGGGGCTGAAGACACAGGAGATGGAGGGGGAGAGAGCTGGGACGAGGGGGTGTAGCTGAAGCAAGCCTCTCTCTCCTTGACATCTGGGGCTCCTCAGGAATATGGCAGGGTCAGCCTTCAGCCAGAGGGTTGGGCAAGGGATCAGGCCGCAGACAGGCAATGGATCACACGTGTGATGGTGTGGACAGAGCCCAGCATGCGTGTGCTACAGAATAAATAAGTGTGTTTCCAGATTTCTCCAGCAGCTCCATCAATCCAAACTACAACAAACCACATGGAGCTCACTAGGTACCCTTTAAAGGAAACAAGTGATTCAAAACAACTCAGTGTTATATGATATTTGTCTTTCTCTTTCTGACTTACTTCACATAGTATGATAATCTCCAGTTGCATCCATGTGGCTGCAAATGGCATTATTTCATTCTTTTTTTATGGCTGAGTAGTATTCCATTGTATATATGTACCATATGATATCACTTATATGTGGAATCTAAAATATGACACAAATGAACCTATCTGTGAAACAGAAACAGAATCACAGACATACAAAACAGATTTGTGGTGGCCAAGGGGGATGGGGGTGAGGGAGGGATGGAGTGGGAGTTTGGGATTAGCAGATGCAAACTATTATATATAGGATGGATAAACAACAAGGTCCTACTGTAGAGCACAGGGAACTCTATTCAGTATCCTGTGATAAACCTTAATGGAAAAGAATACGAAAAAGAATGTGTGTATATGTGTGTGTGTGTGTATATATATATATGTATAACAGAGTATCTTTGCTGTACAGCAGTAATTAACATAACACTGTAAATCAACTATACTTCATTAAAAAATATGGTTAAAAAAACCCTCAGTGTTTATCAGTACTTATCATGGGCTGGGAGAAGGGCCTTCCTGGTGCCCATGAGAACCCTGATGTGTGGACAGCTGGGCAAGTCCTTCACGTGCTCAGAGCGGCAGATGGATGAGGTGAATTCCAGCCCTGTCTCCGTGAGAAAGCCCGGCTCCTGGGCACGGGGCTGAATGGCCCCTCTTTGCAGCCACTAGTGCCGTGACCCACAGCATTTGGGGGCCTGAGAATTGCCTGCAATACTTGGAAAGTTGAGAAATGTGATCAGCAAATGGGCTAAAAAATGTGATGTAGCGTGAGACCAGGTTTGTCCCTGGGTAGTTTCAGTGGTGCTTTGGCTGGAAGGGCGAGGTCACGTGACTTCTTCCACCCTCACCACTGACACTTTTACAGAAATAAACTCACACATCCATCAATGCATCCACCCAGACACCCGGCGGTACCTTCCTGTGTCTGTACATGGCTATCGACATCTGAAGGCAAACCAGCCCAGGGTCCTGCAGAACATGTTTCTGGACCTTTCCTAAAGGGGCTGTGCTGCACCCTGGTGACATTTCTGCATACATTATTTAGGGTAATGATGGTGGGGAGGGGAAGAAGAGGGAATAAAAGAGAGAAAGGAAGAAAAAGGAAGAAAGGAACGAGGCTTGTTCTGCTTGAGATTCAATATTTCTTCTTCCCGTTTTAATAGTAAATAGAGCAAGCCTTCCTGACAGTTGTTCCTTTTAAAATGAAATTATTAGAATGTGAATTGCAGAGGCTGGAGAGCAAATCAAACAAACAAACAAAAGATTATTTCTATTTCCTTGCTGGATGGTCTGTCCAAACCAATGAATGCAAATTAAAGGCAGGGCCTGGGAAAGTGTAGTCCACATAATACACGCTGAGATCCATTCCGTGCGGGCACAAAGGACTAAAAATAAGAAAGGAAAAGGGAAAATCTATATAAAAGAGGATAATCTCAGCCCTGGAAGCACAGGGGAATTGCCTTTACTGCGACAACCAGAGAAAAGTAGAGAAACAGCATCTTCGGGCAACATGGTACAGCCGGAGGAATCAGCGGCAACATCATTTGACTCCAGGCTGACAACCTGGAGGGCCGGGGGTCCTGTCCACCTAAGGCCCTTCCATTTCCCAGGGAGACCCTCCCTTCCCCTCGCTGCTCCTCTGTGTTGCATCCGTCTCCTTCCCTTCCGCTACCTGGCCAGGCTGTAATATGTTTTTTCTCAGTGTCCGCTCTGTAATGATCCCTGTCTCCTACAAAGGCCACGGCGTAAATGAGATGTGACGCCACTGCAGTGAGGCAGTGTCTAAATTGAAATATTATAGGAAGGGCAGCTCACTGCAGACCTTTGATGTAACAGCCCCTGTCTCCGAGGGGAGCTGTGAATACAGAAGCCATTGTCGGCTGCACAAAGTTCGTCGTCATTGCCAAGAGGGAGAGGAGAGAGCAGACAGAGTCAATAAAAATAATTCCAACTGGGTCAGCAAAGTGGGGGCTGTGAGCTCGCAGAGCTGATGGCCCCTGGCTCTGGAAAGTAAAGCTGAGGAGGATCACTCAGTATTTAAAGTGGCTTAAAATAGGTTTATGTGTGGTGATCTTTTTGCTGTGGTTATTAGAAAAACAAACACATAAATCCAAGCCATGAATGAAATGAACCTGTAAATTAACCCGTAAAATTGTTTGAAAATGACCTGTTATGGATAAATATGGAGGGGGATCTCTGAGATGGTGAATTATCTCCCACCAGGAGCAAGGGGGTGTCTGTGCTCTTTTACTTCTTTTAAAACATGCTGGTGATTACTTTCAATAAGTATAGTTGTGCATAGCTCTAAGAACAGACTTGCTCACAGATATCATGATCTTATATGGAGAAAACTCAAAAGATTCCATGAAAAAAAAAAAAAAACCTGTCAGACCAATAAATGAATCCAGTGAAACTGCAGAATGTAAAATCAACACACAAAGATCAGTTGCATTTCTATACACTGACAATGAACAATCAAAAAGGAAATTTTTTTAAATTCTATTCACAATAGTATCCAAGGGAATAAAATACTTAGGAATAAATCTAACCAAGCAGGCAAAATACTTGTACATTGAAAACTACAAAACATTCCTGAAAGAAACTAAAGGTATAAATGGAAAGACAGGCCTTTTTCATGGATTAGAAGACTTAATATTAAGATGTCAATACTAACCAAAGTGATCTTCAAAGTCAGTAAAATTCCTATCAAAGTCTCAACAAAGTTTTTGTAGAATGAGAAAAATCTATTCTTAAATTTCATATGGAATTTCAAGTGACACTGAACAGCCAAAACAATCTTGACAATGAAGTACAAAATTAAAAGTCTCCTGTGTCCTGATTTCAAAACTTACTACAAAGCTATAAAAATCAAAACAGTGTGGTACTGGCATAAAGACAGATACATAAACCAATAGAGAACCCAGAAATAAGCCCTCAGGTATACCATCAAATGATTTTCAACAAGGGTGTCAAACCATTCAATGAGGAAATGAAAGTATTTTCAAGGAATGGTGTTGGGAAAACTGGATATCCACATGCAGAAAAAAAGTGAAATTAGACCTTTATCTTACACCATATACAAAAATTAACTCATAATGGGTCAGGGACCTCAATGCAAGGACAACAACTCTAAAGTTCTTAGGAGAAAAGCCAGGGGAAAAGCTTCATGACTTTGGACTTAGCAATGATTTCTTGGATATGACCCCAGAAGTACACATAACAGAAGAAAAAAAATTAGATAAATTGGATTTCAGGACTTTATCATCAAAATTTAAAAACTTTTGTGGATCAAAGGATACAGTCAACAGAGTGAAAAGTCACCTCACAGAATGGGAGAAAATATGTACAATATCTGATAAGGTGTTAATATTCAAGTATATAAAGTACTCCTATAATTCAATAATAAAAATCAACCCAATTAAAAAATAGGCAAAGGGCTTGGGGAAATATTTCTCCAAAGATATTCAAATAGCCCAGCACATAAAAATATGCTCAGTATCATTAATCATTAGGGAAATGCTAACCAAACCACAATGAGATACCAGATCACACCCACCAGGATAGCTATTATAAAAAAAAATGTGTTGGTGAGGATGTGGAAAAATTGGAACCCTTGTCCACCGCAGTGAGAATGTAAAGTGGAAGACAATATGGTGGTTCCTCTAAAAACTAAAACTGGAATTACCATGTGATTCAGCACTTCCATGTCTAGGTTTACATCCAAAAGGAAGAAAGTGGACAAGTAAGTTGAGATGTGTGCTCTGTAGGAGGGGATAAGTCACAGTTGTGTGGAATCTTCCAAGAAGCAATTTTTCTGTTGTTAGAAAAACAGTTGTTTTTGAGCATATTTTTATGTGCTATGGGGTATTTGTATATCTTTGGAGAAAAGTCTATTCAAGTCCTTTGCCTATATTTTAATTAGGTTTATTTTTGTTATTGAGTTGTAGGAGTTCTTTGTGTACTTGAATATTAACACCTCATCAGATATTGTATTTTCTCCCGTTCTGTGAGTTGTTTCCAGTTGTTAGAATATTTTGTTTTACTTTTTTGTGGAATTGAATGATTTTGAATAAGTTAAATCATCTGACTCAAGTAAAGGATTCCAGTCAGCTTCTTCTTGCACAGCTAAAGGCGCAGAGAGTTAACCAGACTCCGCAGTTGCCATGGTCAAGGTCATTGGGCAGCAGTAGTAAATTAAAACCCAAAAATCAAAGTCTCGCTTTCTCTTAGGATCTATAGGACAGCAGATCACGTAAGGCGGCACAGAAGTGTCCTGACAGTAGAGTCAAAAATGAAACAACCCCTGTCCTGCAGTTGTTCACTTTGTCCTGGGGTAAAAAGAGTCATAAACCAAAAATCCAGACTTTCAGGCTTGTCCATGCCTGTTGCTGTTCTTAATTGCCTCATGTTAAAAAAAAAAAAAAAAGAGGGGGAAAAATTAGGCTAATTACAGCAGCATGGCACATTTCACTGGGGTGCCATAAAAGTAACATGAGAGAATGGACAAGAAAGCACTTAAAAGTTTAAAAGTGATGCACGATGGGTTATGAGCTTTATTCCTGAATGATGTACCCCATCAGGGAGGATGGTTCTTCCGTGTCTTTCTATCTCCTAAATTATACCAACAATAAAAGAAAATATGAGTTTGTCGGGGGAATTAAGCTGACATTATTCTCTTAGACAATTGTTATTAGCCATCATGCTTTAGCCCATAAAATAGGTTTTGGATTTTTCTGTGTGAGTGGGTGGGGGTTAATGGTAAGGGAATAGACACAACAAACATGGTCAAAGTACACATACGCTGTGGGGTGTTTCTTCTTGTAGTGCCCTTTGATTCTGCCATGTGGAGAAGAAAGCACACGTGATTTTGATGCCAGCAAAGACCATGATTTCCCCACGCTCAGCCCTGCCCCTCCCCCAGAGTCTTCCTGTTAGGGCTTAAATTGGATGAGGGTCCTCACACTGGGGTCTAAGCTCCTTCCTCCCCACGTCCACCAGGCACTACTTGGTGAGGAGCCAGGCTTGGAGCTCGAGCTCATGTCACACCTCCTCCCACCCCGGGCCTCAGTCAGAGCTGCTGCTTTTGTTTTTACATACTGGGCATCTGATTAAGACATTTTTTCATTTAAATAAAGGGTTACACTGCTTTAGGGAGATAAAAGGTGGAGAGAGAGATTTAGATGATGATTGGTCTCCACTGGTGTCAATTGTTTGCTTCTACGCTCACTAGGAAAGTCATCTCCTGAGCACCTGACCACGACTGAAAGGGGAGGGTGAAACTGACATAAACCCAACAGCAGCGGAAAGTCTCTTTACCAGCAGCCAGGCCTCCCTTTTCATCCCCGGCACAAACCAAAATACGTATAATAAGCTACCCATTTCCAGGGTGAATCCTCTGTTATTAGACTTACTACAAAGTACAGTTTGCTGGTACAGGTTTATTTGGACTCGGGAAGGGTGAAATCCCATTCTTCCAAGGGGAGTACCCTTTGCATTTCTGGAAAAATTGATCATCAGTTAGCAAATCATTTCAAATAGGCAGAGCATCCTATTTCTGAATCTTTCTAAATGACAGAACAATAACTGCAACCTTCTGGGTATATACAGTACACAGTTGTTGTTATTAAGATGATGTGTCTTTAGGGTGACCCACAGTTTCAGTTTCCCCAGAATGAGGGGAATTCGGGGATGTGGTACCACCATTGATAAAACTGGGCAGTCCCAGATAAACTGGGGCTGTTAACAGGTCACCCTTTGTGTCTTGTGGCTGCACATTATCTTTTTTTTTTATTGAAGTATAGTTGAGTTACAGTGTTTCAGGTATATAGCCAAGTGATTCAGTTGTATATATATATACACAAATATATATATATATATACATAAATATATATATATATAAATATATATATACACATATATATATTCTTTTTCAGATTCTTTTCCATTATAGGTTATTACAAGATATTAAATGTAGTTCCCTGTGCTATACAGCAGGTCCTTGTTTATCTATTGCATGTCACCTTAAATGTCTCATCAACTCATTGATTCATTCATTCCCAAAGTATTCAGTGAATGACTCCTGGGCACCTAATCAGCCCCAGGGTTCACAGGGTGAGATGGATTTCACATGCAGCATTTGCTGCCTAGAATAACTACAAAGCCAGGGAGTGATTAAAACCTCTGAGGACTCATGTATCCACAAGTCTGGGAGTTAGGGAAAACAATTGCCACCAGGGAGAAACAGAGGAAGCCCCATGGCCACTGGACTCAGAATGGCCAAGGCTGGACCATGTACAGCCAGGAATGGAGGTGGTCCCAATGAAGAAAGAGCGTGGACAAAGGTACAGAGAATACTGACCAATCTGTCATCAGTTTTATTCCAAAACACCACTTTCCAACCCCTTCACACACTCTCCTATGGGACGCCCTTTTGTTGGACACTCAGAGACCCACGTACACTCTTCCAAGGGACTGTGTTGCTGTGTGAGGCCTATGCAGGTGTGCACATGTGCTTGCAATGCCCCAGCAACATTGTACAACATCGATTGCATCCTTGCTCTGAACTAGGCTTTGGGGATTCACAGAAGAGCAAGACCAAGTTTCTCCCTCAAGGAACCAGAGATATGCAGGAGCCAACTGTAAACCAACAAGGAGGTGAATGAAGGAATGAGGTGAACTGGTCTCATTTGTGCAACACAGGAAAACAAACCAAGTACTAGCAGGGAGAGTGATGAGGTGGGCAGGGCTATTTGAGTTGGAGGAACTGGGGACAGCTTCTCCGGGGAGAGTACATCTGAAGAGAGTCTGAAATGCAGAGAGGGAGTGAGGAAGCCCAGAACCAAGGGAAAGGGCTCTCCATGCAGAGGGACCGCTGTGCTAGGACCCTGAGTGAGAGTGAGCAGGGTGTGCTGGAGGTGAGGGTGTCTGGGAGCCCGTGAAAGTGGACTTGACCCAAGAGGAGGTTGAGGGGTCATGGGAAGGGGAGGCCACAGGGCAGAGGAGCTAGTCTTTGGAGGGTTTTAGGAGAGGAGTGACATGATTCGACTGCATGTTGGGATGACTGCTCCGATGCTGAGTGGAGAATGGACAGGACGGGGGCATCATCCCAGGAGTTCAGGTCAGAAGGCACTGTGATCCAGACAAGAGTGTCCAAAGGGGAGGATGGGCAGTGGAAAGAGTCAGAATAATCTTTGGAAGGATTTGTGTTGAGATAGCGTGTGGAAAAACAGAGGGCATCTCCAAGGCTTTTGAGATAAGCAATTGGTGGGAGACAGTGAAATGGGGGATTCCAGGGCAGGAACAGGTCTGGGATAAGGATGGAGGTTGAGGGTTCCACTCAAGTCACCCAACTGATACCCAGATGGAGACGCCCAGGGTCAAGTTGGCTTTGACTCTGGAGCTCATTGCAGAGATGGTGATGAAACCAGGGAGTGGGTCAGATCCCGAGGGCAGAAATCTTGCACAGTGAAGAGCCTGCCACCAAGCTTTGGTCCTTCCAGACTTTAGACATCAGGAAGAGAGAAGGTGGTGAGGAAACAGAAGCAAGAAGGAGCAGCTGGTGCCACCACATGAAACCAGGAGTGTGGTGTGCTGAGAAGCAAAGAAGAAGGTAAAACTGCCAGGCTTTCAACCCAGCCCCTGCAGCCATCAGTTATGGGGTCTCAAGTGAGACTTTTCTAATTCAGCCTACATAACTATACAAACTTCAAAATGTTATGAGCAACGAGCAGACACTGAACGTGAAGCACTGGAAAGGCACAGCGTGGACACCATGGCGGGCTGTCTCTACACGGTGCATGCAATTACGACAGTGTCCTGGTCCACCTCTCTTTACATCACCTGTATCTTCAGTTGATTGGATGAGCTAAAGTATTATTCATCCTTGTGTCCCAGGTGCCTGTTTCCCCACCCAGGTGGCCCACGTCTCCCATGTGGATTCAGCCTCAGGTTAGGCATTAAAATAAACTGCTGCAGGAAGCACACTGCTGTCTTCCATTAAAAATTCTTGGTGCTCTTGGAAATGACCGATCTTGCTTATCCCACTCCGTTGTATGTTTGGAGCCACCATATCTACGCTTTACTGAAACCTTAGGAAAGCATGTATTAGATGGGTTTCAAGGAGCTGTATTATTTTTCCTTTGGTGCTGCAATGAATTACCACCAACTTAGTTCCTTAAATTAACAACACAAGTGTATTATCTTGCAGTTCTGCAGCTCAGAAATCCAGCATAGGTCTCAATGGGTGTAAATCAAGTTGCCAGCAGGGCTGTACTCTTTTCTGGAAGATCTGGGGGGAAAATCTATTTTCATGCTGTTTTCTAGGCCACCCACATTTCTTGGCTCAGGGCCCCTTCCTCTGTAGTCAAAGCCAGTGATGGCCAGCTGAGTCCTCCTCGTACGACATCACTCTAACATGCTTGTCATCACATCTCTTCCTCGGACTCTCTCTTCTGCCTTCTCTTCCACTTTGAAGGACTCTTGTGATGACATTGGACTCACCTGGGTAATCCAAGATAATCCCCCCCACATCAAGGTCATCTGATTAACAACCTTAATTCCATCTGCAATATTTACTCTCCTTTGTCATGTGCCAAGTATATTTACAGGTGCCAGGATTGGGATGTAGACATATTCTGGTGGGCCTTATTCTTCCTACCACAATCTTGGACTTGTGTGCAAAACTTACTGGGTATGTGAGTTTGAAGTTATTTTTTCCTGGGAGACAATCCATAGGTTTCATCAAATTTCAAAGGAGTTAGTGGCCCAAGGCAAAGGTTAGAACTGCTGTTTGAACAAACGCACAAAAGACACTTGTCCACACACCAGCAGGGTGGGAGTCTCCACCACTTATTTTATTAATCCTCAAACGCTTATCATCAATCAAACATTGATTGACAAAGCAAACCAGTGTCCGAGCTTTCCTTTCCCTTCTGCAGCAAAGCCAAGGCTCCATCTTTTCCCAGATCAAGTGTCATTGCCATATTACCACCTACCTTATATTTTCTTTAGAACTTCCTATAATGACAAAGATTACAACAAACAAATCACACTGTATGTATTGGGTTTTACGTGGCTTTGAAACCAGAAACTGGTCAACTGACAAGCCATCCTCTCTGTTTTCACATAGTCATTTTATGTGCGTGTCCTTGGCTCTCCATGAACCCTAGACTTATTTATTAAATGTATAATGCTTATCTTGAGACTCCAAAGGGAGGAACTGAGAATGGAACGTGCTAATTTTGGCAATTCTCTGGGTAAATCCTGTACTGGTCAGAGACAATGGAACCCTATTGTACACCCAGTGGCCTTTCTCACCTCCAATCTGCCATCAGCATCTTATCTACTCAAAGATAAAACAAATCAGATCAAAGTTGAATGCATTAAGGATTTGTTGACTAAAAGGCTATTGTATTATCTAAATCAAGAGACACACACTAAGTCTATTTAATGGGGAAGAACATAAAAATGAAGGCAAGTGGCATCTAATTGGGCAAATGTAAATTTTTATCCCCAATATCATCCAGTTCCCAAATCCTCACTCACAGACTCATAAACTAGTGGAACCGAGAGCAAGTTTAGAGATGAGCAAAATTTATACTCTCACAATTTACCACTGTGTAAATTGAGCCATGCAGAAGCTCCACAGTTCTTTCAAATTCACAGGAAAATTACTATGTTTCAGTTCTTTCTGGTAGACAGCCTTGTCATTTAGCTGCTTCTACTGCCCCGCTGCGAGGATGTTATCAGTAACTTCCTTGCAGCATCCTGACTCATCTGGGTTTGTTTGTAGGCATACAACCCACATTCAGTGTAACAGGGACAAGTCAGAAAAATGTCCCTAATGAAGAGCTATTTCTGGTGGAGTCCCAGATCTTTGAGTCTTATTCATGACATAGATGCATAACATTGTTGTTGATTTATACAGATAATTCACTCTGAGGGAAGGAAAAAGAATCAGCTCCCCTCCGTGCTGCCGAATACAAATATACAGACTGTGATGGAAACCACCGGACTTACACTTGGGAAGATGAAGCAGTCATTGGTCATGATATTCGAAGGTGACAAGCAAACAAACTCTTGTTGGGCTTGCGAAGTTTTCGGATGAAAGTTTACGTGCTTAAGATAATCCATCTCTGCTCGTGCAGCCCTGGGTGATTTTGCCCCCGTCACCAAAGGAGACCCCCGGGACTGACGGTTGGCCGTACCCATAATGAGGCACTTCATCCCAGAGCAGCTGCCACCTCACCTGTTTGCCAGCTCATCCTCAGGCCTGAGAAATTCTCCAATTTAGCAAGCAAACTTAAGTCATTATTAGAAATGACAGGGAAACCTGATGAAATTGTACTTTCAATTGGAAAACAAAATTGCAATCAGACCAACATGATTTCCTCATGGTCTGACCATGCTAATGCCAGCCGAGACATGGGCAAATGTATTTAAAAGTCATAATGGGGCATTACCATGCGATCTCCTTTCACTGGCCCTTATTAATATAAAACTTCAATTTGCATGTAAATGTGGTCAACTTTCATATCATCAAAATACATGAGGCCTGGGAAAGTAATGAATTGAAGTTGGATGCAGCAATTACTGACGTTTATAAAGAATTTTAAAGAGGTCAGTCTAGCCTTGGCTGAGAAAATGAGGAAATCAACAGGGAATATTGTCAATATAGCAACCGGGGGACTTGGAGTCAGTCCCAGGTGCTGGGAGTGAGACGATGATTAATAGAGTGGGATGGAGGCGTCTCTCACCCAGAAGGGCTCGGCCAGACCCCCGGCCAGCGCGATGCGGCATGAAAGGTTCTTACTGGTCCTCTCTCCAGCCGCCTTGCGGTGCGATCCGGAGGGAATAAAGTAGCAAGTGTTTATGCGGGAGAGCAAGGCTGAAAGTTTAATTGGACTCGCTCTGCTTTCAGCCCCCTTCAGTAGCTGATGTGCAGTTTAACCTTTCTCCCCACCTCAGACACTCCAGAGCCTTGGGGATTTTAATAAGGCCCCCGCATGACGGCTGTGCTAAACATTGACTTTGTTGCTAAATTGAGTTAAACTGCCTTAGTGTGTTGTAGTGGCAATTTATAAGTTGCTTGATTTTTTTTTTTAAGAGGAAATATTTATCTGGGTCGCATATTTCATAAATCCTCAACCACGTGGAGTGATTTGGAGAGATTTTCTTTGCCTATTGCTACAAGCAAGTTAACAGACAACATCCTTTTAAACATGCCCAGATAAATCAATGCAAAGATAGACGTACTGCTCTAATTTTTGAGTATTTTATTTCATGCAAAGCAGTGTCGGGGTATCTCCTCTGAATGTGCCAGCCATGTGTGTACAATGTGACATGACCAGTCAGGGCCTCTCAAGGTTTCCAAGAAGGACAGAAATCACATGGCCTCTTGCAGAAAAGAGGCAGAAGTGGAGACCCAGCCGGGCACGCAGTCTCAGTGGGCCACATGCAAGGCTGCGGTGTTTGCAATTTTCCATGTGAACTTTACATATTTACACTTTGCATCTCTTCCCTTTTTCAAGATTTTAGAGGCATCTACAAACCTATTATAAATGCAGCCACCTCAGAATTACAGAGACATTTACGAAATCAATATGTGTAATAGCTACTTTTATTAATTGCTTAGTTTAAGGGAAATCCCATGTCTGGCCCATTCTGTGCCAGGTTTGGTGGCTTTTTTGCTATTGGGCAGATGTAATCTCTCTTGCACCAAATTCCTCACTTGACATTTTGTTGTCTCCATGGCCACTTTTTCTTTTTTGGCTTTTTATTATTTATTCCTTCCTGAGACTGCGCATAAATATGGATGCTCAGCCGCCTTTAGAGCTACACAAATATATAATTGCACTGACATATGCATCTGCCATCCTGAAAACCCAGAGTCCAGATACCATGGCCATCAGCGTTGGGAGCTGGCAAATGTAAGTCTTTGAATAGAGAGTCTGCATTTGCAATGACGTAATCATCACCATTTACCCTCATTTGACTACCAGTAGTATTTTAAATACTTACAAGAAAGCTTTTTCCTTCTAGTTAATAAGCAAAGTTCCTCTTTCCCAAGAGCTGTTGTAAACAGATAAAGTCAGGGACATTTATTGAGCAGGGAAAAGAGTAGCCAGGTACTGGGAGCATCCTTCAAGACTGGACTTTGGATGCACATGTCCCATAAGAGTTAGCAATTTCCTAAGGCTTTAAAATTAAATATGTATTCTTCCCACACATGTTATCTCCTTTATGAACTATATCTTACTGCATTTTATGTTATTTTTTTTTTGAGATGTAATTGACATATAACAGTGTGTAAGTTTAAGATGTACAATGCATTGATTTCATACATTTATACATTGCAATACAGTTACCACTTCAGGGCTAGATAACTTCTCTACCATGTCACCTAATTATCATTTCTTTTTCTGTGGTGAGAACAATTAAGATCTAGTCTCTTCCCAACTTTGAAGTTTCTTAATGCAGTATCATTGACTATAATCATTATGCTGTGCATCAGCTTTCCAGAACTAGTTGCAAGTTTGTATCCTTAAATATTATCTTCTCACTTCCAGCCCTCAGCCCCTGGTAACCACCATTTTGCTCTCTGTATTTATGAGTTTGGCTCTTTTAGATTCCACCTATTAGTGAAATCATACAATATTTGTCTTTCTCTGTCTGACTTATCTCACTTAGCATAATACCCTCAAGGTCCAGCTATACTTTTGCAGATGGCAAAACTTCATTCTTTTTTATGGCTGAGAAATAGTCCATTGTGTGTGTGTGCGTGTGTGTGTGTTAGTTCCATTTTTACTTTTTTAAGGAATCTCAGTACTGTTTTCCATAGTGGCTGCACCAATTTACGTTCCCACTAACGGTGGGTTATTTGCGTTTTTTTGTATATTGAGTTGTATGAGCTGTTTATAACTCTGGGTATTAACCCCTTGTCAGTCATATCATTTGCAAATATTTTGTCCCATTCAGTATATGCTGTCTTTTTGTTTTGTCAGTTGTTTCTTTTGCTGTGCAAAAAGATTTAAGTTTAATTGTGTCCCATTTGTTTATTTTTGCTTTTGTTTCCTTTGCCTTAGGCAACAGATCCAAAAAAATACTGCTACAAATTATGTCAAAGTGTTCTGTCTATGTTTTCTTCTAAGAGTTTTATGGTCTCCAGCCTTATATTTACGTCTTTAGTCCATTTTGAATTTATTTTTGTATATGATGTGAGAAAATGTTCTAATTTTGTTATTTTACATGTAGCTGTCCAGTTTTACCAGCACCACTCATTGAAGAGACTGTCTTTTTCCCATTGTATATCCTTGACTCTTTTGTCATAGATTTAATTGACCTTAAGTTTGTGGGTTTTTTTCTTGTCTCTCTATTATGTTCCATTGCTCTATTTGTCTATTTTTGTCCCAGTACTGTACTGCTTTGATTACTGTAGCTTTGTAGTATAGTCTGAAGACAGGGAGTGCAATTCCTCCAACTCTGTTCTTCCTCAAGATTGCTTTGGCTTTTCAGGGTCTTTTGTATTTCCATACAAATTTTAAAATCCTTTGTTCTAGTTCTGTGAAAAATGCCATTGGTATTTTGATAGGGATTGCATTGACTCTGTAGACTGCATTGACCATCTGTAGTACGGTCATTTTAGCAATAGTAATTCTTCCAATCAATGAACATGGTATGTCTTTCCATCTGTTTGTGTTGTCTTCAGTTTCTCTCATCAGTGTCTTATAGATCTCTGAGTACAGGTCTTTCACCTCCTAGTATTTTATTCTTTTTGATGCAATTGTAAATGGAATTATCTCTCTTTAATGTCTCTTTCTTTTGGTTTCTGTTAATTTGTTGGTAGTGTATAGAAATGCAACAGATTTTCATTTATTAATTTTGTATCCTGCTACTTTACTGAATTTATTGATGAGCTCTAGTAGTTTTTTGGTAGCATTTTTAGGATTTTCTATGTGTAGAATCATGTCATCTGCAAACAGTAATAGTTTTACTTCTTTCCTTCTAATTTGGATTCTGTTTATTTCTTTTTCTTCTCTGATTTCTGTGGCTAGGACTTCCAATAATATGTTGAATAAAAGTGGCAAAAGCAGTCATCCTTGATGACTTGATGATCATATAGTTTTATTCTTCAGTTTGTTAATGTGGTGTATTACAGTGATTGATTTGCATGTACAGAAAGTCTCCTACATACTAACCTTCAAGTTGCAAACTTTCAAACATGTGAACATGTGTTCCATCAATGTCAGGCGTGAGTGAAATTGCAACTTGCCCTCTATCTCCTATTGCTGATGATCTGTTAGCTCTCTTGTACTTACAAACAAATTGGACTTACAAATGCACTCTTGGAATGGAACTCATTCATATGTAGGGGACTTACTGTATTGAACCATCCTTGCATCTCTGGGATGACTCCCACCTGATCATGGTGTGATCCCTTTAATGTATCATTGGATTCAGCTTGTTAGTATTTTGTTGAAGATTTCTGCATTTATGTTTATCAATCATATCGGCCTGTGATTTTCTCTTTTTGTAATATCTTTGTCTGATTTTGGTATCAGGGTGATCTTGGCCTCATAGAATGAATTTGGAAGAGTTCCTTCCTCTGAAATTTTTTGGAATAGTTTGAGAATAGGTGTTAACTTTTCTCTAAATATTTGGTAGAACTCACCTGTGAAGCCATCAGGTCCTGGGGTTTTGTTTGTTGGGAGTTTTGAAATTACTGGTTCAATTTCATTACTGGTAATGGGCCTGTTCACAATTTCTATTTCTTCCTGGTTCATTCTTGGGAGAATGTACATTTCTAGGAATTTGTCCATTTCTTCTAGGTTGTCCATTTCATTGACATATATTTATTTGTAGTAATCTTTTATGATCCTTTGTATTTCTGTGATATTGGTTGTAACTTAACCTTTTTCATTTCTGATTTTGTTGATTTGGGCCCTCTCTACTTCTTATTGATGAGTCTGGCCAAAGGTTTATCAATTTTGTTTATTTTTTAAAGAACCAGCTCTTAATTTCATTGATCTTTTCAATTTTTTTTAAAGTATCTATTTCACTTATTTCTGCTTTATGATTTCTTTCCTTTTACTACCTTTGGTTTTGTTTGTTCTTCTTTTTCTAGCTCCTTTAAGTGTAAGGTTAATTTGTTTATTTGAGATTTTTCTTGTTTCTTGAGGTAAACCACTCCCATCTCATCACTAGTGCCATATGATCCAGGGGTTCGCCCTATGTGGGCTGCACGTGTACTTCTGTTGTGGTAGGTTGACTACTGTGGGTGGTCTGATAGGCTTGTCAAGCCCCAGGTCAGGTTGGTTGCCAGGCCCTGCCTTGTGTGGAGGCTACTGGCCATTGGTTGGAGGGACCAGGTCACAGATGGCTGGCTGTAGAAGCCCAGGGGAACCGGGACTAGTGCTGGATCACTGGTGGGTGGAGTTGGGGTTCAAAAAATCCTTGAACTTGTGCCTACCCACCAGTGGGTGAAGCCAGGTCCTGGGTCTAGTGCTGGCCCACTAATGGGCATAGCTGGGTCCAGGGGTCTGGCTACAGGGAACAGGGGTCCCAGAGCTAGTATTGGATCACCAGTGGGTAGATCCAGTTCCTGATACAGCTGGCTGCAGTGTTCAGGGTGTCCTGAAGCTGGTGCTGGCCTGCTGGTAGGTGGAATGTGTCCTGCCACAGCAGGTTGTAGGGTTATGGTTTTCCTGGGGCTGGTGTCCACCTACTGGTGGGTAAGGCTGGTCCAGAGGCTGAAGCAGGATGGCTGGTGGTTGGGGCAGCAGCCCAGGGCATTCTGGGGCTGGTGCTTATCCACTGGTGGGTGGAGCTGGGTCCTGGGGTCTCTGGCTGCAGAGCCTTGGGGGTCCCAGGTCTAGTGTCTGTGCACTAGGCCCTCTGGTGGGCAGGGCGGTGTCCAGGGGTGGCTGTGAACTCAGCGGGTCTTAAGGAAGGCTTTCTGCCGGTGGATGGGGCTGTGTCCCTGTCCAGTTGGTTGCTTGGCCAGTATTGGTTCCTACAGTCTGGTGGACATGGGCAGGTCTGGGTCCTGAAGCTAATAAGCTAGGAGGGGGGAAGATTCCAAAATGGCTTTTGTCAGCACCAGCATCCAGGTAGTAGAAGGAGTTCCCCAAATGGCTGCTGCCAGTGTCTGTGTCCCCAGGGTGACCTGCAGTGCCTCCTGTCTCTCCAGGAGGCTCTACAAGATCAGCAGGGGGTCTAACGCAAGCTTCTATCAAATGACTGCTTCTGCCCTGGGTTGCAGAGTGAGTGAGATTTTGTGTGCACCTGTTAGGAAAGGAATCTGTTTCCCACAGCCCTCTGGGTCTCCCGAAAGTAGCCCCACTGGCCCTCAAGGCCAGCGTCATGGGGGTTTGTCCTCCGGGCACAGGACCCCAGGGCTGGGGAGCCCGAGGTGGGGCTCAGACCCCTCATTCCCTGGGGAGAACCTCTGCAATGTAATTATTCTCCTGTTTGTGAGTCTTGACTATACCACGACTCTGCCCCTTACCGTTCTTTCTTTATATCCTTAGTTGTAGAAGATCTTTTCTGGTAGGTTCTGGTCTTTTCCATTGATAGATGTTCTGTGAATAGTTGTAATTTTGATGTGAGAGGAGGTGAGCTCAGGGTCTTTCTACTCCACCATCCTGTCTTGCCTTTCTGATAACAGTCAACCTAACAATAAAGGCTGCTTAAATGCCTCACTGTTCCTTCAAATCTCACTGCCTCGCCCAACCCAGCCCTCACCTAAGAGCTTCTGAACAGTCAGGAATCCTGCCCTCCCTTGAATAAAATTAATTTGATTTTAAAGTGTAGAAAATGTAATTAAAAATAAATTAACTATTTTAAAAATGTAGAAAGTGTCTGCCTTCCTTAGGCTGTGTGATGTTTACTGCTTTTCTTGTCTGGTTGACTTTCCTTTTCCACATTGATTGATATAGTGTATAAATTCAGGACTCATAAAATCATTTTTTCTACATAGAAGAATTCATGGCTGATGCTTAAGGATCAATTAGAAAAGGAAAATGCAGTCAAATCTAATCATTGGGAGAATCAGATCGATCTGGAAGATCATTGGATTTCTGTAATTCTTTTTTTTTTCTCTTCTCTAAAAAAACAAAACAAAACAAAACTAATTCTTACTACTATTAACTGAAATAAATCAGTCAATCAGTTGTACTGTTATAAGAAAGTAAACAAATCTATTCCGCTTAAAATCGTCCCTTATGTTTTTAAATCATGCACAGTTACAAACTTTAAAACCTTGCCCATACTTGTAACATAGTATTTCACCTTTTGTTTCTTAATGGTCTCTCCACTGCTGCAGTGCATCTAGAAATCACTGTGCTTTCCATGTACCAAGAAGAAGGTAGCATACTGCCACTCTATAGCTATATCACAGCAGAAGATGAAGGAGTCACAGCTGGGCATTTTCTGATGTTTCTGTTAGGTACACAGCACAAAATATTCCCTGAAAATGGTTTTAAAATGTCTTTCTACTAAATGTATATTAATCAGGTCAGCAAGTCCAGCCCCATATTCAGACCCCTTGCATCCTGGTACTCTGTGATCTCAAGAAACTAATCAAGGCAGTGTCCATTCATTGAAAAAAGAAGTATAAATTCAATTCTTATTTTTAAATGAATGGATAAATAACCAAAATTTATCCAAAGCCAAATTGAACTTTGGCAAGGTAATCTGCCCATTTGATTCTAAAGCTTAGTACTAGAAATAAGAAATTTCTCACATTGTTTTTCTCAGGACTTCATAATTCAAGTTTATATAAATATACAGTTGAAGAAGTTTATTTTCTCTAATATTGTCACTAGAAAAAGTTGTTGAATTTCATGCTGGGATTTAACATGGGACATACTTAAGTGACTGAAGTTCTATTGTAATTATCATCTTACATTTCTGATTCCTGGGTTCTTCTCCTTTTACCTCATTTATTCAGATTTACCTTAGTTCTTGTTCTGTGAGGGGACAAGCGCCAGAAGACCTGCTGAGTTCTAGCTTCCAGGGAGAGACCCCACTCAGAAGCTGGAGCAGAAAGCCGAATTTATTACATAAGTAGGGAGTGATATGCCTCTCAGACACAGGACACCTGAGAAAAGTAGACTGATATCTTCATGGTATAGGGCTCTGGGGTTGGAGCATTAACAGAGGCTGCAGGGAGGGGGTCCCCCAATGATTTAACTGGTTCTCAGAGGTGAGTTTATTGGAGCAAGGTTCTTCTCAGTTGGCTGACTTCCAGAAGTAAGAAGGTGCTACTGGTGGTTTGGCTTTTGGAAGCGTATGTACTGGTGCCAATTTATCAACACTTGATCACAGGGTTTAAACAGAATATGGGGGACATTAGTGGGGCTGTGTATCTGGGACTGCAGAACCTCTGTTTACCGTACTACAAAAGCACATCTTTTCTCTGGAGTGCTGAAAAGACCACCAAGAAATCTCCAAATCTCCACCAGTGTTATATTTTTTCCTGAAGATGATATTCCATTTGAAATAGTGTGAGTTTCAGTTTATGTACCCATCAGCCTAATTTTACCCTTGTTTGGCCTTTGAATCATTTGTTGAAGTATCTGATAGAGCAGTAGCTATACAGAAGTATTCATCAGATATTAAAATACTGTAAATATTATAATGAGGGGGAGATTTGGGTGTTAATCCTGGTACAGTATATAGTGGTAGCAATGGCTTAAATTACCCTTGGGTTGGCCAAGAGAAAATCCAAGACTGAAATATTATCCCTAACTACTTGGGCTGAAGAGTGTAAATTAGTTTGCTATCTGAGCCAAAGTGAAAGGTGCATTTTTGACGGCCACCTCACCTTGTGCAGCTCCTATAAGTGGGATCATTCTTTCCAGGGTTCAGTCCCCTGATTACACACCCAGGTTATCTGTACACCCAGAGATTCTTTTCTCTCTGGAGACTCTGTTTAGAGAGACACAGTCCACCAAGGGTAACTGAGAGTCATACAGTTGCAATGATCTCTTAGTCCCACAGAAAACATCCAAGATTTCTCTCAATTTGTTGTGCTAGCAATTGCTGGAGAGTCAATTTGTAGAGCGAAGATGGTGACTGTCCTATAAAGTCTAAATAAGCAGCTGATTGACAGTAGTCAGTGAAGCATGAGAGATTAGAACAGAAGCAAATTTACCCTAAACCATTAAAGAGGAAAAATATGACCCCAAAGTACAGAAGAAAGTATGCAAAGGGGAGTAAGATGATCAGACAAGATGACTTATAAGCAGCAGAAATGTATTGCTCAGTTCTGGAAGGTGGAGTCTGAGATCAGGATGCCAGCAGGGCCGGGGGAGGGTTCTCCTCTGGGTTGTAGACTTCTTGTATTTTCACATGGTGGAAAGGGCAGGTGAGCCCTGTGTGGTGTCTTATAAAAGGGTACTAATCCCATTCATGGAGGGATCCACCCTCATGACCTAATCACTTTCCAAAGGCCCCATCTCCTAATACAATCAATTTGGGATTTGGGATTTCAACATATAAATTTGGGAGGGAGACACAGATATTTAGATCATAACATCCGTATTCCTTGGCTCATGGCCCCTTCTGTCTTCAAAGCCAACAATCTCATCTCCAACCTCTTCTTCTGTCCCATCTCCTTCTCTGAGTCTCACCATCCTGCTTTCCTCTTTCACTAATAAGGACCCTTGTGACTATATCCAGCCCACTCGGATAACCCAGGATGTCCAGGTTATTCGATTAGCAACCTTAATTCCATCTGCAACCTAATCCCTTTTGCCACGTGATGTAAAATATTCACGTTTCCAAGTATTAGAATGTAGACGTCTTTGGGGGCCATTATTCTGTCTACCATCTCCTGAAGTAGACTCCAACTTCCTAATTTACCATCCTCTACCTCCTCAGGAGTCAGAGAGATAAAATCCTCATAAACTTCTACTACTGAGGAGAAGACTGAGTTATTTGCGATCATTAGAGTATTCTCCTAGTATACTCCACCCCCAGGACATTTAGATTCTAGTGAGAGAGACGGAGAACAAGCCCATGAAGCAGCCAACCCAGATGCCGACGTGCCTTGTGATGAGTGCTGAGGACAACACAGCCAGGGTGTAGAGATGGCCTAGCCATGGGAGCCAGTTCAGGCGGGCAGCTCCTGGGAGCTACACTGGGGCTCGGCGCTGGGATGGAGAAGGAGCTTGCCTCGCCCAGAAGAGGGAAGGTGGTGAAGTGGGACGTGGCAGGAGGAGGCTGCTCTGGGCTGGAGGGCCAAGGGTGTCACAGGGGAGACAGCAGTCACACCTCCCATGGTGGTCACACCTCCCATGCTCTGCAGGTCACAGCAGGGAGACGGACTTAATCCAAAATGCAAAAGAGACGCAAATGTGGGAGCATCGTGGTCTGACACATGTTTTATGTATGAGAGGAGATCGCGGGGCTTGATGTGAATACAGGAAGTGTAGTTAAGAAGTTGTTTCCTGATTTAAATGAGAAGATGTTACCCTGATCAATGGCGGTGGCAATACGACAGAGAGGTGTAATGAACGTGGGTGGGGAGGAAGGGGGAGGACCAACCGTTCTGGCTTGAGTTCCCGGGGCAGTGGTGGTGTCATTTACTGGAGCAGCAGTAAAAATGGGCATCCTCACTATGGCTCTACCCAGTGGGGGCAGAACAATCACTGCTATATTGACTTACGTTGAATTTTGTCTTGAATTTATAAAGACTTGTTTGTCATGATGCAAGCATGGTTGGTTTTTGCATTATAAAACTTAATACAATCAACTTATACCATACTTTACAATTTGAACAATCAACTATATCCAAAAGTGTTTAAATGCACCACTAAAATGACCCATTTATTTAAACATTATCCACATACTTTGGAGCATTAGAAGATATCAACATATCTTTATTCATATGATCAAATATGTAAAGAGAGTCAGAGCTTCTATTTCTAGATTGAAGATAATTTGTTAAATTAAATGAATTAATTCATATCACTCCAATAGTTTCAGGTTATTGATAACATTCTCAATTATTTCAAGTTTCTGATAGAATTAGTGCTACCATTTTCCAATAATAATGGGACAGCAGAGAGGCATATTTTCCATGTGTTTTTCTTTGGAGGGAGTTCCTGGTTTCTAAAACCCACATTCCTGATGATCACTTATTTTAGCCTATTGTATGCCAAGTGCTGTACATACCACAGGGTCGAATGGAATTCTGCTCCCTGACCCATGATGAAGCAGAGGTTTAGAGAGGCAAAAAGCTTGTTGGAGACCCCACTGGTCACATCAGGTCAGCTGGATGGGTGTCCTGGAAACATTTGTTTGTCTGCTGCTTCACCCCAACTCGGCTCTTCTAAAAACTGACAACCACTCCATCCACCTAAGCTCCCTCCCCACAACACCCCTATTCCTAGGGGAGCAGTAAACAAACAAATGTCCTACACGTTGGCCACTGATCAACCAAAGGGATGCTGCCTGGACACCAGATCATGTATCCTTTTGGTTGCTAGGTGGTGAGGAGGTCTGGGGGCTTTGGAGGTCCCACTGGCTGAGATGTGACATCCTGGGCCTCATGGCAGTTGCTATCTGCCAACTGTCATAGAAGTGTTTCAAAAAATTAAGTACCAGTGTGTGCTGGCCAGGGCTCACCTGCACCCCAACCAGGAGGACGCCCCTCTGCATCGATGAGTGAGGGGCTCAGAGGGAAGCCTGGCGCAGGTCGGCTCATGCCTTCCCTGGCTGGATGCTTGACTCAAGCTGGCCAGTCAGAACCCTTCCCTCGGGATCTGTAAGTAGAAATGAGAGTGGTTCTCCCACTGGCTTCACAGAGGAGGTGGCAGCCGGCATAAAGAACAGGATGGGCTCATGCCTCCAAATTGAAATAAATAAATAATAAAATTTAAAAATAATAAGTAAAATTAAAAAAGCACACATCTCAAAAATAAAACCATTATTTAACAGCCAGAAATAATTTATTTTGCTTAATAATATTATGTTACTTCTGGGTTTAGATATGGTCTGTTGAAGGGCTTATTTTCTTTTCCTACTTGATACTAGTGACCTATTTTTAAATATTTTTATACTTCTCTCTATATGAGTGGAAGCCCTGAGGATCACCTCATCGTACAGATGAGGAAACTTAGGTCTGATATGCTATCTGCATTTTAATTTTTCCATGTAAATCAAACCTTTAACGACTGATGTTCCCAGATGGTTTCCGCCTGTGTTAAGGACAGATTGCTACACAGGGTCGGCCTGGGGATGGCAGGGACACCCCAGACACTCCCTTTGTGGAACCTTGTTCATACTGGCCCGGAGGAAGAGGTCCTTATCCTGTGCCTTGGAGGTAGAATCTATCGTTTCTTTTTTTCTTTTTTGAGTTTTCCAGTTTTATACCCGCTGCCTCCCAGGATACCTGCTTTACAGAGCAGATGTTTCAGCCAGAAAGAGTGTGAACACGCTCAGCTGCCTTGTGAGCCTCAGAAAGGGAAGTAGGGCAGCAGTGAGGGGAGGTCGCCTTGGTTAAGGCAGGCAGGAATGGCTTGTCACTGAACTAGCTTCTGGCAAACATCTGCAAGGTGAGTCTGATATCGATCTGGGGAACCTCGGCTGCCCCCCTTCCCGCCCCGCCAAGCACCAGGTCATTAGGTCAGAAGCACACCCGAGGAACGCATCCCCCCAAGACAGGAGCCCAACTTCAACCATCACTCTCTCTTTCTCCCCAAAGTTTTCCTGGGCTAAGTGATTTTGAAGATTTCTCAAAGACCTTTCTTCCTTAGTTTGTCATCACTCCTGTGAGTCTGCTCTGAGGACACCGTAGTACCTGCTTAGTTGAGAGAAGAAAAGAAAGTTAGTCAAGGGCCGTAATGACTCTCCCTGATTATTTAAAGGCCTCTGGATGGAAAGAAGAAATAGATTTTTTTTACGACAGAAAGAAGACTAACAGGTGGCTTTTTAATTGCCCCTTCTTGTATGTATATCAGTAATAGGTGAAAGTTATAAAAAGGCATATTTTGCTGGATAAAAGGAAGACAACGTTTGATAGCTCCATAATTAGGCTAAAAAAGAATAAGCTGAGTGGCCAAGGGGACTGGAAAGTTTCCAGTAGATGTTGGGTGACCGTCTGTCAGAGGAATGGTACGGGGACTCCTCTATCGGATGGAATATTGGACTGGGTGATGCCCGTAGTGGTTCCTAGGATCCTCCACCAGGACCTCCCTTCAGGGCTGAGGCATCTATCCCGCTAGGATGCTGGGAATACTTGCTAAAAAACAGCCTAGAGGATTGCCCGCCCCAAGTCCTCGCCCCTTCCAGGGGCCGCCAATCGCCTGCCATGAACGAAGACAAGACCCAGCTGCTCGGAGGAGTCTGAGGGTCATCCAGCTCCAGCACCAGCAAGACCTCAGCTTGCACCACAGAGCAGGTCATTTCTCCCCGCACCGTCCTGTCTCCTCTTTCCCTACTGAGCCGGCCCCCAGCTCACCCCAGCAAACACCTGCGCCCAACTCCGCCGGCCCTGGGTCTCCAAGGAGCCCAGGCTGAGATGGGCCCTCCTGACACTTAGCTACTTGTGGGTGTTTATAATCTTACCATTTCTTCTTTCTAGATGAGGAGCACTTATAGATAAGTCACAACTTATTTCTCACCCCTTGGCTGTCTCAGGTGTGTGAGCACAGCACAGGTGATGGTCACTGCAGCCCTCACGTCCACCCATTGCATGTCCATATTCTCAGGGGCTGCTGGGGAGCCACAGGAGACTCACCTGGATTAAGCCCGCAGGTGAGAAGCTCAAGTCAATGCAGGTAGCACCACAGTCTTACAAAGGCTGGAGCCAAATTGGAAGGGACCACGTTCTCCTCAGACCAATGGCCTCCTGAGTTCCAGACACCACGATGTAGATGCTAGCAGATGACGGGCCTGCAGACAATGCTCCTCCGCCTGGTGGATGAGGGCGGTGGCTCTGGACGTGGGTCAGTTAGGTCGTTTAGCTAAAACTTGGCGCTAATGAGACCACGATGCAGACCTGGGCCCCTTATGGCCAATTAACTCTGAGCAAAGCAAAAAACTCCATTCCCTGGTCAAAAGCTACCCTCTTCAACGCAGTTAGCGATTCCATAAATGTGTGACGCTGACCCCAAAGGGGAACAGAGGGAAAGAGCAGGGAAGCTTCAATGCTCGACACTGTCCCAGCTTGGGAAAGCAGCTGACAGCCCACAAGCTTTGTCTGCAGGTTGGGGTTGCCTCGCGGTCGGAATGACAGATGGAAATCTCCTGAGCCGGAGACAAATGTTTTGTTTTGTCAGGTCCAGGTATTTCAGTAAGAAGCGGCTTTGGAGATGATGTTTCTAAACCTTTGGCTTTCTTGAGCCACTGATTTCACTGCTTTGTTGGCTACCTGCGATGTAAACAGGGGCTTTTGGATGAAATTTTGCTTTTATCCACCTATCATTGAACAGACTCAGATTACTTTTAGCTTTAGAAGGAACCACAAAGGTCACGGCCTTCAGCGAACCCACCCAAGCTTAATTTGCCTGGAGGTAGGCAGCTGCCCACTCTATATCCAGACAGGAAGGCGGGGCATCCCATCCTGGAGAAACTGTTAGAAAGCTCCAGCTCATTCAGAAACTAACGTATCTCATATGTGTGGGTGTCCTTCTTGGATTAATTTTTAAATGTCAAAACTACAAATGGGAACAGAATTTTCATTTCACAGAAGCCACCCTAGGATGCCTCTGCAGGGCCCTTTTCCCAGGCACGTGCTTTCCCAAACTCTATGTCCACCCATTTCCAGGGACATGCCCTACACGAAAGACACACGACCTCAGCTTCACAAGGACTTCTGGGTTTCATCACAGGTAGTGAGTTCTACATAGAATCTCCCAGTGCAGGTGGACCCATTGGGATGCCTACAAGGTCCTCTCAGATATTTCATTTTCTTCTGTCTGAGTGTTTACTCCCCATCCACCAGGGCACAAATCATGTTCGGATTCTAAGTAATGCAAAACTGGGGCTCAGACTTAACTCTTTAGTCTCCACCAGACCTCCATGAAAATTGTCTGAGGTTTTAACTATATACTTACTGCAGGTCAGTGTTGGGTTAAAGACATCTAGGACTCAAGCTCCAAGACATGGTTTCCATGCAATTCACATGAAAGTTGTATGTTCTAAACTGACAGATTTATAACCATATGTGTGTGTATATATACACTTTATAATGATATATACAAGTTATATATAAACTTTGATAATATATTGATAATGGTCAACAAATTTAAAGCAAGCCTGTTAAACAAATTACCCTTAAGATTTTAAGGGGCGTAAGAATTACTATGAGGACTTGTTAAAATTCAGTATTTCTGGGCCCTAACCCTAGATATTTTATTCATTAGTTCTGGGGCAGGGCCTAGGAATCAAAATTTGTAGCTAGTTCATTATTTGAATCTGGTCCTAGTAGTCTTGCAAACCACCCTTTGATAAACAGTGCTCTATGATTCAAGTTCATGTTTTTCTTTGCTAAAAATTTGCTGTGTATAACCAGCTTTACAAAGTTAACAGTCTGGATCAGGAAACGCTAAAATGATTATGTTTCCCCTAAATGCTCCTAAATGCTATATCTCAAGATGGAAACTAATTCATAATTTCTGGTATAAGAAACTGAGGAAAGCACTATTTCTTGCTGTGTCTTGAAAACTGCTTGCTGCATATGAAGACTCCACCTGGTTTCCAGGTTAGCTGGACAGTGTCCATTAAGACTTGAATTAGAGCTGAGTTGTCTTGAAGTAAAGAACCATGCACAGTCTCCATAGATGAGCCAGAATCCAACATTACTGCAGACTTCAGAGCCACTTCAACCAGACCAGGCCCAGTCCTGCCCAGAGAGGTGTGTGGCCAGGGATCTTTCATCTTGCTTTTCTATTTAGGCAAACTGAGTATGTTGTGGCCATCTATACTACACACCCTAAAATAGACTTGGGAAGGATCAGAGTCCCGGGCTGGTCCTGGAAGGCCAGCATCCCTCCTGCTTACCTGTCCCAACTCTACCTTCCTGCACAGGCCAGCACATCAAATGGTACATTTCCCAAAACCAGACAAAGTTACATTGTTTTTCCCTTTCTCTAGAAAAAGGATGATTTCTGCCTTGCTCTCACACAACCAATGGAGGGCACTGCAGTGAGGTCTCCCATAAGGACAACTTGCTGCAAGGTGTCTGATGGTCCCTACACCCACACAAAGAAGCAACACACCTTAAAGATGCCCCTGTTCCCCAAAAATGGGCGCAGCAACACACACCTACTCTCTGTCTAGACTCTGGATTTGGGGAAGGCAGAGAACATGTATTTTCATCTTTCAGCCCCAATTCTTGGCAAAATATGAAGCTTTCCATAAATATTTTTGGATAAGTTAACCAATAAATGAACCCCTCATTTTCTCCATTGAAGCCTATAAAATTACTGGAGATGAAGACGTAATAATCACAGGTGGCTGTCCCCGTCTCCATCCGGGGTTCTCTCCATAACGTCACTGTCGACACCCTCTGGCATTTGACTCTCCTCCCCAGGATTTTCACAAGAATTCCCCAGAGGGGCCAAGAGTTCCTCAGAAAGATAGACAACATTTCTTTCCTCCTTGTAGCTAAGCACGTTTCCCCCTTCAAGGTGCACTGTACATTTATCCCGTCTCTAATACATTAAGATGTGATGGCATCCAAGTCCCTCTGGAATGGAACTCCAGTTCTAAACATTTTGAAGGGAAATATGAGGCAACTGATCTTGGGCAAGTATTTATCCTTTATGAAATGAGGTGAAATGAGGCAAACAGTTATGGAATTAGTTAGAAAGCGTACTTATTTTTACAATAAAATTACTCAAGTGGCAGATATTCTTAATTGGGAATATTTAGGCTCAGGATTTGCTGTTTTCTTACTGCGGTGAATGAGTACAGAGCAAAGCTCCACTGCAGCTCAGGGAAATGATGTCATCTGACTCTGTTCCATTCTCTTCCCCTTGGAGGGGTTGACCATCAGCCGTACAGAATAGATGGCCTTACAGCAGAAGATGAAAGATTTGGACTTTATGTACAGTAAATATTTATTGAATGAATAAATAACAATTTTAAGCTACATAAATATCACTTCAAAACCTCTTCATTATTTCATACAAGTGATTCAAAATAAAGTATTTGACATTTGTCCAAATAACTTCAAAGCATCACTTTTTTAAAGAATAAAATGTGAAAGTGTTTACGCTGAAGAAGAACATTAATCTATTTCTCTGACGCCCGTATAAGGAACGTTAAATGACCATAACTGGGTCTCTCACAAATGTGAAGACTTAAAATAATTTTCTTTGAGCTTTCACTAGATATTCAATGAATAAAAGCTCACTTTGTCTTTTTTTTTAAAAAAAAAAAAAAGGTGAGTCACCGGAATTCTTACCAAATAAGAACTTGTTGATTGAATTTGAATCCAGCTTCTAAGAGCTGCCTACCTAATCCCACTTGAGTTTCTCCATCAGCCTCTTTCTCTGGGGACAATCATGCTCAGGAACAGAGGAGAGGCGGCCTTTTTTGTTGGTGAATGAGCTGTAAGGAGAGGTCCCCCAGCCAAGCTGGGATAGCTGGTCTACCCTGGACCTGATGAAACGCCAACAGGACAGCCCTGCAACGTTGCACCAGCATACTAATATGTTTGCTAAACTGATCAATAAGAAGATTGATAAGTCCTCTACTGGGTTAACTTAATCTTCTTATTGATCAGCCCAGCCAACATATTGCTTTTCTTGGGCAGCCTTCGTCTCCAGCTTCTTCCCCCACCTTGCCGCCCTTGTTGTCTGGTGCCATCATGAAGAGAAATAGAGCAACATTTTCTACATTAAATGCTTCCATTACATCAGGATCATCTTTGCCAACAACAAATATCTCCTCGAGTAGAGGATTTATAACTGGTAGATGCCTGACTAATTTTTCTGTGGGTGTTAGAATATTGATAATGATCTGGGCTTTTCCTGCCTTGCAGATTTTAAATTAATAAGAATTACAAATGGAAGGTAGTAAGTGCCTCTCCAATTACAGTGCCCAGAGCAGAGATCTTAAAAAGTAAGACTACAAATAAAGCTAAAACTAGGTGTACACCCAATCTATTCCTGTTTTATTCTTTTTCTTCTTAAAGGTGGATTAAAGGTAGGGTGGATAGAAAGTCATCTTATCAAGTAGAAAGGAGCCAGCCCCAGGTGAGGAGGTGAAGGTAGGGAACACTCAACCATGATGCTTAATCTAATTCAGGGGAACAATCTTACACCAGTGTCCACACTCCCACCAGGTCATTTGGGGAAAATCACTCACCTCCCATCACCTTGGCCAGTCCCTCTGTGACCTCGGACAATTATAGTGACCTGTGCCCCCTGGATGTTTTGAGGATGAATGACAGCAGACTTCCAAAGGCTCCATAGCAAAGAAAAGTTGAGGCTGGAAACAGAAAGAGCTGCTGTTGGGTAGAAGAAGGGCAGCTCAATGCCCACGTGCTGTCAGAGCTCAGATTGAGTGTATCACTTGTCGGCCCCAGGTGTGATGGAAGCCAGCAGCCAGGGGTCCTGAGGTCTCTGTGGAATCTCAAAGAAGTGGTCAGGATAAAGCCTTTGAGGAGAAGTCTTAAAGGCTTTGAAAAGCATGTGGCAAAGCTGGTGTTTTAACTAGAGGATCCACAGTGGGCAATGCAAGGCCACGGAGCAGCAAGAGTGACATTCAACCAGCCACCAGCCACAGACGGCCCGGCAGTGGGAGGGATGCTCACCAAATCAGCCGCCTCCGGTAGGTTTGTATGAGTTAACAGGCCTCCTGGAGGGGAAAGTAGGACTCCATATTGGGGGAAATTATTGTGTTCTGTGTGTAAGGAAGACTATTCTTTAAAAGGGAATCAGGGTCTACTTCATAGGCAAGACTCCAGAAGGCGCTGTCTGGAGCATCAGCTGCTCAGGTACGAGCTATCAGGCCAGGAGGGGGGGGGTCCAGAGTTGATGGAGGAGGGGGTGCACATTCCCAGTAAATGAGAGGCTGTCAACACCTGCTTCTGGGGCAGCAGGTGTGCAGGGACCCCTTCCTGGTCATGTGCCTCACATCCAGGAGATAGTAGTAGGGCTGCTGGAAAAGGATCCCCTCACCCCTGGTCAGGATTTGTTCCTCCGATGTCTACAGAACCAGGAAGTCATGCAAGCTCACACCCATCTGGCAAAGCCCTCTGCAGGGCAGGGTGCTGGCTAAACACAGAATTCTGTGGACTTAAACCCTTCAGGAGAATGCTTAGTCATCAAATGAGAGTCAGTTTGACCTTATCTCCTCCACCAACCTCTCCTGACACTGCCATCCTGGACTCCCCACCTCAGTCGGGTCAGTTCTCTCCTTCTGCCCCCGCCCAGCAGGCTGGCTTTGTCGGCCTCGGACCTCCTGGAAGGCAGGTACCTTAACCACACGAGAACATGGCTCAGCGATTTCTGAGCATCTTTTTTTTTTTTTTTTAATTTATTTATTTTTGGTTGCATTGGGTCTTCATTGCTGTGTGTGGGCTTTCTCATTGTGGTGGCTTCTCTTGCCACGGAACACGGGCTTTAGGCACATGGACTCAGTAGTTGTGGCACGTAGGCTCTAGAGCACAGGCTCAGTTGCTCCGCGGCATGCAGGATCTTCCCGGACCAGGGCTTGAACCTGTGTCCCCTGCATTAGCAGGTGGATTCTTAACCACTGCACCACCAGGGAAGCCCTGAGCATCTTGATAACAGGGCTTTGCGTCTTTTTCATCATTATGTTCCCCCAGCTTTTCACAGGACACATAGTGGTCATCAGCAAATTTTTGCTGAATGATATTTGAATAAAGACAAGCCCAGAAAGGTCACCCTTTTCCACAGTTGCTGGGTGGCCATCGTGAGCTCAGCTTTCTAGGTGTGCTTTTCTGGAATCGAATATCAATACATCGATGCTGATGGCTACTGCTGTAGAGGCTGCTGTGGCTCAGGGCTGCCTTTCGTATTTTGTGCCAGCACACGTTCCTGGTTTGGTCGTTATTATGACACATGTGTGTGAGGAAGGCTACTCTCCCCCAGATGCCACAGGGGGCAAAGACACAGAGTGTGGGCTTGCTCGGGGCTCCAGCCACGGGGGGTTGCGGGGGGGAGCTCCGTTTCTGCACCGCCTGGCGTGCGCCAATGAGGGGAACCCAGACGTGTCCCCTGGGATCACAGCTTCAGGTCAGAGAGTCAGAGCATCAGGAACAAAACCAGAACATGCATATCAACAAGGCTCTGGGACAGCATAGCTGTGGCTGGTGCACGGGCTCCGTCCCAGCTGGGTGAGGCTTTACACTGTGGCTTATAACTGAACAAGGAGCCCTGGTTAGAAATTCTCTCTACGCCTCGGACCATGTAATTAATTTTCCAAAGTGGGAGAAGTGAGATCCAGGGTGTATGGTGAAACCTAGATGATCCCTCAGCTCTGGGTTGTTCTTTCTAAGTGATGAACAGAGATTTCTTTAAGCAGGAAAAAGTCTTCAAGTTATCAGTTAGGATGGAGGCCAAAAGTAGAGGCCTGGGGGCAGAGCTGGTGGGAATTGGCATTTGCAGACGGAAGGATCCGGCTGCTGTAGGGCCCTGGCGGTGGACAAAGCTCTGCCAGCTTCAGAATCCAGATAACTTCATTCCACCACGCTCAGGCTGCATGTGTGCTGATCTTTTTCTCACCACATGTTCTGAACAAGGACGGCTCTGAGGACAAGTTTTCCACTACCTGTATCAGATTAAAAGGCAGAATCAATGAGCAGAAAGCTGAAAGCACCGTGAGCGCCCATGCGGGGTCAGCGATGCCGGGTGACATCTGCCGTCCAGGAGCCTCGGACACGGAGCCAGTGGAGCCCCGCCCAGTGATCACTGAAGACCTGGGGAGTCTGGACAAGCAGAGCGAGTTATTTAAACCCGGTTCTGGCGATAGACCCCTGATATCTTTGCCACTATTTTTGAGTGACAGGCAGGTTCCTGCATCCCTTTTTATTTCTGCAAGTTAATTGAGGTTTCTGCACTTTTTGCTGAGAAGAAAAAAATGTCCTCTTCTTGGCGCTCTGGGACATCTTTCTGCACACCATTTGCAACCAAGAGCTTGAGTGTTAGTCCTTTTTACTTGTCTTTTGTGAAATATCAATACTCTCTTCTGAATCCGAGAAATCCCTTGTGGACCAAAAGTGAAAAAAAAAAAAAAAATTAAAGAGGAAGGGAAAAAAACCTCCCTCTACTGTCTAGAGAAAAAGTATTCTAAATGGTTCGAGGGCAAATGGTGGATGTGATCCTCTTATTTCACCTTTGGATAAATTTTCACTTCAAGCAAAACTGTTTTCCTTTGAAATTGCTGTTAGGCAGACACATACCAAAATCACTCAAAAGGAATGTTTTGCATTGGAATAATGTGATGTATTTAATGTATTCTGACAGTCGTCAACATGCCGGACGCAAAATTCCTTTCATTTCTACGTGTTCTTTTTTCTATATGTTGGCATTGGACACCTGTCCTTAATTAGCACCTAATCTTAGATCAGTGGTTCTCTACTGAGATGGCTTTGCCACTTCATGGGGACATGTGGCCATTTCTAGAGACACTTGGGTTTGTCACACTGGGAAGAAGGAGGTAGATACATGGACTTGAGTAATTGAAGTATTTGGGCAGAAATAACAAGCAGGTAAGTTTGTAGTCATTTGGGATTTTAAAATGAAGTACTTTGCACCCTAAGCTAAGAAGTCCACAGCTAGCTTCCACCACAGTTCAGTGGGGAGCCTGCCTCAACTCCCCTGCATCCTCCCCTACCCCTAGCACCATGGACCTGTTGAGTCAGGAGACTTCCTCTGTGTTCCCACACCACCTTCAGCTTATTTCAACCTGCCTGGGGTCCTCGTGTCTGTCTTCTCTGAAGCATGAGATTGTTGAGACTGGGAACCTTGCCTTAAGCCTCTTTGTTTCCCCAGAAGCTAGGCTTGGGGAATGAGCTAAGACTCATTTAACGAGGTCCCTTCCTTTCACCCTCACCCTGGGTACTCCACACATGTAGGCAAAGAGCTTCGTGGGCTCATGATTTAACTATTCTTTCTGCCACATCCATAGCAATCTAATAGTTGCCTCATGACATCACAGATTATATAGACCTATAGAAACTTTTATCCTAACATAATTATGAATGGATACCCAAAGCACAAGACAAAAATGCAGCCGCTGTTGTCATGATGTGAGAAGAAGCTCTCAAATTCTCAGAGACATCCCTTAGGTCACCTCCAAGGAAACTCAGGGCTCTGCAAATCATGGACTAAAAACCCCTCAATGAGGTGAATCTTATCTTACTAATGAGAAAGCAATGTTCACCATATGTCAACAACCTTCTCTATACATCCAAGTCGCTGAGTTATTTCTCTGTCCAGACCACGGCAAATAGGTGCATCTTATAAACACATAAGAAAAAAAATTATTTAATTAGTTTCATTCACAGACAAGTGACAAGATAGTAAAAGATGTGATTCACAGAATTTCATATCTGTTCTACCACTTGGCTCCAGCACAGGGTATGTATTATCATATTGACTGGCACCAACTAATAAACAGCATTACAGAAATAATGCAACCATAATAAATGAGATTGGAGTCAAACCAAGAGACTTTGAAAATGAATACTTTGGTAATTATGACCCTATCTATAAATATAATGGACAAGGTAGAGAAGCAATTTCTAATTTATGATATTGCTGTGATTTATACATGGAACCACAAGCAATAAATCCAAGGAAATTATATAAACTATGAAGTCTTGCTCACAATATGGTGTTAGTTTTACATTAAAATGTTATAAAAATAAATTGTGTAAATTTCCAGGGGGGAAAAAAGGCAAACAATAAGCAAAGCATGACAGGGATCTTAGTGAATTATACATACATAATGAAGTATTGAAAAGTACTGTTTTGTGCACATAAAACATTATTACATTATTCTCTTTACCATTCCAATTAAATAAAATTGGGATTATGACTTGTTCCCCAGAGGAGCCAAACTCAAACACCTTTGGTTAATGTTAAGTGTTGGTTGGTTTCCCAGATCGGCACTTCAGTACATGGATGGTGTTTGGAAGGAGATCAGGAGTCCTTGGCTTTGGCCTCACACTGATATGTTCATTCCAGGAATGCACTAAAGCTCTTAGGGTGATTAAGATCATACCAGACCAGGGTCAGCAAGGTCACAACCATCCCTAACAAGAATCCTCACTGAGGACAATGAGATCAAGAGCTGTTACAGGATGAGACGGGACTACAGCTTGGCTCATACCTGCCATGATCTAAGTAACATAATTTAGAGGGCCTACTATGGCCAAGATAAAGCTGACCAGTCTCCCAAGGCTCCTAGGAAATATATATCCATTTATTAATCTCTAGCTAGGACCATATCATCTTAGTCAAGACTGTAGTTCAAAATGTGACCTGTGCGGGTAGCTCTTAATCTGTACCTCTAGTCCTTTCCCTGCATCCTGCCTTGTGTTCGTCTGTCGACCAAACATCTCTAACTGGGTATCCCATGAATGGGTCCTCCTGCTTTACAGGCAGTGTCAAGCTGGGAAAGTCTTCCTCTTTTTCTTAATGTTTCAATAGATTGTAAGCTTCACAAAGGTGGAAACTGACTCCCCCAGGGGTATAACAGGATACCTCACTAGTACTGCTATTTTTATGAGAATTAATAGATAAACTACACTTTGGTGAACACCTGGCACATTTAGTAAGGATACATCTATGTATTGAGTACAATTTTTTTTCTACAGACTTAGGTCTATAAGAATTATTTGATTTTTCTAAGTCGATGGTAGTAAGTCATGAAAGCTAATATTTCTTAATAACAATCAGAAATAACATGGTAAATGTGAAAATGATAATTTGAAGATATCTGAGAGCTGTGGACACACTAAGAATAAGATGATCTACATTCCCAGAGAGTGAAGGAACCACCCTGGTGATTTGTTACACACTGTCTTTTTTCTTCTCTAGGACCAGTGTAGGCTGGGCCAAAGCAGAGAACTATACCGGAATGAAGAGAAACCTGTATCATTTGGTATTCACTAAAAAGGAGTAGGTGGAACACGTTTTGGAATTCACACAGGGCTGGGAATTGTTTCTTTCCCAACAACAGCTCTCATAATGGACAAGGCATTGGAAGGAAAGCTCAGGGGTTTTCACCTTAGTAATGGTGCTAACTTAACACTGTAGCAACAGCTTCTCAGAGCACAACTTAACCAGCCACCCACCACCAAAATCCAACAACAAGCATCAGAAAGATCCAACTGATTCCATATTTAATTGTGTACCAGAAGGAAACTCACCACTATTTAAAGGAATACAACAAAATCCAGCAGTCCAAAAAAAAAAAATTAACAGTATCTGGAAATCTATAAATAATCACCAGACATACAAAGAAATAGGAAAGTATGACTACTAACTAGGAGACTGATTTATCAATAAAACAAACTCAGAAATGACACACATCATGGAACTAGAAGACAAAGGAGTTTGAAACAGCTATAAAAAAAATATGATCACAAAAGTAAAGAAAACATAAATATGATAGAACAATAGAATGTCTCTAAAAGACAGATGAAACTGCTATAGATAGAAAAACATCTGAATAAAAAAATATGCTGAGTGGAAATACAAGCGTAATAGACAAAGCAAAAGGAAAGACCATAAACTTGAAGACATGGTGATAGAAACTGTACAACATGAAGCAAAGAGACTAAAAAGATTAAAATAAAATGGACATAGTAAGGGTAATCTGTGGGATGACAATATCAGGTATATATATAAAATCTCAGAAATAAGAAATAAGGAAAAATACTTGAAAATGTAGTACCCAAATTGTTGTACATTTGATGAGAACCAAAAATCCACTGATCCAACAGTCTCTATGAATGCTAAGAAAAATCAGCTTAAAGAAAAACCACACTGCAGAATATCATAATCGAAATTCTGGAATAGGAAATAAATATTAAAAGTAACTAGAGGAGGGGAAAAGACACACTGCATGAAGAGGGGTAAATATAAGGAAAACAGCAGATTTTGCTAAAAACAAAACAAAACAAACAAAAAACAAACCAGCATGTGTCAGAGACAGTAAGGATATCTTTTGGAACTAAAAGAAAAAAAAAAAAAGGCTGTCAACTGAAAATTCATTAGCTAGCACAAACATCTTCAATAAATAAGAGTAATTAAGATTAATTAAATAAGCAGAAGCTGGGAGAGTTTATAAATAGTAGACATGCACAATAAAATGTATTAAAATAATTTATTCAGGCAGAAGGGAAATGGTTCCATATAGAGATTTGAATCAATGTAAACTATAAAGAGCACCAGAAATGATGACCATATAGATAAATGTATATGGCAGTCATTATTATATTTTAGTAAATTTTAAAGATAATTGATAGTCCATACCCCCCAGAAAACACTGCATTGTAGGGTTTATAGAATATGTAGAATTAAAGTTTGTGACAAAAACAGCATGAGGGTGTAAGTATTCAAGTTTCAATCAACTTGATCTAATTGATATTTATAGCATACTTCAGCAAGAAATAGAAGAATGTGTATTCTTTTCAAGTGTCCATTTTACACTGACCAAGGTAAGCCATATTCTAAGGAAAAAACAACAACAAAAAAAACCTCTAAATTTAAGAGGACTGAAATGAAGTCAAGTATGTCCTCTGATCATAATGCAATTAAACTGGAAATAAATAACAGAAAGATATTTGAAAAAATACACAAATATTTGGAAATTAAACAACACAATGATATAAAGACAGGTCAAAGAAAAAATCATAAGAGAAATTAGAAAATATTTAAAATGAATAAAAATGAAAAAGTAAGATATCGGATTTTTGGAACACAGCTAAAACAATGAATAGAGATAATTTTATGCAATCAAATGCTTATATCAGATAATAAAAATCGTCTAAAATTAATGACCTCACCTTCCACCCTAAAGATATTGGGGGGGAAAAAAAGAGCAAATAAACCCAAAGTAAGCAGAAGAAAGAAAATACTAAAAATAAGAGCAGAAATCAATGAAGTAGAAAACATAAATAAATTTTTAAAAACCTCAATGGAATCAAATTTAATTCTTTGAAAACCAATAAAATTTTGATAAACATTAGGCAAATCTGAAAGGGAAAAAAATGATGTTACAAATCACCAACATCAGAAATGAAAGAGAAGATATCATTATAGATCCAACAGAAAAATAAAAGAACATTAAGGAATACTAGGAACAAATTTTTGCCTATAAATTTGACAACTGAGAAGAAATGGAAAAATGTCTTGAACAACATAAAATACCAAAGATCACTCAAAAGAAACAGATTATATGGATAGCCCTATAATGATTAAATAAATTGAATGTGTATTTAAAAACCTTCCCATAAAGAAAATCCAAGTTCAGGTGGCTACAGTAGTGAATTACATCAAATATTAAAGGGAAAAAATAATAATGATCCCACTCAAACACTTTCAGAAAATAAAACAGGTATAAATATTTCCCAACTCATTCTATGAAGCTAGTATGACCATGTTGCCAAAACCAGGCAAAGGCATTACAAGAAAATAAAACCACAGAATAAAATTTAATAAAGTTTTTGGCTAATTCATTCCAGAAGTATATTAAAAAGATAATAACCAAGAGGGGCTCATTTCAGGGAGGCCATGTTGTTTTAACATTTTTACATCTATTAATGTAACTGACTATATAGCAGAGTAAAATAACTAAAACCATATGGTCACCTCAATAGATGCAGAACATAAGTTGACAAAATTCAACATCCACTTAATGATTTTTTTTTTTTTAAAGAAGCTCTTAGGAAATAGAAACAAAAGAGGACTTCCTCATACTAATAAAATCTTCCAGGGATCTAGGGATAGAGGGGGACTTCCTCAGCCCACAAAGGCATCTATGAAAACCTACAACAAACACCATACTTCACAGCAAAACATAATGTTTTTCACCCTTAGATGAAACAAGACAAAAATCTTTGCTCTCATCCTGTCTTATTCAGTATTATACTAATGATTCTAGCCAATGCAATAAGGCAAGAAAAAGAAATAAAGGCACACAAATTGGAAAGGAATATTAGAAATTAAAAGTTTTAAAAGTACCATTTACAATAACATAAAAATATGAAGTACAGAAGGAGAATTTAACAAAATAAATACAAGATTCAATATTGTTAATATATTCATCCTTAATGTATTGACTCATATGTTAATTGTAATTCCAATCAAAATCCCAGCAAACTTTTAGTAGAAATCAACAAGAGGATTTTAAAATTTATGTAGCAAGCAAAGGATGGAGAATAGCCAAATCAAAATGTAAAAGTAAGAAAAAAATTGTGGGACTTATTATACATGATTTCAAGCATTATTTTAAAGTAAGTAATTAAGACAGTGCAGTACTGACATAGGGAGACATAAATTAATGAAACATAATAAAGAGTTTAGAAATATATCTACATATATCTGATCAATTTTTGACAAAGATATCAAAGTAATTCAGCAGAGATATGATACTCTTTTTAACAGATGGTTTTAGAAAAACTGGATAATTATGTCGGAAAAAATAAACATCGTCTCCCCACAACATTCACAAAATTAATTAGGAATAAATAATTTACCTAACTGTAAAAGCTAAACAATAGAAGTTCTAGAAGAAAACATAGAAAAAAAATCTTTATGACTTTGGGTTTGACAAACATAAACCATAAATGAAAAAAAAAAAATCAATGGATTGGACTTCATCAAAATTAAAACATTTCTGCTTTTACAAAGACACTTTTAAGAAAAGGAAAAGGGAAAGCAAAAACTAGGAAAAGAAATTGCAAAATTGATATCTGATAAAGGAGTTATATTCAGAATACTTTAAAAATATCTTACATTAAAATAATAATAAGACAAATCATCTAATTTTTAAAGGGCAAAAATTTTGAATAGATACTCCATCAAAAAAGATATGCGAATTAAAAGTAATCACATGAAAAGATATTCAGTATCATTAGTCATTAGATAAAAGCCTATGAAAACCATAACAAGTTACTTCTCCTTTTTGCTAAATGAATAGCTAAGTTAAAAAGACTGACACAAATAATTGGTGAGAAGGAAGAGCAGCTATAATTTCCATAAATTTCTGCTGGATATATAAAATGATATAGCCGCTTGGGAAACTACATTTTCTTTATTTTTTAAAAAAAACAATATAACATTTATCCAATGACCAAACAATTCCACTTTTAGGTATTCATCCAAGAAAAATAAAAGCATATGACCACGAAGAATTTATCCATGAATATTTATAGCAACTTTATTCTTAAAGACCCGAAATTTAAAACAACTCAAATGTAATTTAGCTGGTGAACAGATGAACAAAGTGAGGTAAACCCATACATCAAAATACCAGCCATCAATAAACAGACCAGAGTACTGTATTACAAGCAACATAGATGAATGTCAAATGTTTTGTGTTCAAGAGAGAGACTATATGAAATTCTAGACAAAACTATACTGACAAAAGTAGATCAGTGGTTATCAAGGGCTGGGAGAAAAAGAAAGGGATAGACTGAAAATAGGCACAAGGGAATTTCAGGGGGCAATGGAAAAGTTCTACACCATGCTTTCACTTAAAATTGGTGAATTTTATTGAATTTATTTTATTCCTAAATAAAGCTGACTTAGGTAAAATAACATGCATTTAGGTAAACATTGAGTAAATTCATTGTCAGCAGACCTAAACTATAATAACAAGTAAAGAAGAAAAAAAAAAAAAAGAAAGAAAAAAGTTCCAGCTATAGAAAATGATTCTAGGTGGGAGCACAGTCCTGCAGAAGGAACAAAGTGGACTGGAAAAGACAATGTGTGGGTACATATAAAAGAATGTTGAGTGTTTTATACAGAAATAATAATATTTTGTGGGTGGTTGATATATATATAAAAGTAAAAATATACGGTAAGAGATTTTTTAAAAAGGAGGACATTGATACATGATGGTAAACTGTTGAAAGTTTGTCATATTATTTAGGATGTTTTAAAAACAAAAACTAACTCAAGGATGCATATTGAAATACAAAAAGTAATATAAGACTGTGTTACCTAATACTTGATAGAAGAGAATAAATGGAGAAGGAATATTTGATTAAACCCAAAAGAAGAAAAATAAGAGGAATAAAGGGACAAACAGGAAAATTAGAAATAAATGATGAGATGGTAGATTTAGGTCCAAATATATCAATAATTATTTTTAATATAAATGTACTAGATCCTATTTAAAAGAAAAAAATAGTTTTAATAAAAGAAACAAGATGCAGATATATGTTCTTCATTAAAAAATGCACTTTAAATATAAGAACACAGTTATGTTGACATTGAAAATGGAGAAAGACATATCTTATATATTAGAAAATAAATTGATGCAGGACCACTAAAAATAGACAAAGGAAATTTTATGAAACAAAATTTTACTAGAGACAAACAGGCATATTTCCAGGTGATAATAGGTCAGGCCAAGAAAAACACACAACAACCTTAAATTCCTCATTTCTGCATACCTTCAAATTATTTAACACAACAATTGACAGAACTAAACGGAGAAAGAGACAAATACACCATTTTGATTTGGAGATTTTAACACCTTTCTCACTGATTGATACAGCAACAACAAAAAATCAGTACAAAGGAGGTTTATACAACCCAAGAAAATGACTTGGCCTGGCTAGTATCCTCTCTAAGCTTAACAATTGCAGGAAAACTTTCTAAGTACACATGGGAGATTTTCCGAAACAGAGAACATGCTGGGCCATAAAGCAAGGGTCAACACCTTGCAAAGGACTGAAAGCATCAAGTTAGGCTATTTGAAAACAGTGAAAATAAACTAGAAATCAATAGCTAAAATATAACAAAGAAGTCCACAACTATTTATAAATTAAGCAACTCTTTTCTAAATAATGTATGGATCAAAGAAGAAATCACAATGGAAAATGCAAAATATTTTGAATTGAAATATGTACATTATCAAAACTTTTTGGATGTGCTAAACTGGCACTTAGATGTGCTAAACTTGGTAGTTTCAAATGCATATATAAGAAAAGATTACATGTATAAAATTATTGATGTAAGTTACCAACTAATAAATCTAGAATTACTTAGATAATTAAATGAAAGGTACAAGCAAAAGTCAATGAAATGGAAAACTGGCATATAATAGAGTAAATCAACAAAACCTAAAGGTGGCTGTTTGAAAAAAAATTAATAAATCAATAACCCATAATACCATAATTTTTTTAAAGGAGAAAAACTAAGTTAGAAGTATAAGGAATGAAAAAGGAAATACCATTACAGATTTCCTAGATATTAGAAAAATGTAATAATAATAATAAGAGGATATTATGAAACAATTTATGCCAATAAATTGCACAACTTCAAGGAAATGAACAAATTCCTTTTAAAAAAACACAACTTACCCCAAAAAATTCCTCAAAAAATTAAAAATAGAGCTACCACATTACCCAGCAATTCTACTCCTGGGTATTTATCTGAAGAAAATGAAAACACTAATTAGAAAACTTATATGCACCCCTATGTTCATGGCAGCATTATTTACAATAGCCAAGATATGAAAGCAACCTAAATGTCCATCAACAGATGAATGGATAAAGAAGATGTGGTACATATATACAATGAAATATCACTCAGCCATAAAAAAAAGTATGAAATTTTGCCATTTGTAACAACATGACCTTGAGGGTATTATGCTAAGTGAAGTAAGTTTGACCAAAACAAAAACAAAAAAACAAGTACTGTATGATTTTGCTTACTTTGGGACCTAAAAAACAAAACAAACGAACAAACATAACAAAAAGCAGAAACAGAGTTATAGAAATGGAAAACAAACAGGTGGTTGACAGAGGGAAAGGGGTAAAGGGAGGACAAAATGGATGAGAGAGATTAAGAGATACAGAGTTCCAGTTGCAAAATCAATGAGTCAGAAGTATGAAATGTACAGTATGGGGAATACAGTCAATAACAAAGTAGTATCTTTGTATGGTGACATATTGTAACTAGACTTAGAATGGAGATCATTTTGAAGTGTATAGAAATATCAAATCACTATGTTACATAACAGGAACTAACACAGCATTGTAGGTCAATTATATGTCAAAAGCGAATAAACAAATGCATAGGAAAAGAAATTTAATTTGTGGTTGCCAGAGGTAAGGGCTGGTGGGAGGAGGAATTAGATGAGGGCACTCAACAGCTGGACACTTCCAGTCTTAAGATAAATAAGTACTAGGTATGTCATGTACAACATGGTAGATTATAGCTAACACTGCTGTATGCTATACATGAGTGTTATTAAGAGGGTAAATATTAAGAGTTCTCCTCACAAGGGAAACTTTTTTTCTATTACTTTAATTTCATATCTACGTGAGATGATGGATGTTCACTAAGCTTATTGTGATAGCCTTTCATGATGTATGTAAGTCCAATCATTATGCTGTACACCTTAAACCTATACAGTGCTATATGTCAACTATATCTCAATAAAACTGGAAGAAAAGTAAATGAATAAATAAATAAACCATAATTTACCAAAATAAAAACAAAAATTAGAAAAAAAATTCCTCTATTTTTTGACTGACAACATAATTTCAAAATTCCCATAAAAAATGCTATAGGGCCAGATGTTCTTACTGCAAAATTCTTCTACTTATTTAAGAAGGAAATAATATCACATTTATACAAATTTGTTTGGAAAATAAAGAAAGAGAAAACACTTTGCAACTTCTTTTCGAGGCCAGCATAAGCCTGACACTAAAACTTGTCAAAGACACTATAGGAAAAGAAAATTAGAAGCCAGTGTCTCTCATGAGCACAGATATAATAATGCTAAAAAATATATAAGCAAATTGAATTCAATGATATAATGAATAATGCATTATGACCAAAAGAAGTTTATTCTAAGAATGCAAGGTTGGTTTAACATTTGAACATCAAACAATGAAATTGGTCTTGTTAGCAAAAAGGGGAAAGCAACAAGCATCTATTCAAATGAATGTATGCAAAAAGCTATTAGAGAGAATTCAACACCCATTCACAAAAAAAAATACAATGAAATGAAATGAAGTAAAATGAAAATATCTCACCAAACTTAAAATAAAATGGAACTTCCTTAACCTCATAAGAAGAATCTATAAAACATCAATAAGTAACATAATCCCTAATGGTAAATTATTAAACACTTTTTCTCTGAGGTCAGGAAAAAGGCAATTATGTCCACTATCACCCTCATATTCCACATGATACTGGAGATCCCAACTAGATCAATAATGAAAGGAAATGAAATTAAAATGTAAAAAGATGGGAAGCAAGAAACAAAAGTGTCATTTTTATAGGTGGCTCAATTGTATATATAGAAAATACCAAAGGACATGCAAATAAACTATTGAAATTAGAATGTGAATTTTAGCAGGTTTGCTGGCTACAAATTTCATATCCAAAACCCAATTGTACTAGTAACAAACAACTGGAAATTAAAATAAAATATAAAATATAATCAAATGTTTAGGAATAAACCTAACAAAATGTTGCAAGACCTCTATGTGTATAAAATACAAAATATTGATGAGAAACTAAAGAACATTTTAAAAAAATGAGAGATAGTCCATGATCTTGGATTAGAAGTCTCAGTTGTGTTCAGATGTCAATTCTTCCTAAAATAACAAAATTCAATACGTTCAATACAATCACAATCAAAATCTCAGCAGGCATGATTGAGTAAATTGACAAACTGATTCTAAAATTTATATACAAATGTAAAGGATCTCAAGTACAATACAACCTGAAAGAACAAAAATGCTAGTGAATTTATACTAACAGAGATTGGGGCTTATTATGAAGCTACAGAAATCAAGAGAGAGATACTGCCGAGGGGTAGACAAATAGATCATTAGCACAGAGCAGAGATTATAGAAATAGCACACACACATGCAAATCACCTGATTTGTGAGAAAGGCACCAATGTATTTCACTGGGGAAAGGATACCCTCTTCACTAAATAGTGCTGAAGCTATTGTATATCCATGAGGGGAAAAATGAATGCTGGCCCCTTTCTGGCACAACATACAACATAATTTTATAAAAATGATAGAACAAATTGTAAGGGTAAAATATTAAAACCTCATGAAGAAAACATAAGATATTACCTCTGTGTCCTTGGGGCAGGTAGAGGCTTCTTACACAAGACACACACACACGCACATACACAAACAATAATAAAATACTGATAATTCAAACTTCATTAAAATGAAAAACTTCTGTTCATCAAACACTCCATTAAGAAGAATGAAAAGGCAAGCCACAGACCAGGATAAGGCATTTGCAATACAGCAAAAGATTCTTATCCAGAATATATAAAAACACCTGGAAATCAACTGCCAAAAAAACCTACCAATTTATTTAATTGACACAAGAATGAACAGTCGTCCATTCACAAAAGAGAATAATCCATGGCAAATAAGCTATGAAAAGCTCAATGTAATTACCTATCAGTGATACGTGAATTAAACCACAATGTGATACTAACAGATCCACACCCACCAGAATGGCTAAAATAAAATGAAGACCAAGAATGGGCTGCACCTGGCACTCTTGTACAATCTTGGTTGGAGTGTAAATTGCACAACAACTTTGGTTTGGCTGTGTTTACCAAAGATAAATGTGTACCTACCACAGAACACACTCCTAGACACACCCAAGAGAAATTAGTACACATGTGCACCAAAGTGTGAAACAATCATATTCGTCACCCCTTAACTGTACTTATAACAACCCAACATGGAAACAACACTATGTTCACCAACAACAGGGTAAATAAATACATTTTGTCATATGTATACAATAAATACAAAGAGAACAAACCACTGCTATCAGAAAAAACAGACATTGGTCAAAACTTGAACACAAAGAAGTATACACTGTATGGGAACATTTCTATGAAGTTCCCAGGGTGAAGAGTCAGAATCAGGATACCTGGGGCTGGGGGGTTTACAATGTTTTATTAGCTGGAAATTCTCCTGAGATCTCAGAAAAGTTGTAGCTCTTGATTTGGATGCTGTATAAAACCCATTAAGTTGTACGATTAAGACTTGTGTGTTTTACTACACACACACACATTTATTTATTTATATGCATATGTATATGTGTGTGCATATGTATACTGTATGCATATGTATATGTATGTATATATGCATATATATATTTGTGTGTGTGTATAAGTTCACTCAAATTTTTTTGGCTCATTGTTTTTCACACAGAAAAATCTATTTCTGAATTTATATTATCTAGATGGAAGGAAATTCTTTCCAGGAATTTCTGGGACTGTCTCCCCATCTCAGATTCCTGGGAAAACTCAGGGCCCACACTCCCACTAGGACTTGAGGGGAAGGATGGCCTGCCCAGCATGTGGTCCTAGGTGGTCAAAGGGAGTGTGGTCTTGCTCAGCCCATGGGGTCCCGAGGGCAGCTGGTTCTGTCTGTCTTAACCTTGCTTGCCTGGAGCTCCTGCCAGAGCTGGAATGCTTGTGATAAGGGTTTCCTATCCCCAGGTTCCTAGACTCACATCTGAGTCCCATCAGGGAACAGAAGAACAGGGCCCTGTTGCCCTGAGGACCACAAGCCATTGTCCTGGAGCTGGTCTCAGGGACATCTCAGACTCCCCTCCCTCCCTCTCAGGCTTCCCATAACCCACCCCCATAACCCATCCCCACCACAGCACTCCCTGGTCCCACCCCGTATCCACCCAACTGGCTGAATCGTGGTTTAGAAAACAAGCACTGAGAAAGGCTGAAGGTACCTTCAGGAAACTTCTGCTTCAACAGTGAAATTCGAATAGTTGCTATAAAGCAATGCAGTAGGTGACTACCTTGTTTTCTTTGTTCTCAAATCAAAGGGGGGAAAATACAATAAGGAAACACAGTCTGATGGCTCTGTTAGCTGTCCTTCCAATTTACCTCTTCACAGCCTCCTTTGCGGTTGATGAGAAGGTGCTTTCAGCTACGGGCCTGCCACTGTTCCACAGCCTCCGTGGACCCAGATCTCTGAGGGCGCCAGCACCAAGCACATCCCGCGTGGCTGGCGTGGACCGTGGACAGCGCTGTGTTCCAATCCTGGCTTCTCCACAGCACACATGGGAGTCTGCACCTGTGGGAAATCCTTACCGTGAGTCTCCGTGTTCTGAGTGTCGTATCCTGTGTCTATTTGTTACTGACAGCCCAGCTTCTCTCACATGTCCACCCGTGGTCCCATGGTGTCGTCCTGCCTGGTGCTGTATGTCGTCACCTGGTGATGAGAGCCCTCCTGCAACCCATCACACACATAAACGCAGCGCTCGGCCTCAGGAAGGCGCAAACAGAGGGTATTGCATTGGTGTCAATCTGGTCAGTTTATTATAATCTTCAGTGTATTTTTAAGGTTGATGTTTTTTGATCAGAAAGCTTTCTATAAAATCATTTTAGCTTCCTATAATCCTCATTTTTTTCCCAACTACTAGACACATAAGTCCCTTTACCTCACAAGGCACCTGCAAAAATCCAAAGAAAATCCAGATTTACGTACCTGGGAATAGAATACAAATTGTGTATTTCCCTTAATTACCGTGTGCCTGAAATGGCAGGTTATTTTGAACACTTTCAAAGGGGTCTGTGCACCTTTCAAGTGTGTGCTGAATAAAGTTGACTTACTTTTTTCCTCTTTAACATTATTTCATTGTCATTTTGACTGTGCAGAGTAGCCCAGGGGCTAGATATTTTATGCAACTCTTCCAAAATATTCATATAATGAACAATTAATTTAATTCACAATTTCCAATGATTCTTTAATGGTAAGAATAGTTTCATGTTCTATAGTATTAATGCCTTCTTTTTAAAAATGAAAACAAACAATCAATGTCAATTGTCACAGGCTCTCATTTTCTATTCTCTTATATGGCTACCAGTACAGTTTTTAAAACCCATAAGAATTTGATTGGTATCATAAAAACACATGACCTGTCAAGGTCTCTTTATGGCTTCAGATCTCAGGAGTTGGAAAAATTATATACAGGATGGATAAACAACAAGGTCCTACTGTATAGCACAGGGAACTACAGTCAAGGTAGAATATTTTAAAAAAAGAATGTGTATATATGTATAACTTCATCATTTCGCTTGTACAATGGAAATTAACAAAACTTTGTAAATCAACTATACTTCGATTTAAATAAATAATAAACAAATTTTTGAAAATGTGCTTTATGTCTTCATGATCTTAAGATTCAAGTAGCCCGGTTAGTCTCCCAACATTATCTAAGTTAAATTAAATCTAAATTTTTTTAATTGCAAGAGTACACCTCCAGGGACTTCCCTGGTAGTCCAGTGGGTAAAGACTCTGCACTCCCAATGCAGGGGGCCCGGGTTCGATCCCTGGTCAGGGAACTAGATCCCGCATGCCGCAAGAAAGAGCCGGTGCAGCCAAAATAATAAATAAAATAATAAATAAATAAATAAATAAATATTTTAAAAAAGAGTACACCTCCAACTTCACTCTCACATACACAATAGCTAGAAACGTCCCCATAGACGACCACATGTGGCCTGTGGGCTCCCAGTTCATCTGACTTCCTCTTTCTCCCCCAATTCTTGAGTCTGCTCATGCATTTAAAAGCAGATTGCCAAGTCTTATCTGTAATGGTTTTTCTGGACAAAAATGTGAAAGTTGTTTCCTGTTTGTTAAAATTGTGAAAACTAATCATTGCATTGGGTGGGTCGTGCTCCTGGGAACCACGGTTGGTAACTGTGTATGTGTATGTCTGTGTGTGTGTGTTTGTGTGTGTGTATGTGTGTGTGTACGCATGTGTGTGTGCGGGGGGAGGGCACTGTGACTCAGAATAAACCCAGTTCATCCTTTCCTGTCACCAGATGACTCTCTGCCATGACCGCCTGGCCCTTCCCCCCTGAGTCAATGCTCCAGCGGTGATGGTGGGTCCCCCGGCTGCTCAGGGGTGCATTGTCATTCCCTTTGCACTTCCTTCTTCTTCTAGAAACATGTGAGGTTTGGTCAAATGGAGCTTTAAGGAACTGCAAAGACACCAGGTGTTTAGATGAGCCTATGTGCCAGGCCCCTTCTCGCACAAGCTATTTGCAGAAAGCACTAGGTTTAGAACGGTCAGTTCCTTCCTTTCCCACCTACACGGTGTTGAGAACAACCCCTTTGCCTCTGCAAGCCTCAGATTCCTCACCCGTAAAACGGGAATAATTATACACACCGCACGTTTGTTTCAAGATGAACGGTGGTGGTGCACGTGAAGTGGGTGAGGGCACCGCAACCGGACCGACCGTGTGTGGACAGAATCTACCACGGCCTCTTCTGTGACTCATTTTCCCGAGAGGAAACTGTTTTGCAGAGTGAACATGAGAATGGAGTTGAGCCAACCCTTGTTTGGAAAGGCCTCCGTGTCCTGGCGAAAGGAAGGAGCTTCTCAATCAGGCTTTCCTGCGGGAACTTGTCCGGGCAACACTGCCCTTCTTACCTATTCTTAGAATTTCAACTGCCCCTGCGAGGTGCTCACGTACGTGTCCATGTGGTCCACGGCTGTTTTATCTGAATGTCTCATCAATGTCTTTTCTCCCTTCCTCTCATCAAATGTCTCCCCCACTCCCCACCATACACCAAAGCGAATAAACCCAAACTATTACCGGGTCCTGCTGGGAGCTCATCCTACTCACTTTCCCATTTATTTCACTAGAAGCGTCTCCAAGCAAATTTTGAACACTCAGTAACCTCTGTGCCTTTTCCCCTCCAAATCTAGACTTCTGGTCTATCAGTTAATCCGTCGAAGCTTCTCTGTGCTCCCCATTCCAACGGCCACACCTCTACTCCAGGTATGCTGCATCCTGCAGGAATGTCCTACTCAGTCTTTAGTCTTCCCTACTCCAGCCCTTCAGTTTAATGCACAACAGGCTTCTGCCAGGTGGATAATAACTTCATGCTGATCCAGCACCTGGCGTCCTGTGATCAGCCTGGACCAGACTCCTCACTCACCAGCTCGCATTCTCACCTGAAGCCTCACCTCCAACCACCACGGCTTGCAGCCAGGTGTACCCCTTCCTACTTCCCACCAGACGTTTGCATCCTGAGCCCTCAGCTTCGTGTGAACCAGTCCTCACATTTAAATGTAGTTGCTAGCCTGATTCAAGTCCATTCCTGGCTGTGAATTGACCATTAGGCAGCAAAAAGAATCTGTGTAATCGGAATTTGAATAAATTCAATAGGAGAAGTGTATCTAAGGGCACAACTTTCTGATTTCAGGAAGCTGGTGTTGATGAGCCAGCGGACAGGTATTAGTAAATAAGGGGCTACAGCAGATTCGTAGGGCAGGCGCTGGGGGAGCCCAGGTCTGCACAGCCCTAAAAGGTGGGAAACTCCCACTGAGAGCTGGATGTCTACCTCCCGGACTCACTGGGACAGGACGGGAGCCAACGCACTTAGCTGTGCTCAGCCACGGGCTTCTCATCCGTGACAGTAAAGGTGCGTGGCCAGGATGCATCTCTGAGGGGCTTTCCATTCGCTTACTATGAATCAACTACTTGGGGTCTGTAATTCTGCTTTCTCGAACCCAGGAAATGCATGCAAGGACATTTCATGCTTTTTGTGGTTAAATGTATATTTTCAACATTAAAATAACTGGGAAAAGTTTTTCCGAGAGACCCATACAAAGCATCACCATGTTGATGCACACATGCCAACCCTAGACTCAGCTGGCCGCCACACCAGTGGCACAGCCCACCACACAGATGGCAGCTGTCTGCTGTTCAGGCGGGAAGAGCGAGAGTGAGTTCAGTCATACATCGCCCTGTGTTCACACCTGCAGGGGCCAGTGCTTGTCGAATGAGGCTCAGGAAGCAAGAGTGCTGCCTGGATATGTACTTACATAACGTGCTACCCCCAGAGGTACAGACGCGTGGAGCTGTCAAGTGCAGCTCCCAGAGTGCAGGTGGAAGTCCATCCGCAGGTGAGGCTGACCCTTCATGGAAGCACCTGGGCCATCTATAGCAGCTAGAGATGCTATACGTAGATCACGCCTTCCCCGCATCTGACCATCTTCATCTGTTGGGCCTTCCGTGACAACATACTGCAGATTGAGGGGCTCAAACAATTTACTTTCTCACAGTTCTGGAGAGAGAGCTCTGGTGTCTCTACCTCCTTCATAAGGACTCTAATCCTACAGGATCAGGGCTCTGTGCTTATGACTTTATTTAGCCTTAATCACCTCCTTAAAGAACTTGCTACTGTGGGGTTTCAGGGCCTCAACATGCGTTTAGGGGGAGACACAATTCAATCCACAGCAATGGCTTCCACTGATGTTTGGATTAAACTGTACAGGAATTTGCCACACAGTCCTTGGCAAATTCCTGTATTGTTCATCATTTCCACTCTTGTGGGTCCGGAGTTACTTTAAATTGCAGTGCCCCCTCCCCCACACACAGGCACACATACACAGGTGCACACACTCATGCACACACAGAGGCACACGCACATGCACACACGCACACAGGCACACTCGCATGCACACACACGCACACACACGCACACACATGCACGCACACATGCACAAACAGGCACACACGAAGTCACAGATGTCACCACACACCCTCCTCATAGAGACCCTTGTCCTGTGCTCTGCTGGGCCTTTGATTCTCCTGCTCTGCGATTACAACAAGAGTGAATCTGAGAATGACATGTGTTTTTCTGTTTGTTTGTTTAGTTATTTAAATTTAATTTTTATTTTATATTGGAGTATACTTGATTTACAGTGTTGTGTTAGTTTCAGGTGTACAGCAAAGTGGTTCAGTTACACATATACATGTATCATTCTTTTTCAGATTCTTTTCCCGTATAGGTTATTACAGATTATTGAGTAGAGTTCCCTGTGCTATACAGTAGGTCCTTGTTGATTATCTATTTTATATATAGTAATGTGTATATGTTAATCTCAAACTCCTAATTTACCCTTCTCCCTGACCCTTCCCTTTTGAGATAAAACCGTTCCCAAGGCAGGGCCATTTTAAGAGGAATGACATTCATAAATAAAATGCTAAAATCATCCTTAATAAAACCAACGGGAAGGAGGAGCTAAAATAGGGAGCCTCCTATAGTCTTCACTTATTTCTAATCTCATGATGCCTCCACATCATTATTCCATAGTAGCAGGTTACAAAAAATTGTGATTAAAATATGAATTTTTCCCAAAAGGACCATGAGAATTCTGGCAGTCTAACTCAGATTGACACCACCCATTCTGGAAATCTCCCAGCCTCCATGTTTTCTTTATTTCTGGATGGTCCTTTTCTAGGCAACGTATCTTCAGTAACTTTGTGAGGAACCCACTGTATACAGTCATGCCCATGGGAAGGTCAACAGGGCAAACATGTCTCCCCACGTGCGGATCTGTGAGGGTTCCTCAGTGCTGGAGATGGTGTGTGGTTCCCCCAGGAAAGCTGAATAATCCTTGAAGGAGGACTGCTAGACTTTTGTTTTTTAAGAGTTCTTAGAAAAAGAATATATACGTATGTATGTATAACTGAATCACTTTGATGTACACTTGAAATTAACACATTGTAAATTAACTATACTTCATTAAAAAAAGAAAAATCCTCAAAAAACACAAAAAACAAACAAAACCCCCATAATCCTAAAAAAATAATAAAGATACCCTAAAAATGAAAGAAAAAGAGCTAACCATATATTTTTGTTTCATGTCCTTATCTTATAAACCTGAATCCAAAATTTGAGTAAAGCAACCGGTTTACCTTACTGTCATTATTCTGCTCGTCACTGAGTCTGCCTTAGTTCCTTCAATGGCCTGAGGCTGACCAGTGTTTACAGGTAACTGGGCTTTGGCTGTGAGGTATAGAGATCACTTTCAAGAAATAACATCCTGGTGTTACTTAACGACAGGTGTTTGTTGTGTTTCAGATGCCTTTCATTCATTCACACTCATTTGTTCATTCATGCATTGACTCAGCAGGTGTTTGTGGGTTTCCCATTGTGTGCTGGGCCCCCATCCTCAGGGACCTAGGATGCAGCTATCAGGGTGCTTCCCCTGACCAACAGCATCCGCATCCGAGCGACAATACTCAAGTGACACCTGGGGATGACTCCGCCCATGGGAGAGCTCTTGAAAGTCAGTGCCATGACTTCATACATTGTTCTTTTATCCTACAGACGCACACACCTACGCACGCACACACACGTACCCCTTCCATCCCGTGGATCCATCTTCCACTTCATCCATCTTAAATCTGAAAGTTTCGTCCCCCATCAAAATATCCTCCAAGGAGAAATGCTTGCCAGATGATGTGCTGTGGATGAAATGACACGCAATTCCAAGAGGACAGCCGGGAGCCGTTCTGAGCAGCCTCAGCAGCAACACCGGACAAGGCAGGAGCCATCCAAGGGGACGTCTCAGAAGGGCTGGCATGCACGTGGAAGTGGAAATTCAGCTTGCTGGTTAGAAATCATCCTTGTGACAGTGTCGTCACACCTCATATGTAACTCATCACTTTCTTTTTCTGCAGAAGAATGCCACCTTGCTCGAGCAGGGCACAGCCCCAGGACAGAGGGCTCTCTCCAACGGCTATGAGAGCAGCACCTTGTTTGACAAGAAGGCGAAGCACCACAGGTTAATCTTCAGCATGAAAGTTTAAATTTTACAGACACCTGTTAAAATCTAATCACAGCACAAGAAATTACATTGGCTAGAGTTGCCATTTTTATGATAAACTGGTATAATTCCATCCATCAGGAGGGGAAATCAACTAAATAAACCAGAATACAAAATGCTTCAGACGGTGGGAAATTTTTAAGTGGCTGAAGGACTATAGTGCGATACTGGTAGTCCTGGTAGAGTGGGGTATCAATCCCGGAAGCCACAGGGATTTCACTGTGCACAGAACTGATGAGTCATGCCTCCTAGGCCTCAGAACTCATGGGTTTAGGTGTATTATTTAAACTTGAATTCAGATTGAGCAGCTATACCAAAGGACCTTGCAAATTGACCTCCAGGCTGTATCAAAAATTAGAATATAATGCAAAGTATTAATTATAAATCTGTTTTGTTTCAAAAGTGTGAGCAATCATGTTTTATGCACAAATGTTTAAAACTCGGGACTATTCAGATTTAAGATAAATTTAAATGAACACACTTTGAAGAGTAAGCATCCCTGCTATGGTTTTCCTCTGGGTACTGTATTATTTTTACAGGTCCTCAAACACAGCCACGCCATCTCCTAGTGATGCACAAGCCATAAAGAGTCTGCCCATGACCCCACCCTCATCACACTGCTCTTAAAACATTACCATGAAGAGGTGATGAATATGTCACTACACAAACAACTATCTTCTCAGGCCCCTAGGACTACAGTGATGGAATTTAATCCTGCAGTGAACCAGAGAGCCCCTTGCTAAGTCCTGCTGGTACCAAATAAAGCAAACAGCCATCACCCACTCCATACCTGGGCAGCCCCAGTGGGTGGGATCGTCCGCTAACCTCGAAGCATCAGGGGAATCACTGGGGCAAGTCCATCCTTATTAAGAGCTGGCAAAATGTGACCTTCTCAATATTCTTTTTCAGGTTCCTCAAAAAGTTAAACATAGAATTACCATATGACATGGGACTTCAAATGCTAGGTACACACCCAAAAGAGTTGAAAACATAGAGTCAAATATGCATACGCAAATGTTTATAGCAACATTTTTTACAATAGCCAAAATGGGGTAGCACCCAAATGTCTGTTAACTGGTGAATAAACAAAATGTGGTCTATCCACACAGTGGAATATTATGCAGCCATAAAAAGGGATACTGCACTGAAACATGCTACAAAACAGACAAACCTCAAAAACATGATGCTACGTGAAAGTAGCAAGACACAGAAGAGCACATATTGTATGACTCCATTTATGTATAATGTCCAGTATAGGTAAATCCATAGAAACAGAAAGCAGATTAGTGGTGGCCAGAGGATTAAGAGGAGGGGAAAATGAAGACAAACTGCTTAATGGGTATGGGGTTTGTTTGGGAATGATGAAAAATGCTTTGGAATTTGATATAGGTGATAATTATACAACACTGTGAATGTATGAAATGCCACTGGATTGTACACTTTTAGTAGTTAGTTTTATGTTGTGTGAATTTCACTTCCATTAAAAAAGAAATCTGTTTCAAGTGTAGAGCCTCCACCGCGAAGGCAGAGAGAGTCACGGACGAGACTCCCAACCTTCACCACCAAGTGCTGGCCCTGGAGTTGGTCCTGTCCTGCTAAAGCCTCTTGCTGTTGCTTACTTTGTTGTTTATTGTTTATGTCTTTGCCTTTGTCTTTGTTTTATGGACTCTTGAGGCTCTAGGAAACGCCAGCGCGGGCTTCATACAGCTCACACTGTCCCTGGACAGCATGACTTTGCGGGCTCGGGAAGCAAAGGCATGCACCACAGCCAGCATGGACCTGAGACTAACTTTCCAAAGGACGACATGCACATCTATGGACATAGAAGCAGAGGATGGGAGCAGCGTATCCAAACTGAGGGCCGTTGAGGACCCCCAGAAATTACCACAAGCAGAATGAGCCAAGGATGAGACAGCAAAGCAAACGCCACCAGAACGCATGGAGCCGTGGTGGCAGAGATGCAGCCAGAAGACAGCTCGACAGGCAGTAATCCAAACGTGACTGCTTCCTGCAAAGAGAGGTCACGCTGACACTGAGAACCTGCTGAAACTTGAACTTGAACTACAAATAGTCACCCAGACAGTCTCTCCTAACACCCAGGGTGCCTCGCTACTCTCTGGGCCAGAGTCACGGACAACTACAGCCTTTCCTGGTCTGTTAGGGCAGCTGGCATATGATCCTCAAATCCAGGAGCAGCCTGTCTGTGAGAATGACCATGGGCTCACTCAGAATGACACGGTACACCCGGCGGTGACTTTCGGTGGATCCAGACTTCCCTGGACAGGAGCACAGATGTGACCCCCCAAAAGGGACAGGTAGGATGCGTGAACCCTCAGTGTGCTCCAGCCAGCTGCCCTTGCACGTTACCCTCAACTGTGACACCTGGGCTGCAGCCACAGCGCTTTCTCCACCCTCCCACAGCTTGTCCACGTGTGCCTGCAACAGGCACTGGATGGGCCTCCACTGCCAGCCTCTCCTTGCAGAATCAGGCATCATCCGACCAGCCTGGACTCTGTTTCCTCTGCAGGATATCTCCTTTCTGTCTGCTAACGGAGTGTGTTGCTTCCACTGCTGTCTACTTACTCTCCTGCCCTAAAGTTTTTAATTGAAGTGTAGTTGATTTACAATGTTGTGTTAGCTTCAGATGTATATCAAAGTGATTCAGTTATACACACATGTCTTCTTTTTCAGATTATTTTCCATTGTAGTTTATTACAGGCATTGAATATTGTTCCCTGTGGTCTACAGTAGGCCCTTGTTGGTTACCTATTTCATGTATACTGGTGTGTATCTGGTACTCCCAAACTCCTAATACATCCCTCCCCTCCCTTCCGTAGCCATAAGTTTGTTCTCTATGTCTGTGAGTCTCTTTCTGTTCTGTAGGTAAGTTCACCTGGGTCATCTTTAAGACTCCTCATGTAAGTGATACCACTGTCATCACCCCACTACCCAATTAGTATGAATGGCTTTTGGCAGCGACAGGCATGGGGCGCCCCCTCCGTTGCCCTCCCTCCTGCCACCTCTCACCCGTGCCCCCAGCTGGTTGCTTCCCTTGCATGATGTGCCCAAGCACTCCAGCCCATCGACTGCCCAACGATCAATATGTCTGGTCCGGGCGGGGGAAGACCCCTGAGGAGACCTGCTCAGCTGAAGCCCTTGTGAGCAGGCACTTAAGATGAAGACTGTATAATTAAGTGGAAACTTGCTCCCAGCTCCCAGGGCACGGGGGTCTCTCATTAGCGGTAAAGAGCGCCCTGATTGGCCACTGCACTCAGGCCTCTGGTGGCCCCTTTGTCGCCGCTCGGGAAGGATGGTGCATGCTGGTCAGAGCCGGCTTTGCCAAATGTTATCGTTTTAAGAGCCGTGAAAGAGAGGGAACTGGCCTAGGGGTATACACAGCCCCATATGCCGGCGACAGCGATACAAGTGTAATTCTAGACTATTAGAGTGACACACGAGATCATTTCTGCCCCAGAACCTAAGACAGCTGAGGGGATTATGCAGGACAGGCTGTCACGCAATAAAATTTTCAGAAATCTGTTAACCCCAGCTCAGACCCGGTGAATATTTGATTGCTTGACACTGAGAAAAAAGGTACATTTATTAACTATAGAAAGATAGAGCTGAGAGGCTGAGCAGATGAAAGGGGAGAGGAGGATGTGCTCAACGCCCCGCAGGAAAAATAGCCGGAAGGTTGTGGACGGGATGGACGGGAGGTTGGGCCACTAGGAAGCTCGCACTTGGGGGGCTGGAAACGACAGGGGGCTGGGCACAGGGAAGCTCGAGAGCACTCTTGGGAGGGCACCTCACGGTCCCCCCAGCATGTCTCATATAAAGGACACTTAGGGGAGTGACAGCACCAGGGTCTCGTGCTGGAAAAGCCAAGTACCTCCAGAGCTGGAGGGAGACAGATTTTCTTCACAAATGTCTTCTTTGAAAAATGGAAAGCCATGCCGTATATTGGACTTCGACCATTTTTAATAATAACAGAAAGTAAAGGTTTTTATTTTGGAGGAAATCAAAGTGCGATTCAGAGTCACGGGCCCTAAGAGAAAGGCCTGCTGCTGGCTGTGCTTGACGACCACAGAAGGACCAGGAGTCAAGGTCATCGCAAAATCCCCAAATAACAGAACTGCAGATCCCTCGCCTGACAGGCGGCCTGGGTGAGTCAAGACCTCACATTTGGGGAGTGACCTGTCCCTTCCCACATCCTGCTCTCTCTCATCTCACCCGGGGAAACTGAGTCAAGAGTGACTAAGGTTCGCAGACTAAGAGGGTTTATAATCTGAGATACCGCTTGTCCAGAACTTTCTAAGGCTACGACAGCAATCCCTCCAAGATGGATGGAGACTAAACCACCTCTGGCAGGGTTCAATGGAATAAACTCTGTTTCACCCAATAAATCTCTTTCTACATCAATTCAACCCCTGCCTTGTCCTCATTAAGGTGACTGATTTAAAAAAGTAAATAAATAAATAAATTTGAGACCAGACCTATAGGGACACAAAACTCAAATATGTGATGTATTTAAAACAGCTCATTCACAGCATGTTTGCCCACCTCCGCCCTAACACACACACACACACACACACACACACACACATACACACACACACACACACACACACACACACACACACACACACACACTCACTCAGACACCACAACAGAGAAAGGGAAGCTCGCCGGCTTTTTAGCAAATCGCTGAGATGATTGAGATAACGTTTGCCCAACAGTGTCACAAGGTCATGGAAAAAACCAACACAATATGCTTCTCCAAACCCACCCCATCTGAACGCCAGCTCCCAGGGTAAGCAGAGCCCAGGGCGTGCGCGGCAGAACAAAAGCAGCCCTCTGCTAATTGACTGAAAAATCAGCCAGGTCCCCCCCTGGGAGGCGCAGGAGCCCGCAGCAGATGGAGGCTGCCTGAGCACCGCCGCTCAGAAGCTACTCGAAACCTGCTGCGGATCTGCTGCAATTATGGGTCAAATACTGCCCTGTTCCCAGAGCAGCAGCCCGGCCGCCAAGAAGCCGTCACCTGGAGAGTCCCTTCACTGGGCCCAGAGTTCCTGGGGTGCTCAGGCTCAGGCGGGGGGTTGGTTGGTCAACTTGGGGGGTTTGTTCTGTTTTGTTTTTATAGACTTAGCCTCTAGCCCCAACAGATGCTTTTTTCTGCTTTCTTTGATTCCGCTGGAATTAATTTGATTTCTGTGTCTCAGTCCCCAGCTCTGGGCCTGATAAGTGAGCAGCAGAAGTGACCGTGCGTTTGCTCATTGCAAACACGCTGTGTGCGTGTGTGTGTGTGTGCATGCGAGCCCATGCTCACACACGCGAACCTCTCCAAGCACAACTTAGTTACACTGGCCAGGATGATTTATTCTTCTAACGAGAAATAAACCCCTGCGGCCACCGCTGGTTTTGCGACTTAGAAGATGTTTTAATCACCAGTCTGCCCTGATTCTCAAGTGCATTTGACTAAGACTAACTGCACCGTCTCCCAAAGCCTGCAAGTGGGAAACTCTTGGCTATGTGAGGTTTTGAGACACTGTGTAATCTGAATTGATAAACAAATGATTGAAAACTGGCTCTAGACTATCCATACGCCTTTGTCTTTCACCAGAAAAAATAAACATCCAGTGGGATAAAGGAGGCATTTGATTCCACCTATCTAATTTGAAAGAAAAATAAAGCAAGTTTGCTTGTGTCACATAATCCTTAGATTTGAAAAGACTTCAGTTTCACCTGATATTAATTTCACAATTGTTAACAGTGTACTATTGTAAAATTATTAATTCAGACACAATATCTCATCTTGTACAAATGTCTTCATTTTTGTCCCAAGTGAAGCTCATGTAGAAGGCACTTTGTTGGTAAATCCTTAACTCTACCACTAACGTGAAAAAAGTTATAAAATCCACCCTAAAAGGAATAATGAAGATTATCAAGCCAACCTATACATAGCTGACAATTTTTTTTTAAATATAGGACACACTCTGTATCTTTATGCATTTCTCTATGAGGTTTATATGTATTCTATCAATAACAACAACATTTAATAACTTATATTCACCAATAAACGTTTATACCATTATTATAAGAGTTCGAGAAAAATACGTTAGAGAAAATCACCCATAGTTCTGCAAAACAAACATTTTTATCACTTCGTCTATTACCTTTTATTTTTTCTTGACAAATTTTTTATAAGATTAAATATAGTCGACAGTTTTGCAGTATAACTCATTTCACTTAACATTATTACAAATCTGTTTTTTCATGTTGCTGAAATTTTTATGATTATCCTTTTAATATTCTAGCAAGTGACATTTTCATAATTGACCTAGCTATTCTGTTATTACTGGCCACTTGGGTTTTTTTCCTTGATTTTAATTTTTAAGTTACCATACAGTAGATTGCTCTGTTTTTGGTGTATAGATCTGTGCAAACATTATCACAATCGTGATACAGAACAGTTAGATTACATCAAAAATCTCGTGAGGCTATTTCTCTATCCCTTTCTAGTTGTATCTTCTCTTCACTCTGACCCTCAGCAATCCTCATCTATTCTCCATCATGATGGTTTTGCCTACTTGAGAATGTCAGATGAATATAAATGGGATCATACAGCACGTCATCTTGAAACTGGCTTCTTTCACTCAGTACAATGTCTCCGAGACTCACCCAGGTTGTGTATCAGGAGTACCCTCGTCTTTATTGCTGAGCAGGAATCAGGGTGTGGTTGCACCAGAGTCTGCGAATCCATCCACCTGGTGAAGGACACTTGGATGCTTCCATTGTTTGCCTATTACAAATAGAGTTGCTACATCTATATTTATACACAGGTTTTTGTGTGGACATAAATCTTCGTTTATCTGGAATAAATACCCAGGACTAGAGTTGCTGGCTCACGGGTAAATATATAGTTAAGTTTATTAGAAAATGCCAAGTTGTTTTCCAGAAAAGCTGTATCATTTTTCTTCTTCTTTTTTTAAAAATTATAGTTGATTCACTATGTGGTATTAGCTTCAGGTGTACAGCAAAGTGATTCAGTTGTACATACTTACATATATATATTTTTTCAGATTCTTTTCCCTTATAGGTTATTACAAAATACTGAATATAGTTCCCTGTGCTATACAGTAGATCCTTGTTGTTTATCTATTTTATATACAGTAGTGTGCATACGTTCATCCCAAACTCCTAATTTATCCCTTCCCTCCTTTCCCCTTTGGTAACCATAAGTTTGTTTTCTATGTCTGTGGGTCTCTTTCTGTTTTGTATTAAAGATCATTTGTATCATTTTCTTTAAATTCCACATATAAGTGATATCATATGATACTTGTCTTTCTCTATCTGGCTTACTTATTATGATAATCTCTAGGTCCATCCATGTTGCTGCAAATGGGATTGTTTCATTCTTTTTATGGCTGAGTGGTATTCATTATCCATTGCACTCAGCAACGTATGTCCTGGTTGCTCCACATCTTCACTAGCACTTGAAATTGTCATGGTTTTTTATTCTAGCCATGTTAATAGGTATGGAATACTAGCTCATCATGGTTTTATTTTGCATTCCGTAATGGCTAATGATAGTGTACATCTTTTTATGTGCTATTTACTTCCTCTTTGGTGAAATGTCTGTCCAAATATTTTGCCCAATTTTAACTGGATTATTTTTACTGTTTAGTTTTGAACATATATATATATTATTTCCTATATTTTCTGGATATAGATAGATGGATAAGAGAGAGACATAGATATAGATATAGATATATTATGGACACAAGTCCATATTCAGATATGTATTTTCTCAATATGTAATTTATATGTCTCCTAACTTAATCTTGTCTTTCAGAGAACGAAGTTTTTAATTTTGATGAAGTCACTTCTGTCATTTTTTTCAGTAATTAGACCCTGTTTTGGAAGTTGTTGATATTCTTAGTGTAGAGTTATTTGCAGTTTTTCCCTTATTATCCCTTGAATGTTGTGATGTGATATCACTTCTTTCATTCTTGATATTTGCACCTTTTTCTTCTTTTTTTGTCAGTCTAGCTAGAAGTTTATCAATATTATTGATCATTTCATAGAAGCTTTGGATTTTTTTCATTTTCTCTGTTTATTTCTATTTTGAATTTCATGGGTTTCTGTTTTATTTTCTTCTCCTTATGTTTATTTTGCTGTTCTTTTTCTGGCTTCTTAAAAAAAGAAACTTGGATCTTTGATTTGAAACTTTTCTTAGTTTCTCACACACACTTCTAATGCTATAAATTCCCCTCAAAGCACTGTTTCAAGGACATCCCACAGATTTGATGTGGCATATGTTCATTTTACTTTTATTCAAAATGTTTCTAATATCCTTTGATATTATTCATCCCACAGATTATTTAGAAGTGTGTTGGTTAATTTCTAAGTGTTTGGAGATTTTCTTGATATCTTTCTCTTATCAGTTTCTAGTTTAATTCTATTATGATCTGAAAACATATTTTGCATGATTTCAATTTTATTGAATTAGTTAAGATTTGTTTTATGATTAGGAACATGGGCAATCTTGGTGAATGTTACGTGCGCATGTGAAAAGATGTGCATTATCTGTTGGAGTGGAATGTTGTTTAAGTCTTGACTAGGTCCAGTTGACTGATGGTGCTATTCAGTTCTTCCATATTCTTGCAGAATTTCTGTATACAAGTTGTATCTGTTACAGAGAGGTGAATTTGAAGTCTCCAACTGTAATTGTGCATTTGTCTACTTCTCCTTTCAGTCTGTCCATTTTTGCTTCATGTTGTTAGAGACATACATGGTTAATATTGTTATGTCTTCTTAGGGAATGCATTTGGTCATCATTCTATAATGTCCCCGTTAGCCCTGGTCATTTCCTTTGCTCTGAAGACTACTTCATCTGATATTAGTATAGCCACTCCAGCTTTCTTTAACTTAGTGTTCTCAAGGTGTAACTTTTTCCATTCTTTTACTTTAACTTGACTGTGTCATCATACTTGAAACGAGTTTGTTATGGACAACATATAGCTGGGTCACTTTTTTTTAATCCATTGTGATAATCTCTGTATTTTTTACTGGTATATTCGGACCACTTACATTTAAGGTAATTATTGATATACTTGGGTTTAGGTCTACTATTTTATTATTTGTTTTCTCTTTCTTCCTTTTGTTATTGTTCTTCAGTTTTCCATTTTCTGCCTGTGTTGGGTTTATTCACCTTTTTGGTATTGCATCTTAGCTCATCTATTGCAATTTGACTCTATGTGTATCTACATATCTACTTACCAATGTATAGAATGTGTATATGTACGTATGTGCCTGTGTAGTGTCTAGAGTTTTTCCAGGGCTTATAGTATACACACAACTTTTCACAGCTTATTTAGTATCAGTATTTTACCTTACAAACATATAGACTACCTTCTCCCTCTATGTTATACTTGTCTTATTATGTTACATCAATATATATTGAAAACTCCATCAGAAGATATTATAAATTTTGCTTTTAAGCATCCAACATATTTTAAAGATCTCAAGAGGAAAAGAGTCTATTATATTTACCCAGACATTTATCATTTCTGTTGTTCTTCCTTTATCCTTATATTTAAATTTTCTTTCAAGTATCTTTTGCCTTCTGTTGAAAACTTTCCTAGTAATTCTCTTAGGGTAAATCTTTTGGCACCAAATTCTCTTATAGTTTCCTCATCTGAGACCAAATTCTCTTATCGTCTTCATTTTGCCTTTGTTGCTGAAGGATGTTTTCGCAGTATATAGAATTTAGGGTTAACAGTTCTTCAGCACTTTAGAAATGGTCTACATCTTCCTCCTGCTTTCATTGTTTCTGATGAAAAATCCAGTCCTTTTAAGCATCCCCCTACAGATAATGTATCATTTTCAACAGTGCTTAAAACATTTAAAAATTTTTTTTAGCTTTCAGCATTTTTATTGTGATGTATCTTAAATGGATTTCTTTCAGTTTATCTTGTTAAGAAGTCACTTAATTTCTTCAATCTATAGATTTATATCTTTAACCAAATGGGAATTTTTCAGCTATTACTTCTTTAAAAAAATTTTTAGCACCAAACTCTTTCTCTTCTTTCCTGTGACTCTGATTACATAAATGTTAGAGCTTTTGCTATTGTTCCACAGATCCCTGAGTCACAGTATTTTGTTTTTTTGTTTTTTGGATTGCTTTTTTAAGTTTCTGTTGTTGTACCTTTCAGTTATAAAATTTGCATTTTGTTCTTCTTTACAGTTTCCATTTCTCTATTCAGATTCTCTATTTTTCTCATTTGTTTCAAAAGTAATCACGATTATTCGTTGGAGCATGGTTATAATAGTTGCTTTAAAGTCTTTGTCAGATAATTCCAACATCTGTACACCTTGGTGTTGGCACCTGCTTAATGTCTTTACACATGAGAGTTGAATTCTCTGGCTCTTTCTTTGACAAGTAACTTTGCATTGTATTCTGGATACATATTTTGAATATTATGAAATTCAGAGTAATATTTAAAGCCTATGAATAATGTTGATAATTTTGTTTTATCCAGCAACCTGGTTAGGTGCAGGCTACAAGACTCAACACACCCAACTTAAATAAACATAAAAACAAAATATATGAAAAAAAAAATTTGGATATTGGTTAATGAGAACTTAGAACTGTGATCCTTGGGGGAAAAGTAGAAAAAATGAGATGATACCTATTGTTGCATGAGCTTTATATATAGAGAAACATTCCAGGCCACAAAGTAGAAAGGGGGATCTCTAGTTACATGGAAAAAATTACATAAATCTGCACTGGGATTCCCTTGAACTTTGCTGAATACTAAGATGTAAATTAAATGTGTAGGATGAAACTCTACAAGTGAGGCAAAGATTAACAAATAAACTGATACCCAGGCCTAGGAGCTATATAACTTCTTATTAGCAGAGTGGAGAGTCTTTGCTGATCACTCAGAGTATACATTAGTGTCCAAAGAAAACCCTTCAAGAAGATCAATGCACCTCAAGCAGAAAAACGACCTACAAAGCCACAATTGGACAATTCATAATAAAATACATGAAATCCTGTGATAAAAGGAAAACCGTAAATTCAGGCAGAGTAAAAAGACACATTGGGTATAGAAGAAAAACTGTTACTATTAGAGAAGACTTTTCATGGAAATTTATTCAGCCAGGAGAGAATGGAATAGCATGCTTAAAATGTTAAATTGTCCAAGTAGAATTCTAAAGCCAGCAAAAATAACTTTCAAACTAAAAAGAAATAAAATATTTTTGAAGGGACACCCACCAAGGTAGATTATATGCTGAGCCATAGAATGAGTCACCAAACATTTTTAAATATTGAAATTATACAAAGTATGTTCTCTGACCATGATATGGCGTTTCTTCAAAATGGATGTACAGATTCAATTCAATCCCAAAAAAAACTCCCAGCAGGTGATCTTTATAGAAACTGATCATCTGATTCTAAAATATACCTGAAAGTGCAAAAGATCTGGCATAACCAAAACAATTTTGAAAACAGCAGAACAAAGTGTAAGCACTTATCTTACTTGAGTCCAAGAATTACCATAGAGTTACAGAAATTTAAATAGTATGTGAATGGCATAAGCACAGACAGATATTAATTAAACAGAAGAGAGAACTTGATAATAGGCCAATGTATGGTCAAATGATTTTTTTTATAAAGGTGCCATGGCAATTCAATGGTGAAAGGGTATTCTTTTACAAAAGTGGTGCTGCAAAAACTGGATGTCCATATAATTAAAAAAAAAAAAAAAAAGAACCATGACACTTTGCTCACATCACACACAAAATTATTTCAAAATCCTTTATAGTCTCAAATGTAAAAGCTAAAAATACACATTTTCTACATGAAGATGTCACAGAGAAAATACTTTTTTACGTCATCATGTTCAAAATGTTCTTAGGACACAAAAAGCATAAAACCTAAAAGAAAACTAAATGATGAAATGGACTTCCTTGAATGGCACATTATATCTGTGTTCTTCTTCTCCAAAACCCATAACCCCAGTCTAGTCATAAGTAAATCAATCAAATCCCAATTGAGGGACATTCTACAAAATATGCTACCTGTATTCTCCAAAACTGTCAAAGTCATCAAAAACAAGGAAAGTCTGAGAAAACGTCCAAGAGGAGCCTAAGGAGACATGATTCATAAATGTAATGTGTGTTCTGGATGCGATCCTGGGACAGAAGAAGGACAGCGAGAAACTAAGGAAAACTGAATATAAAGTTTAGTTATAATATTGTATAAATATTGATTCATTAATTGTGACAAATGCACCATACTAATGTAAGATGTGGGAAACTAAGATAGGGAAAACTGGGTGTGGGATATGTGAGAATTTCCATACTATCTTTGCAACTTTTCTGTAAATCTAAATCTATTTTTAAATAAAGCATTTATTTTTAAAGTTTTCAAAAGCTAAAATTCATTAAAATTAAAACTTGTGTTCTTCTAAAGACATCACTGAGAAAATTAAAAGTCACATCAAAATTGGGGGGAAATCTCCACAATACGTATCTCTGACAAATAACTTCTATTCAGAATAGATAAAAACATTTACAACTCAATAATAAGAAGACACACAACCCAATTTTAGAAAAAGGAAGGGGCTAAAGATCGAACAGACACTTCACCAAAGAAAAGATAGGGGTAGCCAATATGCACATGAAAAGATGCTCCACATCATTAGTCATTAGGAAAATCCAATTCTAAACCATGGTGAGGTCCCACTACACACCCAGTAGAATAACTAAAATTAGAGAAGACTGACAATATTAAGTTTGAGTGGGGCTGGAGTCTCTATGTAGCTGGTAGGAGTATGAATTGGTACAACCACTTTGTAGAACAATTTAGTAGTTTCTTATAAACACTCACCATGGGATCCAGCAATTCTGCTCTTAGGTATTTACCCAAAGTCTTGTACAAAAATGTTCATGGCAACTTTGATTGTGATAGCCCAAACCTGGAAACAACCCAAATATCCATCAACAGGGTCATCAATGCATCAATGGTGCATCCATACAATGGGATACTACTTGGCAGTTAAAAAGAACAAGTTACTTACACAAACAACAAGGTGGATGAAGAATAAAAGCACTATTGTGAGCAAAAGACATCAGGCACAAATTATAATTCCATTTATACAATGCACAAGGAAAGAAGAATTTGATCAATAGTGACAGAAAGCCCATCAGTGGTTGCTTTGGCAGAGACAAAGGGTGGGAATTGGCTGAGGAGGGGCCCTAGGGAACCTTTGGGGATGATGGAAATTTTCTGCATTATGAATAGGGTGGTGATTTCATGGGTGTACACATTTTTCCAACCTCATCAAACTGTGCACTTCGTATGTGTGCTTTTTATTGTTTATAAATTATACCTCAATAAAGTCCATTTTAAAAAATCCATGATGCAAGAGGATAAATTCCAGAAGGTAAGTAGAGAGCACATTCTAGCAGAAACCAGGGTAAACCCCTGGAAGTGCTTGGAACTGGTGCCGGACACATGATGGTCAGTAGGAAGGTGATTTAAGGACCTCCAAAGCTGTGCCAACACCCGTGGATGACTGACAAGGCGAACTCTCTGGGCTACAGTTCATAGAAACAGTGTTTCTAAGCTTGGAAAAAATGCAATAAGGAGCTTTGAGCATATACAGATTAAAAAAAAAAAAAAGAGAGAGAGATGAACAGAGCAGCACTGCAGTGACAGGACACCTAAGCGTTGTTCCTCAGTGGTGATTCCTTTAAATCATGTTGTCCATTGTTCTTGGGACAAGGGAACTTGAGCTACTCAGAGACTGTTGAAAACTTTAATGCACTGATATGTTGCGGTGTTTTTAGATACTTTAACTTTGTGTTAAGGGTAATATAATCTGAGTTGCTTTAGAAAAATCAAGAAATCTCAGAACCAACTGTCAAATAATATAACTCATACTTGAGAGGCAGCCCTCATTAAAACACACAAGGACCCTTCAGTAAATACAGAAACATCTGCTTTATATGTCCTCATCTCTAAACAAAAGTTTGAAAACTTTCCAAAGTTAACATTGGTTGCACGCATGCACACATGCACACACACACCATGTGTACAGAGAGCGACGTAAGTGTGGGGTTTTGTGTGTTCTCATGTCTCTACATCCTATCATGTTTTAGGAAAATAAAAATAGCATCAATCCTTGGGATGCTGGTGGGCCTAACTTTGAAAACAAGAACAAGATTCTATCTTTCTTTCTCTAAAAGTTTTGTGCTGTTTAAGTGGAATCATTGAAGCAAAATGCAAAAAATGAGTTGTCTGAAGTAAAATGCAAAGATTAAGTGCCAGGGCAGAGTGAGAAAGATCAGGAATCCAGGACATCACAAGGTTCTGAGCTAAGCTCCCCTCCCTGCAGCAAGGCCTGTGACTCCTGCATGGGAGTGGGGGGAAGGGCAGAAGGACTAGAAAAGATGAATCTCTCCTCCACTTGGTTGCCCATTTGGGTTGCCATGGAACCACCTCAGTGTGCTCAACTTGGAAAATATTATGTGTGTTCAATGAAAGCATAGATATTGGAAACTGATTTTCAACAGTAAAATATAAGGGCCAGGGAACCATAAGAAATCTTGAATACCATTTATTCCAACGTGTTTGTCTGACTGATGGGAGATCCGTGGACCAGAGTGGTTCTGAACCCTGGCAGGTAATATGGTCTGCTTCTGACAGAAGTGGGACTGGAGTGATATCTCCAGATACCCTGTTCTTCATGGATTGCTCTGCCATTCGCCTTCTGGGTACACGGCGGCCATTTGGATCTGGTAGCACGTAGGTACTGCGAAAGCAAGTGACATGTGGGGACCCACCCTTCCCAACGTCTTCACCAATGAAACATTAAACAAGAGTGCACATCTGTGTGCCTGTGTATACACACACACACGTACACAATTTGGAGCCCTGCACTCTCTTTCTCCTTTTCTTCATAGCCAAACTTTTGGTAAGAAACAGATCTCTTTCTATCTGTCTTCATCTCCTCTGCTTAAGATCCAGCTGCTGTCCTCCTGATCCCCAGAAACTGCCCTCTTGTCACCTGTCATATTTCGGGCTATACACTGAATGGGTACTTGCCATGGCCATTTGGTGGCCACGTCCTTCCTGGTTGCTGTGGCATTGCTTGTCCCTGTTTTTGTCTCATGATCTTTGCCAGTAACTCCTTCCTGACCCTGCAGGGAATGCAGATGCCGTTCAGGGACCCCTGAGCCTCCTGCCTTTATGACTCCAGGCATCTCAGCTGCTCCTCGACTTCAGCACTTGCCCTCACCCCTGACACTCAGCTGTCTGCCTCTGACCCATATCTTTCTGGTGCTGACCAGATGCTTATAAACAACTTTCTACTTGATAATATGTACTTGGATGCCCCCATGATAGCTCAAGCCGGATATTTCACAACAAAATTCACCTTGCTTCTCTCTCACAGTGTTTTTCTGCCTTTTTGCATTGTCCCTGTTTTAGAGAATGACAGTGCACCCACTTAAGCATGCAGGTCAGCAACAAGGGCATCTCCTAGACTCTTCCATCACACCCCACTGGTAAATAACACTGACTGGTAACGTTTGCTGAATGCTCACCATGGTCTAGTCCCCACAGTGAGGCAGGGCCAAAGGGCCGGGCCAGCCTGGAGAGGTCCCCAGTGGTAGGTTCCACTTTTTACTCTGATATGTTCCTGTAATATGATTATTTTACTGGATAAATCAGCAATTCCCAGCACAGGCCTGGTACCGTGCAGGCATGTCATAATTACCTGTGGGATGCTGGAAAAGATGGAAATCTCTCCGTGAACATCCATATGAGCTCCAAGAATTTAATGTAATTCTGACCTTGAATTCTCTCTCTCTCTCTCTCTCTCTCTCTCTCTCTCTCTATATATATATATATATATATGTGTGTGTGTGTGTGTGTGTGTGTGTATGTGTGAGAGAGAGACAGATACATAAGTGAAATATATATATAGAAATATATGTATGTATACCTATAGATCTATTTATATTTATTCAATACTCATTTATTCATCAACTATTTACTGAATGCTAACTCAAGGTAGATAAAAATACATTATAGAAACATACTAGTGTTGTAATTCCCTTTTGTATTTAACATTTCATGATTCCCAACCAAAACTAACAGTACTTTTGATGACAAGAACGATCTTTACTTTAGTTAAGTGGTTTAGACATTAACCTGACAGTCATGCTAGTAATATACCTATATCAATCATATTTTTGAAAGCCAGCCTGAATTGATTAATAGTTTGAAAACACTAGGTTGAAGCTTTTCAGTGAAAAATACAAAAATGCATTGCACATCTGGAGGGAGCTGTGAGAAGAGAGTCCTCCTTCTATTTTGAGAGACTTCAGTTCTGCTTTTCAAGCATTCAAGTGTGCCCAGCCCCCCGGTGGGATGCCTCAAGTGTTACCCATTCTGGTCCAGCAGGACTGGATGGGGACAGAGTTCATGACTCGGCAGCCCAGGCATGTATGTGACCCACAGATGCATATGTTTTCCTGTACACGGTGTTTAATTTTTAAAAAAAAATCTCACAAACATTATGTTTTCTGTCTTGTCCTGAAAACATGATGAATCCAGCCATGCTGAACTACCTTGGTGACAATCGGCCGGAGGAGATTGAGCTGGGACATTGGCTGACTAGGTCATTTCAAGCCCTACCATGCCTCGCTGGACTACATTGACCTTTCACCCACATTTGTAAATGTTTAAATTCATGACCCCAGATCTACTAGATCAGTGGTAGGCAAACTTGTTCGGTAAAGGCCCAGTAGTAAATAATTTAGGCTTTGCAGGTCATGTGATCTCTGTTGCAATTATTTAACTCTTCATTTGCAGTGCAAAAGCAGTCCCAGACAATATATAAATGAATGGGTGTTGCTGTGTTCAATAAAACTTTACTCATAGACACTGAAAATTGAGTTTCATATGATTTTCACATGTCATAAAATCTTCTTCTTTTGGATTTTTGGTTCAACACATAAAAAAATGTAAAGTTCCAGGGCCTGAAAGTTGTGGGTCAAATTTGACCCGTGGGCTGTAGTTGGTCAAACGTTGGATTTGGGCACAGACTTTGAGAATTAGACAAAACTGCCTAATTTTGCCTTCAACGATGCATGTGCACAAGACCTAACAGTGATGCCGGTGCCAGGCACACTCCAACCCCACCTGTGACAAACTCTATGCCAAACCTCGAACTGACACAGACAAGACCAAAGGAGAAATTATAAAAGAAGACATGAAATCATTGGTGATTCTGCCAGATAGGTTCCCCTGTAGGTAAAGTTCCACAGTCCAGGTGTGGGGAAGGTAGAAAGAGTCTGATGGTGCTGGAGTGAGAAGAGGGGAGGTTGAGGAGACTCTACGCATGTGCAGAGGACAAGAGTGACAGGACTAGGAAGCAATCTCTCGAATTCAACCCAGAACCTTTCTGCAGCAATTATGAAAATGCAACTTTACAAGATTGAATGGAAAATTGTGACAACCTCATTCATTCTGGTCTCTTCTAGCAAGATAGCAATTAAAACACAATCTTTAACGAGCAATTCCCAAGGAATGTCCCTTAATTATGTTTCCAGGCCTTGGCAAGTTTAATTGTAGGCATTTCTCGCTTCTGTTAATCTTAAACATAATGGAAGACAAAGCTACAGAGCTGAATCTCTACTCCACATGATCTTTTTGTTTCAGGAACCCTCAGACCTAGCATTTCCAGCAGGAGCATCGGGCCTTGCAAACTAAGGGCTGTTACCATGACTTTGAAAGGTAAGCAACTGGAGGACAGATTCTATAATCATGAACCCAGCCTTCAGGAGGGGATTTGCTGGCGTCTGCTGCTGCACTGCAGAGATGGTTTCTACGATCATATCGAAAATCAGGAATGACCACTTGCGCTTGATAGACCTAAACCTTGGTGTCAATCAGATTTTGTCTGCCAATTTTCTAGCCAAGAGTTTGAGACACTAGACTTGAGGCAGAAATATGGGTTTGGAACCAAACCAAGGAAAAACAAATAAAATGCGGGGCAAGTACCTAAAGCTACATATTTTCACCTGTAAGATAACTGTAGAAAGAAGAGATTAGGAACAACACTAATATGCAGGAAAAACTACCAAGACATTCTGAAACAACACCTTTAATACTTACTTCAATATTTCATGGATTCCTATGAACTGAAACTATAAAAATATTATTTTAGAATTAAAGATGAAAATAAGTGTTAGTTGAAAATTATGATATCTACACTTCTATTACAGAAAACTGTAGGCAAGGTACATACCAATGTTCATCTCTTTTGGACACCAAAAGGAAATTCCACATGTGGATATTTTATGTATGTATGAATTTATACTATCTTGGGGGATGTTGAGTGAAATATTTTTTTCACATCTAAATGAATTTGAATTAATCCTGGTTCTTTTGTTGTTCTGATCACTGGGTATGAAACAATAAAAGCAGGTGATTGAGATATGGCAGAAGGGAATTCTACTACTCATGACTTGATCCTATAATGTGGAGATGTCAAGGAGGTGTATCTGATGTCATCTTTCTGGGAACAAATCTCGGGATTAGGTATCCATCTTTGTGGGGCTGCGATTCAAAGACACGTGCATGTGCCCCAATTTCCTGGAATGAGCATGGCGAAGGTTCAAGAAGGACCGCAGTGAACCCAACTCTTGGAAACCCTTCACAGTCGGTGTTAGGTTTCTAATCCCACAAATTCAACTAGATGTCTGCGTGGCCCTTTCCAACCACATATCCAATTTTCTTTGGCAATTTGTTGCCTATTCTGGGATCCTTTTATTCAACAAGTTCCTCCTGAATTGGTTGAAAACATTCTTTTAAATCTTGATATGAATTCTAAAATAGAAGATGTTTGTGTTATTTGTGGGCACCCAAAAAAAGACGGTTAAGTTTGATTTCACAGTGACATTGTTCCGTGCTCACCTTCCTTCTGCTAATATGCATTAAACTTCTGAAAGTGAAGTGAAAAAAATAAATCCATCTCTCCCACATGATTTACCCTCTACAACATAATAAGATTCTTTATTGATTATTTGAACATGCATCATTTTTAGTAAATAGTTAACTATAAACATCCAGCTACTGTTTTTCGGGAATACCTAATTTTATTGAACATGTACATTACAATAAGAAATTTGACCAATAGGTACTTACATACAAACCTGTTCAAATATTGTTCAATAAGCTGGTTATATGACATGTTAATTTAGAACACATGATTCTCATTGACAGTTAAAGTCTAATTGTCAATATTATACAAATTAAATGTTTCTAAAAACATGTTTTGACACAAACACAGTATATGTGCTGAATGAGTTCCAAATCACAATCTGCTGATGGTACATGGAGTAGGTTGTGTCATAAACACTTCTAATCTATTTTAATGTTTGTTGTCACAGCACCCAAATTTTCCAAATTCAAAGTCAAAAATGCATTCTGTCCTCAGCTGTCAAATGGTTTGGAAAGCCAGCCTAGCAACAGAACAGGCTCAATGTTTACTCAGCCCTAGTCAGCTCTGCCTTCAAACACGCTCAGAACAAACCTCAGTTCCTAAGAGACCTCTCCTGGAGGGCTTCTGGACAACAGTGCCAGGGCAGGGGGTCCAGGGTATTTTAACGTCTAATGTTAGGTCATGGAGGAAAAAATCATTCAAAAAAAATTTCATGTCCTTTCTATGTTTGAACCTAATTTATAAAAGGTTGACTAAACACATTTCGAGCCTCAGCTTGGCTTTCTCTTTGGGGCAGGCATCTTGCAGGAGTCCTCACTTTATCCACAGGAAAGCTCGGATTCTGAGTCCACCCAGTCTCCTGTCTTCACTGTTTCTTCAACTGAGCAGGAACCGCAGTGCTGGTGAAATATTACTGTACATTCAAGTTCATGTAATCTTCACCACAATGTATGTGATAAGCATTATTTTCCCACTTTGAGGATAAAGAAACTGAGGGACAGAGAGATTAAGCCGCTGGCCCCAGTGAAGTAGCTTGCCCCCATCATGGCTGGGAAGCAAGCTGTCTATCTCACAGAGCTGAACTGCAGAATATAAAGCATGCACCTGAGCCCAGGTCCTCAGCAGCCTGTGGGCCTGGAGCCTTGCACACCTCCCTGGGTCATCTGAGCTGGACGGCAGCCTTATACCCAAGCATAGGTCAAAGACACACAGTGCTGGCACCCGCCAACCACTATTAGTATGACTATCAGTGGGCACATTGTTCTGTGGATCTGCATGAATTACCTAAAAGTCCACTAGAAACAAAGGTGATGAGAACTAGAATGAGGAACGCCTTCCTACCTTTTCAAGTCATTGACCAATGAATCTGTATGGCTGCCTTCTCTATGCACAGAACCTGGCTGTGGAGAAGGTCGGCCTACTCCTCACAGCCACCAGTTTCTCAGACCTTACTGCACACCGGGTGCTGTTACAAAGGTCACGTCTACAAGCTGCACACAAGAAGTTTGGTGCCAGCACCTCAGATGAGAAAACTGAACCCAACAAAGGTAAGTCCTTCACTGCAGGTTCTTCCTCTGGCCAACTGGTCTACCAGACGTGAAGAAGTGGGTTCCCAGCACATGATATTATTGTATCTTTCTAACAAAGAGGTGCCTTTCCCATCAGAGCATTTTATGGGCTCTGCCATGGGAACAGTTATTGAAATTGGAAAGAAAAAACACAAGTGTGAGACAATAATCAACAGTAGAAGCAATATGTGGTAAAATATTAAAATATTCCCTTTTAATATTTGCATCCACATGACTTGTAAAGGTGTCTCCTTTTCTAGATATCGTACATGTATTTAAAGCGTCCTTTTTGTAAATAATGAAGCAAGCCAGACTATTACATAGAACTGTCCCTACTGTTGTATTGCATATG